>NC_140618.1:10405594-10493094 GCF_057382275.1 Copadichromis virginalis
TGCATTACAAAATCAGGCTGTTCTTATTAAAAAGAGTTCAGTAACATTATCAAAAGAAAAGAACATAAATTATATTGTTTTAAAAACTGTTCTCAAGTGGAAATGAGTGTGTTTTTTTGTTGTTAACTGACCTTGGCGAAGGTGTGTGTTTGCGATAATGTGTAGAGATGATAAATGAAGGAATGGAGAATTAGTTAGATCCCTCAGTGTGTTCATTACTAGTCAGTGATGTTTTGTCAATAGGAGGACGCACATCGTCTTGTAAGCTTTGGGCGGTGCATTTACTTGCACTGCTGGGAATTGTCTGTAACCCTGTTTTACATTGAAAATAGCCCAGAGGAAAAGGGGTAAGAGGAGAGAGAGGGGGGGGGATACAAAGAGTAACCACTGATTAATTATGCACATCCCTGATTGTGACATGCTATCTGCTGCTATTAATGGCCAAGGATAATCACTCTGGATTGTAATTGCAGCCTTTGACTTCAGAACTGTACTGTGTCCAACATCAATCTTCATGTGAAACCCCACAATTTGGTGAAGAACTTCATTTGAGACTGCTGTTGGGTCTCCAACTTATTTTCAGGAAGAGAAGTGAAGTGTTAAGGAGAAGAGGGGGCAAAAGGGTGGAGGTTGCTTTAAACGGTGTCAGCCATAGACAGGCAAGTTAGAACAGGGCGCTGTGATATTACTGTACACTGCTTGAGGTTATGAAAAATAATTAGAGATCTGTGTGGTAGAAAAAAATGTGTTTTGAGGTATATGAAAGTTTTCACAGCCTTCATTGTTTGAACTTTTAATTCAGCTCTAAATGAGTGTCATTATTCTCTCTCACACATGGTATTATTGTGGAGGAAACTATATGAGAACTTGGGGGAAAGATATCACATTAAAATGTTAAATATGAGTTAATGAGAAAATACTACTCACCAAAGGATTTCGAGGCATCATCAGAACTGCCACAGAAGCGTTTTAGGTACAGTATTTGCTATGAAATGTATATCTTTAAATGTAAATGACTGTTGTAAGTCATATTCGTAATAACTCTGCCTATTAGTGGGAAAACATAAGTAAGATAAATGGAGAGTTTATTCCCCATTTTATAGAATTTCAGCAGGTTTTTTTCATTACAGACTTAAATCTTGTAAAAAAATAACAAAGTGAAGTTGAGGCTATTTTTTTTCTGCCTTGTCCAAAAGCTTCTTTGGCAGTTTGTCTAAAAGCTGAAATGAAACATAGAATGTAATTAGAGGGAAGGGAAACTTTTAAGGGGAATTTCAGGATGCCGAGCAATCGGAGCCATAAAAGCAGATTTTGCTCCCCCATCATAGAGCCTCCTGTCCAGCCAGACAGTATCGGTACACAGTGTGTAATGGGCCTCTTTTCCACCGAAATACACGTTTTAGTTTATGTGTGTGTGTGTGTGCTTTGCTACTGTCACACCTCTGTTATACTAACCTCCTAGTGTGTGTTCCAGATCCAAGGAGAAACCACAATATACAGGCTTTCTTCTTCCAGAAAGACAGAAAAGAGAGCTTGGTGGTGAAGATTTTGCATGGTTTGTGTGCACAAAAATAACAGGTAGAAAAACAGATGGGGGGGAAGACCAGGTATGAGGATGAGGGAGAGTGGACGAGCGAAATGCATGAAAAATAGCATGAAAAAGTCTGTCCTTTGGTTCTTTCAGGCCCACTGGCGAGGCTAAACAAACAGCGAATGCTTTGGAGAGACACATTAACTGTAACTGCCCTTGATCTGGCAGTGTTTAGAGTGCTGTCGGCACGGCTAATAAACACTTCATTTAGTTTTAATGGTGCCGGCGCCTCTACGCAGCCTTCAAAAGTACCCTTTATTTGGGTCATTTACGGCTCTTCCTCGAGGAGCACCCAAGGGACGGCAGATCCAGTCCACATCACTGTCTACTGGAGCACTCCAGGCCTGGGGAAAATTAATAGGGCTATCTGGGAAAAATAAATAAGTGATGGGCTTTACCACTGCCAAACAGCCCAGAGAGCTTATTAAGGCAAAGTGAAGTGAGATCGGGCAGTAGAAGAAGAAATTTTAATATGAATTTTTCACCTTTTTATGTAGGGCAAAGCTAGTTGTTTTCTCAGTTTCATCCTTTCCCCCCTCTTTTATTCCATTTCCTTGTGCACTCTCTCTCCTGTCTTCTTCATGTCTCTGTGTTCTTCTTCGACAGTAATTGTAAACACAGCAATTATGGATTGTGCGAGACTTAATTATAGCTTGTGCAGAGCCCTGGGGGGGCTCTGGCGGAATGTTGCAGCTGATAAAAACGCCAGCTCATCAGCACCCCTCCAATGGTGGCAAGCCCCAGTGAGAGTGGACCAAAGGGAGCCGTTCCCCCAGGGCCCTCCCAGTCGAAGGACCAATTAGTATTAGGCGGGAATTAATCTTAACGGGACACAACCACTCAAACAGGTCCTCCCAAGGTGAGGAGGAATTAATGTGGTTGCCTTATTGGTTATTACTGCTGTTGTCGTTTAAGTCGTTCCCCACTCAGCGTATGAGCTTAGAAGTCTCGATAGACCAGATCGCCCTGTAGCAGACGTGTTCTTCTTCATGTGCCATACCAGGACACGAGTTGGAGGAAGCAGCTAGATTAAAAAACAAAGCAAATCAAATCAGAGGAGAAAATGTGTCATCTAATTTTTTGCTTTTCATCTTTGCTGCAGTTCCATTTATCTTTTTCTGGAAAGTCTTTTTGAGGATGGAAAATTTGACACATCAAAATTCTAGTAACTGCATCTTGTATTTAGACATCCAAAACTCAGCCCTGTTGTCAGAATTCATCAGGAGGGGGGCACGTATTGTGATCTATGCCCTGTTTCAGTATTGATTTCTGGGAAGCATGGCTCCATTAAGGTCCTGCCCGGGGGTGTGGAAGGGTCAGCAGGGGAAGTTGTGGGCTGCCGTGACCTCAGCTGTAGTTTACAATCGATTAACTCTGACTGGGAAGGGAGAAGGTCCTAGGGAAGTAAGCACAGGGCCCCACACGCGATTAGGCTACATTAGCCCTCTGGTCAGAGCTGTTCCAGAGGTTGCAGTAAGTTAATTAGCACTTTCTTATGATATCAATGATGACAGGGGTAGAGCAGCTAGCATTGATTTAGCTTTACTCTGTTTCAACCTTGGAGACTAAGCACCAAGGTACCGGATACTCCAGTCCTTCCTTTTTTTAATCCAACACAACTGGCCATGTACTGTGACAGCACTGAGCAGCTCCTTCAGTGGGAGACTGCGGCACCCACGGTGTGGGACGGAGAGATTTCGCAGGTCTTTCCTCCCCACTGCTGTCAGACTCCACAACAAAGACTTTAACTGAACAAACACACACATCCACACATGTGCAATAACACTAAGTGCAATAATCCTTTCTGGCATCGTTGTATTTTTACTCAGTTGTATATAGCATTCGTATTCTATTTTTATCTTATTGTATATTTTTATTCTATTTTATTCTACTGTATATAGTATATTATTTTATTCTATTCTGTACAGCTGTGTACTGTATTTATTCTTATTGTATTCTAATTTTTGCGTCATAACTTTTGCACTGTCCACTTCCTGCTGTGACAAAACAAATTTCCCACGTGTGGGACTAATAAAGGTTATCTTATCTTATCTTATCTTATGTCACTACCAGGAAGCCGTTTGTAAACAACAATCTCTTATAACCACTAATATACTACTAGTAAGGGATTTTGATAGTTTGATACTTATACATGCTAACTAAGAGGACTAGTAGGTTTTTCACCATAACACATAATGAATGCATGGAATTACATTTATGGTTTCGACAGTTTGCCAGGTTTTGCCGAGCAAGCAGGGAGTTACATTTTTTTTTTTTTTTACAATAGCCATGCAATGACTGGACTGCATGTGACAAATAAATCTTGAGAAAGAGGTTTTCCACTTTCCACCCCCACACATCTTCCTCATAATGTGTGTGTTTTCATCTGTGACTCTTTATTGTCTGCCCCATCTTTGTCAAAAGAGAGCAAAAAGAGCCATCACTAATTTCTTGTTTTGTCAATTAAAGTGTAAAGGTGTCAGAAGATGATCGTCTTTGTCTCTCTCACTTACCACATAACAAACATCTCCCTGTCTCATCATGTCTCTCCAGTAATCCCTTTGTTGTTTGCCAGCCATTTTCTTTATTTGGCCTCCTACGTTGTTCTTGTCATTCTCTTTACCGCTCCATCATTCCTTCTTTCTTGCACTGCGTCTTTCACTCTCAGCTGCTGGTCTCACAGTACTCCCTTTGTTAAATGAAAGGTTTGCCAATAGATCAATCAAACTCTTTGTTCTTCCTCCTTTACAGTACACTACTCTCAATATTGTTTGTTTTACCAGCAGCTAAACTGCATTACACCTTCTTTTTCTCTTTGTCTGTAATGCTCCATCTCCGCCTGTCTGTTTTTGCTCGAGGCCCAGCCAGGCAAGTGAACAGCGACAGATGAAGAACCTTTTCTGTCAGCAGTGTTGGAGGGAATTAATCATGATTCAGTAAGTGCTCTGATGAGGATTCAAAAATCCTTGTTAGAGATAGAGCCATCAGGTGTGCCTGATCCGTCATATACTGACAGCAGCCTCAGGGGGGACAACGAGCCAAGTTTTAAACCCTATTTAGGACCCAGTCCTGCATTCAAGTGCTAGTGGTCATGAGAACATGACTTAGAATGCACCAAAAGCCAACCCACCAAACATGGAAAATGTACATTTGGAATCTAGTTGCAATTTTCAGCATTAACCAGCACAGAGTACCAACCGTGCTCAGGCTGCTTCCGGTCAATGTTGTTTTATTTTTTTTATATGTGACTTTTCTAAAGCCTATGTTGGAAGATTGGCATTGCACAAAAATGCAGCCACGTGATTTGACTTTGACAGCTCAATTTATTGCTTAGTACACTTTGGGAATTTGCTCAACACGTTGTCTAAGCGTAATTAGAATAAGAAGGATTCCTCTATCTGCAGTAACAGCCTCTCCTTTGTTGATTTTACAGTATGTACTTTGCTACAGTCAGAAAAACTTGTCTGATAAATTTAAAAACCTTAAAGTGGCACTGTAATGCGCGCACACCTAAAAATGCACATTTACGTACATAAACCATTATTAAAGTTAATGTACAATGTCACTGAGAGACTGTCAGACGCTTAACAGTGGAATTCCCCTGCAGATTAACGACTGTACTATTTGTTCATGTCTTCATGTGTCAAGGAAGTGGTTCTTCTTCTTTGTGAATACATAGCAATGTTACAGCTTTGTGAAAAATCTCTGACATGACACACTAATTAGATACGTGCTTAACCCTGAGGCCACAAAAGGCCAATGCGACAATAGATCGTGCTGATATAAATAATAAATATGTTTGAAATGTTGCAAATTATAAGTGGTCTGTTATTGAGGGAGTGTAAGTGAGGTGCTCTTTTTGTATGCACTCAGTTGAAAATTCCTCAGGATGATTTACAGCACAGCTGCAAACAGCTTGTTTAATTTGGAAGTCCAAATGAAAGCGTTTGCGGCATATTGCCATATTTTTCTTGTTAAGCAATGTTTAAGGTAGAGATAGACATTGCAGTAATTGCAGGTTTGACTGAGGGTAGGAGTGGAGTTAGCAGACATCAACACTCCCCCTGCTCTGGGAAGAAAATGAGAATAAAAAGATAATGCTGCAGATAAAGCATGAGACTGGTATGCCATTCGGTTAACTATTTCACTGTTGGGGGATTCACATGGATCCAGCTGAAGATACAAAGTAGACTCAAAGTACAATGGGAAACATTTGAGCAGAAGATAAACAAGGACGCGAAAGAAAAAAAAAGTAACTGGGACAGAAATTAAGAATGAGGACACATCAGCTCGTAATAGCGGTAGCATAACAAACACAAGCCAAAATTAGTCTCCCACAATAAACTGACAGGGATATAAAAACAAGCCTGCGTACATGTTGTGAGATTATAATGAGGCATTGATTGTTTGTCCTCAATTTCCATTTCAGTTCCCTCTCAAATTGAAGGCAGACACTTGTAAACATCCATACCTATGTCTTTGTTGTTCTCATTATCTTTTCTTTTTACTTTTCCCAAACATGATTGAACTAGAAGATCTAGATTAGAGGGCCAGTGTGACTTCCTGTTTGCAAAAGTACTTCCTGTTTTTTTTTGACCATGTTCTAGTCGTCTTTGCTCAGGCTGCTGTTTATCGCCTGTGTGTATGCAACCATCTGAATGTTGGAGCTGAGGTCTTCTGGGATGTTTGTTTGTGCTGTCTTTTATTATGCCATTTTTTTTAACTGCCATTGTGGCAAGACAGGAATGTGCCATTGCTTGTTGTAGGCTGCTAGAGGGAGAAGGCCCAATTACCTGGGGTCCCAGTGCCTGGCTGCAGTTGTAGTCGGGCTGTGTGCGTGTTGGGTTTGTTCTGGTGAGCAGCTGTCCCGGGCCCCACTGGCAGTGATGGCAGGGGATGGTTACGGCTACGGCAGTGACAGCGAGAAAAAGGAAAAAGCAGACAGGCTCGTGCGCTGCCTCCTTGGTACTACTCAGCGGCAAGCACTCCCTGTCTGGCTCCTCACCACTTTTAACGGCTCTCTGATGTTGTAAAATCTTGAATGTGATGCTGCGATTGAAGTAGTATGCATTTCTCCCAGTTTACACAGTATGTGTGGCCAATTAGAGCTGGGGTTATGAGGCTGATGTATGGATTATAGTCTATTATTTCTTCTTCCCTAATGTTGACCATTAACTGCTGTGTCATTAGTTACTTTACCAACTGTGGTGGCAGTCCAGGAAGGCACACAGTCTGTCACACATATTATAATATGGGTACATGGAATGGGATACAGGAATGTGCTTGCAAAATGGTGACAGTATTCTGAGGGATTTTGGAAAAACCAGAAACCACATTAAATGACTGAAAAGCATAATAGCTAGTGCATCGATTATGTGATTAAACTAACTACGGGTCTCTTAAAACCGTGCTTTGAATTTGTTGAGGATTGCAGAGACGCTCAGTTTAACCATGAAACAAATGTATGAATTGTGAGGTTTTCTTAGAGCAGCTGCAGCCTATACAATAGCACATCTTGTGTTGTTTCACTGTGACCAGTATTGTGTGTGACGCAGCACTGACTTGCTGTCTGTCTGTCTCATATCCAGTGTGGCGGGCATAGTGAGCAGTGTCTAATGGAGCCTCTGATGAATAATGAGTCCATACACTGGTAATGTTCTGTGCCGAGTAACGGCTGCATTGGTTTCTGTCCTGTTAACTCCACTGGTGTAAGATTGATTGTGCTGTGCTCTGCAGTCATACAAAGACACTTCATTGCTTGGCAATGAAAATAAAGCTTCTCCCACTGAAATGAAGAGCAATGGGACTAGGGCCACAGAGGCAGACCAGCACGAGGCCTAGAAACGACTACAGCCCCATGTCACTAGCATGAGTGAGTGACACACCATGAAATAGGCATCGCTCCAATAAGACTAATTTGTTTACACATTGCTTTCTGCTAATTGAGGTGTGGCAGAATTTATTTTTGCCTCAGTTGAAATGAACCTAAGTCACCCTGATTAGGCCACTCACTGTACTTAGAGATCCTCCACCAAGACTCTCCTTCAAATTACACTTGACACTGTGAAGAAACATCTAATAGAAGTGTGTAATGGGCTCTGATGACAAACTACACGGTTGGAAGACCATGTAATCTCCCCGCAATTAATTAAAGTGCGGCCTGTGTATGTGTGTGTTAGCAGTTTTCTTTTTTTTTAATGCTCCCTTTCTCTCACACCCAACCTAACCAGATGCCACCAAATAACTAAAATAACACTGCCTGTCAACAGTAAAAAATGAAGACCCATACCCTAACAAAGAAAGGTACTTAGAGCTGGCAGGGAGAGGCAGATGCAGGGTTATTTGTGCTCCAGTGCTTCTCAGTGTCCCGGTAAGGGTCCTCCACAGCTCAACATCTGTACCTCCACCCGCCTAATTACCCACAGCACCCCTGCCCCACCGCTTTCTAGTCTGTCACTAACGCAAAGCTCACTGGAGAGAGAGAGGAAAAGCAGAAGATGAAAATAGTTGGTCTTGCTGGTCTCCAGTGTACATTTACATTGTACAATATTTCGTTTATTCTGTTTTTTTTAGCATTAAAGACAGTTTGCTATTATTTTTCACTTTGCTACTTTTTTTCCTTTAACAGCTGTATCCATTCTCTTACCTTTAACTGAGCTGTTATCTCATGCTAGTGACCGGAAAAGATTTTTCTCTCAAAGAAGAAATTTGTTCACTCATTCTTTGCTCTCACGTTTTACTTTTCTAATTTATCTTTTTCTTTATTTATTTCCCGCCACAGTATTGATTTAAAGGCAGAGAACAATTAGGTCCATTTTGGGGATAATTCCTCAGTCTTCACTTATTTTTATCAGTAAATGAGAAATTTGCCATGCTTTTTGTAAGTTTTGATGGGAGCTATCAGTTTGGAGTTACTTGTGCCATTGATTTGATTAAAGGCATTACGCATTGTCTAATGAGTTTTACACATGGCTGAGTGGTGAATAATCACCCAGTGATTTCTGACCCAGAACTCCTCTTCACACCTCCTCCTTCCCTCATTTTTCTCACTTTCTCTCTTTCTCACTCCCTTGGAGCAGAGGACCAGACACTTGGTAGTTCACAGAAGAGGTAACGGAAATCAATTGAGACCGTGATTTGAAGAGTTTTCTTTCTGTTTTTTCCTCTTTCCCCCTCCTCTCAAGTCAAATTGATTCCTTTGCTTGCTTGCTTTAATATTCATTTTAGCTAAGTGTTCAGTAAATGTGCAGAGAATATGAATATTAGGTGTCAAGACTTTTTGCATGAGATCAGTTTTGAAAACTATAAATTTCACCCAGCTGAAAATTGTCTGGCAATTAAAGTGTATTGTGTGTAATAAGCAGTGTCTCTATTGGGTGTTTAGCTTTATCGAGCCTGTCTAGAGATGGAACTCATACCTGCTGCTCTGTGAATTGCAGCACATAAAAGATGGACTGAATATGTTCCTGGGGAATATTGCCCTCTCCAAAAGACCAATCCGTCTTGCTTAGGGAGGCAATCTTAGGTGCGGTAGATAAACTAATATTTGTGTATAACCTCAGTCAGACAATACAAATGATCGGATGATTTTTCATCTCCTTATGCATACAGGGAAATATGAAAAATTGAGGTTTAGGAATATTTGCAGGGTCTGTGAGGCGGCTGACTGGGCCGCTGAGTGCCCTGGGCCACGCTCCTCACCAACAACTGCAGAGTGAAGAGTGATGAGAATATTATGCCCGTCTGTTTCCCGTCACTCCCCATCCTCCCCTCCCACCTTCTTCATTCTCTCCTCTCACCACACTAATTCACATGGCCACAAGATGGAGAGAGAGGGAGCGAGCAAAGCAAAATGAGAGATAAGGCAATAGGCTGGCCGCCCCTCTGGCTCGCCGTCTTCGACTTTTGCTGTCTGTCCATCATTCATGATTGACAGTCATACTGACATAGCTCTTTTGGTCCTCTTGCTCTTCTTTATTGTCCCCCCACCCTAAACCAACCTCCCAGCACCACTGCCAGCTCAACCATAGAAACCGTTTCTTCATTTTCTGGGCCTCAGCTCTCTTGCTGCTACAAACACTTCTTATTGGGTTAATTTGCGGATGTTACTGGGCCAAGAATTCATTATTTTGGGGAGCTGGTGTGCAGATAGGGGCAGAGAAGCATTCCTGGTGTTGACGTTTCGTCGTAAAAAAAAAAGGTCATGTTTGAGGTTGAGGGAAGATGCAGGGTCTTTATCTGTGGTAGAGATGTTCTTAAGTCATTAACCATTCAAAAATCCTCCAAACTAAACTTTAATTTATATTAGATTTATTAAATGCATACATTGAACAAGTACATGCAACAACCAGCTTCCTTTTATACACGTTTGTTTTTATAATGAGCAGCCGTTGAGAGCAGAGCAAAAGATGTTTTACCAGTGTCAGTCAAGAAAAGGGCATGTTTTGCTAAGAGACAGGGTGCATTTGGATCCCTTCAAATATAACATCCCAGTGTCTCTCTCTCTGTACTTTCCCTGCCTTGAAAAATATGCTGAATCCCTAAGAATCCACATGTCAAGTGCAATTCCCCTCACCACCACTCCCTGACATGGAGATGGTGACATTTACCCCAACGCTTCCCTCTCCTCCTCTTCAGGTTTTGAGAGTTTTTATTTTTAGTTTATTGCGTTGCCTCACGCCAAAGCCTCCATGTTTTCCCTTGAAAACCTTTCTGTTTGCTCTCTATATTTCTGCATTATTTGCCTGTGCCCTCTGCTTTTCAATATGTCTTTTTTTTTCTCCCCCTTTTTATTTCATTTTCTCCCACCCTCCCACTTTATCCTCTTCCATCCTCCTTCCCTCTATTTTAGCTTTACTGTGGTGAGGAACTTATACCCTCCCCTGTTCATGATAAATCAGGGGTGTGAGCGGCGGTGCTCAGTTGGAGGCATCAGTCGCGAGGCTGATGAGATAAGCGGTGCTCATCTCGTGGCCCTGTATGGAGATTTATTGGGTTGGGATAAGCAACAAGCTAGCCATCACTCTCAGCCAAATAGACTCCCCGCCTGCATGTGTTTATTCTTATTGCACTGCCACGACCACTGCCACTGTCAGGGGTGGAGTAGCCCCCGGAGGCCTGCTCTGTGGTAAAGGAAGCCTAGCTCTGCTCTCTGGATCATTACCTTCTATTAGATCACAAAAACAAGGCTCCACACTGGGACTCTGAGTGACACTGATGGCCCAATTTTTCTCTATCGCCAAAGACCACATACAGTAGGCATATATAAAATAAGGTTATAGTCTATATTGGCTCATCATATCTGAGTGCTAATGGTGTTGTCATCTTTTTCTTTTGGATTTCTAAGCTCTTCTTTTGATGCGCTTAAGAATTCCTAATGAGGCAATTCCATCTGCCTCAGACAAAAATATATATTAGGTGCTGGGGCAGTTGTCAAGGGGTTGTCAAAGCTTGATGGATGCACACGTTCTCTTTTCACCAACAATTGTGTTATCTTTAAATTTTTGGGACAGTTTACTAAACTCACTGGCTTTATATGGGCCACTTGTCCACTTTATGCTAAGTCTAATGCATACCTGTGTACGTATAACCAAACTATTTGACCTTTGCACCGAAGAAACCATATAATATTCCTTTTTCCAAAAAGATTTTCAGTTTATAACCAAACAAATCCATCCATATGGAAATAACACTATTAGCATTCTTATCGTTAGAACCTTACTTGGCTGTCATGGTATTAGTGTTGCTCATGGTAACAAATGCTATCTAACATTAGTAAAAATTGGCTGGATGCCTCCTTATTCCTACATTTTTGCTATTTTCACACACATCATTTTCTACACATTATCTGTATGTAAGAGTCAAAGAAACCTAGTGCAGGTTTAACCTAGATGTTAAACAGTAGTCTTTAACAGTGACACCCACTGAAAGTCTGTGTGATGTGCCATTTCTCCTGAAAACAACATCTCATATTACAAATCACAACTTAGATGGAAAAACAAACAGTAAAAAGGCCCGCTGTGACACCGTACTGACTTCAGAGCAGTGGATTCAAGAGAATACTGAAAGCCATTAATCTGTAGTTGCCACACGTGGCCACAGTACCACTGTGTAGCTTAATCACCATCATCTCACTTTAACTCCAGCTGCTGATGACAGCATTAATTTCAGTGGGCGAGAAATCTAACACAACCGTTGCCTAGCTGCTGTCAGGGAGCCTCAGGCCAGAAGGTGCACATCAAGCATCTTCTTCCTCTCTCCACTTCCCCCTCCCTGCCACAAAAACATACACTCCACTCACCCAACAAGTTCTCCACAAATTGCTTTTACCCTCCTCACCCCACAAGTGTACACATGAACACACAAATACACGCACAAACTTAGGCCTGGGCAGGGTAGTGGGGGTTAGTTTTTCAGCACTCAGGTTATATTTAATCATGGCTGGCGGATGATGAGGCTTTTCTCTTTATGAAAGGTATTAGAGCAGCACTGTGTTTTCACTCAGCTTTACACTCTGCCCCCATGCTTTTCTTCCCCTGACCTGTGTTACCATGTGCCAGGGAAGAATTTGATAAAGTGACACCAGGCTCCCACTATCTCTACCTTTCTCTCCATCTCCCATCTCTGTCTCACATTCTAATAGTTCGTCTGGCAGGTCTGGACTGTCTCTCATCTCATCAGTGAGGTCACACCTCTGGGCTGCCCTTTTCCCTCTTCACCAGCACTTGCCTTGTCATTTATTTTGCTGCTGAAATGGCCAGCAAACCGGCAGGTCTGATTCAATCTCTTACATCCTCAGGCTGATGTACCGGACAGAGTGCGATAGTGCTCGCAGAAATGAAGAGGGGCAGGGTTTAACAGTAGGAACATCAGGCTGTGGTGTCCTGCAACTTTCTGCACTCTGCTCATCCTTTGCTCTTTCCTCACTAACAACAACCTTCAGGGAGTGTTTTCTTGCACCATTCATTGTTAAAACACACACTCCTTGGCCAGGGAATTGCACTCTGACAGAATACTCTAGTATTCAACTTTCCCTTTGCATCCTTGCGTATGTGACTTTCCTCAACCCTAGTTGATCTGTACTACTTCTATTTAAGGGTCCTATTCTCTTTGATCGAACTAAAGTTACAGAGAAAAGTGAGAAGCATTGGGGAAGCTCCAGCAGGAGGGTTTACATACCCTTTCAACACTTTGAGAAGAGGGGATGCTCTACATTCTGCTTCATGTTGCACCCAGAGACTCTCCCCACTTCACTAGCGTGCATCAGCAGACACTTGGTCATTAGGTAGATTGACAGTGATTGTCTGGCCTGCAGAGCTGAGGCAGCCTCTGCTCGGCTCAGATGCCTTCTTTGAAATGCACACATATAGATTTTGTGTGAGTGAACAGAATTAACAGAAAATGTTACAAGCTCAGGTAATCGATAAAGTGTGAAAGATGCGGCGGACAGTGTGGAAATCACATTTTGGACAGGTTACTACTTCATAATTGATTTGGCTTTAAGCAGCTACCTTTTTTACTTTAAAGCTGGTGGTTAGTGTCTCAGTGCTCCTTTTTCCCTGCACTAAAACGGCAAAAGGTGAAAGGTATGCTGTAGGATGTGATTTTTATGCCCAAAGAGAGGCGTGATCAGAGTGTGGTGTTCTGTCTTACAGAACTTTGCCAATTGCTCTTTTCTTTTCAGTTTCTTAGATAGGGTGCAGAGACTAGTTTCCTCCTTTGCGTTCTGTGAGAGTTGGGCACGTCAAACTAAACGCTCTAGCATCTTATATCTGTCCTGTTGGATTAAGCTGTTTAGTAGCTGTTTTGGCAACTGAGCTTGAACTCAGATTGATTTCTATTTTTCCATTAGTTTATCCCTTTTCCATATCAGTTTTCATGTGAGTTTCTTTCTGTTTGCACATTCAGAAACAAATCTTCAGGAGGTTGGGACTGTCCTCTATTATTCATCGGTGGTAATGATGGAGAGGAGCTGGCAGGATCTGTGGGCTTATTGATCCTGTCCTCTGGTTTCGTGCCTTACCTCCTGTGGGGGTGGAGGAAAGGAGGTGAGCTCAGCCCAGATGCACATCTCTTCTCAGGAGCTGAGATCTGGCCAGCCCTATGTTTCTCTTCCCAGGCACTGAGACCTTGGTGCGTCATTTTTGTCTTGAGAGCCCTGTGTTGCTGTGATTTAGAGATACTGAAGTTTTGTCATGTTATCTGTTATTTCGAAAGATCTGCTTTCTGTTGCTGTTGTTAATGGATTATTAAACATAAAGCGATTCCCTTTTTTCTAGTTGTAAAATATTACGCTTTGATTATGACCCCATAACCCCACAGATAACAGTCATTCAGAAACTGTACAGTTTTTAATGCTCTCATGAATTGTGTGAGTTTGGGGTATTTTACTGTCTTAATGGGAATTCTTGAATGCATTATATTGGGGCCTTGCAGAGATTTTTGTGTCCTTGTATTCCACTGTCCGTGTCTATGTATTTCTTCACTAAACCCACTTCCCCAGTATACAATGCAAGCAAGCTAAATTAGGCCAACCTCCTTTTAATACCGTGGAGAGGGGAGAAGCAGCCATTATGAATTATCCTTAATTACAGCCATTTCCTAAACTAATAAAGCTGCTGAATCTTTACTGCAAAGGTTAGTTTACCCAGCATGCATAAAAACCACTTCGTGTGTGTGGGTTCATGTCTGTGTGTGCGCGTATGGGTGCGGGAGAGCTGGATGGCTGGCTGGCAGCACCCATAGTCCCATTAATTTCACGTGGGTTCCCTATCACCAGCCACAGATGCCTATAGACACGTAAATGAGTCTCCAGCGAGTGGCGGGCTGCCTCCGCCAGCCAGCTCGGGCCTAATGGTCTGGAAAGCCAGCTTATGTGACGGAAGGAGATGAGGGCCTTATTTACACTGGCACACATTAGTGGATGGATGCTGATTCACTGATTAACACGTCAGCCTTTCCCACATCCCCCCCTCTCATGCCTCCCTCAGTTCACCTCTTTCCTCTGTACCTTCAAACCTTTATGCTCATAGTTACACACAATAATCTGACTATACAAAAAAATGACTTGCATAGCCTTTTTTTCTTTTTGTTTTTCTTCTTCTTGAAATTTACTACACCATTCACAAGCTTATACCGGTAGGCATCTAGTACATACGCTAAAATACACACACACACACAACCTTGCCACTCTTGGAAATGCATGGTGGCAGGCTGCTGAGAACAGGGAAGCCATCTGTGAATGATAGCTCCTATGGAAAGATAATGTTTCCCATGCAGCACCGAGTGAGGCGCTGATGGAAGAAGATGACTTTTTGAATGGTTAAGTGGGTAAACGTTAGATCATGGCCACAGTGCTCCCATTTGCCTCACTCACCATCAATCCCTCCCTCTCCCCCTTGCTCTGCCTTTCTCTCTTTTTTCCCGTCTACTAGATTGTTTATTGAAAAAGCACGAGGAGGCCGCCGATAAGAGAGGCAAGGCTAATGCCGTGATTTGTGTCAGTCACGCCGTACAATTTGTTACAATCGCAACACTTATCACAATATAATATGTTTATTCTGGTCAATTAAGTGGCACAGGAAGGCTCCTGCATTTGAAGTGTCACATGCAAGATGGGACGGGGTGAGGGCGATCAAAGGAAATGGAACTAATCTAATTGTACAGCATCTCAAGCTGCTGCCACCTCCGTAGCCCTTGCCATCGCTGTTCGGCTTATAAACTGATGCATTTTGAAGAAAAGAAGGAGACACAACTACAGGTTTACAGAAACAGAGGTGGCTAGGTGCTGATCTGTATCTAACGTGTTTGTTGAACAGATAAAGGCAGGTGCTGCACATGTATACAATCAAACAAAGCAATCTGTTTTGTTTTGGGGAGGTTTTATATCAATTTTTGGCTTCACATATATGCACTTGCTTAGGTGTCATCAAACGTATTTAGACATTCAGTTCAGCACATACAGAGAGACAATGCTTGAAAAGCAAGATTGTAGTGTTTACCATACATATGCTCCGTAAACACAAGAAAGTGCTTGAACTTAGAGCATTTGCATTCAAACACAATCGTACACATCCCTCAGCAAAGAATAGGACATAGATGACATAAATGCAAAGAGTAAAAGTGCAATAAATACCCAAATAATTGTGCTATTACAAAGGTTTACATTTGCAAACAAATATACATATATATATACAAGTACTGTTAATTTAAAATGCAAATACACTCAAAGAATAAATGGTTTATCAGAAGACTTTTTTTCCAGTTATACAACATCATGCACGCACGGTCACACACACAAACACACACACACCTGGACATGTTTTGGCCTAGTCCAACATGGATCCCAAAAGAGTCACAGTATACATAAAAACAGGCCAGGCAGTGAAGGCGGACTGTGTAGCAGACCAGTGCTTCCATCGATCTGAGAGGGTTCATTAGGTAAGTGCTGACATCACAGATTGATGTCTCTTTAAACCAGTGCCTGCTGAGGAGCTGACAAGGAAAATCACCACTATTGACTCCCTTAGTGGTATTTGTGTGTGTGTGTATGCGTGTGCCTTCAACGTATTGTGTGATATGTACACGTGCCAGTAAAATGACCATGTGCGTACTAACATTTGGCACACAGCTGTATCTGTTTGTGCCTGTGTGTGAGTGCACAAGTGTGTTTTCCTAGAAGCCACATTACATATCCTTGTCTTTAATGGGCTCCTTGGGTCTAGGTGTTCACCAGTGTTGCCAGTTATACAACCAGCCATGCAGCTAAGGAGCCTGTCAGCCTGTTTCTGCTTTTACGCCACCATGCATCCATTTGCTATCAGAGTAGGAAAGAGATGGAGTGGAAAATGGAGATAAAGAGGAAAGGAAAGAACGTTGCGTGGAGGAGTCATAGAGGGACTGAACAGAATCTCTCCCCATCTATATTTCATCAGCACGTTTAGAAACTCTGTTTGGTAATTATGTTGTGCAAGTTTCTGACTAATTTGCAATCCAGTGAAAACCCTGACATGGGGCAGCTTACATTCCATATGAGAGCTAAATGCTGTTTAGTTCAAATTTAGGAGTTTGGTTTTTAAATTCTTGTCGAGGAACCAAAAAGTTATCTCTATATGTGACCCCAGTTCCCCGAGCCTCTACTTGTCGATTGATTTGAGATGTCGTTTGTATCTGATGCTTTTCTCTAATTAAGATCAGGCTAGAATCGGTGGCATTGAGCGTCTCCACAAACCTATTGATTGGAATGGGGAAGGAGTCGGTGTTTGTGAGGACACAAGTGACAGGAGTGAAACTGCTGGAAACAGCCAGAGCATTAGACACACCAGATTGAGGAGACTGATGGTCCACAGTTTCCCCACTGCTGGTCTTTTTTAGATCACCTCTAGTTCAACTTAAAGTTGAAGTTTTCAAGAAATGTCTGGTGACATGCTGAAGAAGCACAGACAGTAGAATTTTGGTTATGCAACCACAATAGTGAACTTCTACTAATGGAATCATTTTTGACAGCATCAGGCTGATCATCATTTTCAAATTTAATGTTGCATTTACAACACAGAATGATCTGTTAAGTGACTTCTTTTAAGTATCGATCTGCATCTGTTGTGGTACATCAATACTTTGTGGTGAAATGTTAAAGTGGCATTGATGCCTGGATCTCAGTGTCACCTACTCAGCAGTCTTAAGCTCTGATGACGATACAATAAGCATTACCTCCAATAAACACCACGGTACCACATCTTGTAGCTTTAAATGAGCAATTGATTAGTTCCTTTGAAGAATGATGTAATCTCAGTGTTCTCATGTCCATTTAAAATGTGTTTAAGTGATATATAGTTGAGGAGAAACAAAAGAAAGTCACTTTATCTGGCATTAATAGTATCAATACACAACACGATGTCTTGAAGGAAGCAAGAAAAAGTGAAACAACTAGAAAAGTTTTCTTGTACTTTATTTTATCATGAGCTGAGCATAATGCAAAGTGTTAGGATTGAAAAATGTGCAGAACTGAAGGCAAGATTCCCTTCTAGGCCATCACCACCAGAGGCACATCGCTATTGGCTGCCTCCAGGAGATTAAAGAGAATAATTGCCAGCTGATTGGCTGTTTAATATTTCATGGACCTTTGATGCACTGGGTGTTTGTATTACCTTTATCAGCAGGCATAATAATAGGATAGGCTTTGACTCACTTAAGTAAAACAGGCTTTTTCACAGTACAGGAATTGCTACTCTTCTTTTGAGCAAAAATGAACACAATAGACTGTCAGTATATTTTTATGGGCTATACAATATGACATATGATCATTTGAACTGATCAATACTATTGGTATCACAGAAAGATGTATATATCTGTCGGCGCATAGGTGTGTGTTTCATATAATTTGTTGATTACACTTTCTAATAAGTACTGAAGATGCAGTGATGGATTTCATCTTACATTGTAACTGCGTATAATATTTATATTTTTCAGTGCTGAATACATAATAAACTGAATAATAATAACCGAATAAAAAATAAACCTCCAGTGTAATTTATGCACAATATATAACGTCTATAACTACTACAACTATAGCAGTTGTGGTACTGCAGTTGAGAGCACACAAGCTGCAACAACAGTAGAACATTTATAGTACTACTACTGTTTATTTCAGGATTGTTCATATTTTCAACAATTTAAAATTTTGGAAATCCTTCTGTCTTAACTCTATACAATAAAACTAATGTGTTTTACCGACACTTGCATGAGTATGAGCATATATGAGAGAGTATATGAGCTAGATGTGCTAGCTCCACCCAGATCAGGGACAGCTGCCATTGACGGTCCCATGTTCGTACCTCTGCCTGATGACACTAATCTCTTTCTGTAGGTGACCTACCTCCTCTTTCCAAATCTGTCGGCGCATAGGTGTGTGTATGTGTGTGTTTGTGTTGTGTGATGGTTGCCGCGGATGTCTCCTCTGTGGTTCCGCTTCGGAGGTCCAGGAATGGTGAGCTTCTCATGGTTGTCACTTTGAGGTGTGAGAGCAATCATTTCCTTGGACAACAGTCCCATCCTCATCCCTGCTTCCCGCCTGCTCGGATTAGTTCCTCTTGCTAAGAAAATTTGCATCCAGAATATTTTCTCCTAATTTATTTTTTCACTATATTTCCAGTTTTCTTTTCTTTCTTTCTTTTTTTTCTTCCATCTGTGTCTCTTTCACTGCCCTTCTCTGTTTCCTTTCTCCTTGTTTTCCCCTGGACGCTGTAGAGCATTTTATTACAGTTGTCAGAAGGAGTAACAATTCTATTGTGGGGTGATTACAACAGGGTGTTTTACCCACAGATCACCAGAGCAATTAAAATCTGTAAATAAGGCTACCCATGATGCCTCAGTCCAAACAATGGGGTCCCATAGGAAGTGTTTGTTTGAAGGAGAACAGTGGAAGTGAGTTTCTCTTCCTTTTACTCTCACTCTCTCTCTCTCTCTGTTTCTCTCCCTCATTAATTAGGATATGCTCCTTCAACCCAACATGACTGTGTCGATGGGCAGCTCTGCACAATCAGTGTGACACATATTTCAGACACAAGATGAAGTTGTTTACTTTTGTGTCAGACCATGCATTGCGCCACTACACTTTTGTTTTGCAGAATGGAAGAGACAATGCAGGCCTAATTGTGCCAGTTACAGCTGTTAGGGAGAGGAAAGAGAAAGACTTGTGCCAGCTACTGTGAAAAGGAAAGTAGGGACTCTCTTGTGCATCTGTGTCTGACACCCGTGCAAACAACACTTACGATAAGGATGTTTTAATGATAACTCTCACAAATTTTTGTTGTATGTTGGTTTTGAGCGCTATTTAAGTAATCTGAGAAAATACCAATTGGCAAAAAAAGAATCAGTCTGACTATGACTCTTAAGTTGAAAGTCCCTTAACTCCTGTCATGTCATTTGGCCTGTATTTCTTCCAATCACTTGGCAGTGTATCACAATTGTGCCCTGCCATAGTCAAAGGACAGTTCTGCCAGGTAATGTCATATTATTTCAGTGAACAGTTGCATTAGGAATCAAGCTATCCATCAGCACAGAGGGATACTGTAATTCCAGTTTAGCCTTTAAACCTGGGTTGTTGTTAACTACCTGGTTCACAGCAGTGCATAAAGTGATGCAAGCACTCTAAATGACTTCTTAATGTTTCTTTTCTTTGTAGAGACAAAAGAGCTCTTTGTAGTTTTGTGGGAAGACATGTGGAACATGTCATGTATTTCGTGTCAGGATGTGTGTGTATCGCTTCCGCAACCGCCCCCACCCCACTTCATAAATTACTCACAATTGGAGTTTGGGCAGGTTGGTAAAGGAACCAGATAGATAGAAAGAGGACGACCGTGGGAGTATTGCAGCTCAACACAGCACCATGATGATGCCAGACTCCAGAGGCCTAACCAGAGGCTATATGCCTTATCAAGATCCTGTTTACAGTCAGCCAAAGAAGCTACCAGCCACCCATTTCCATAATGCTGCCTGCGGTCCTCCGCGGAAACTAATTTATCTGTGCCGGAGATGCACCATGATGTTGCCTGTTCTGCACCTCTCTCACTTTGTATTCTGTATGTTGTGTTTCTTTCTTTTGTTTCTATCTGGGGTTTTTTCCCTTTCTCATCTTATCCTCGCTCCTTATTTACAGTTTCTTTTTTTTCTAACTCTTGATGAACTACTTTTTTCTTGCCTTTCTTCCAGCCATAACCCCTTAATTCTGTCTTTTTCTATCTATTTGAATCACTTATTGCTACCCAACACAGTATATATAACACATCAGCTTAATTTTTGATAAGGATGGGCAAAGAATTAAAAGCAAAATCAATAAATAAAAAGAGAGTTGCTGCTTAGAGAGATCCAAGAGTCAGTAATTAAACCCATACAAAATTTAACTGAATGGAACTAAATATATGGCACTGCCCGCTTGTGTATTTGTGATCTTGTTTTTACACTCTTGTTATACCCATCTCTGTGTGAGTCTGCCATCTTCAGCTTTCCTCCTTGTACTTTTTTTATCATATGTTTGTGCCGATTTTTTTCAGCTTGAGCCACTTGTGTAGTTGCCATGTTCCTGTGCCTGTACATCAGTGAGCATCTGCTCTTTCAACAAGGTCCCTATGGCCTCAAATGTCAGACCAAGCAGCTGCCAGACAAGTGCATTGTGCAGCAGGCTTGTGTTTTGCCTCCTCCCATCCCTCCACTTCATGTTCTGTGATGTTAACTGTGATTGAAAGTAAGTAGGCAGCAGCAACTGGAGGAGGAATGATGAGAAAGGTCTCTGTTTTTAAAGAATTCTGTTCTTGCAGTACTGGACGGCTGTTCTCCGGGGCTTTTGGCCAGGTGGGAGTAGGCGTTATGTTGTGCATTAGGAACAGCTTCCTCTGCCCCCTTGTGTGAAAGACCCCTGCAATGGAAAGCCATTTGTAGTTCATCAATGCTGAGGTCCATGTACTATAGATTATCAGGGGACAAACAGCATGTGCACTTGAATCTCATGTGTGCACATGTTTGAATATGGTTCTGTATGCTCTTGTACACAGATTGTTGATTCCCTGCTGTTTATCATAGTATGGCTAGTGCAATAATATGTCACTGGATGCCCGTTTCAGAGTATACATTGTTTTGTGTATTTCTTTGTGTGATCAAGTAGTCACAGGGTGTGAGCACTGATGCGGAAGAGATGGAGGGTGAAGAGACAAGCAGGTACCCCCCTGGAGGGACCTTGGGGGCATCAGGCCAGGGGTAGCCCCTCTAGCTCCCTCACAGCACACTCTGGTTTGCTCTCAGAAACTGCTATTGATTTGTCCACTAGATAAGACCACAGGTTAGCTGCTCTACTAAGTATTGCTCTTTTCACCTCCCTTTGGCTGCAAACAAATCCTGGAGACTGGTTCCATTTGATGTTAGCTGATGTTCCTTTAGACTTTTTTTTTCTATCAACACTACTTAACCATGGCATAAAGCAGGTATAAGCCATCACAGGGCACTGTGAGACTCACTCTTGCCCCATAAATGACCCAACCCTAAACTAGCATACTTCTCTATTGTCTTATCCTGAAGCTGTAGGAAGCCATGAGTTCAATTCTGTGGCAGGTCTACAAGCTGTGAGAAAAGGGACTTTAGCTGTCAATCAATCCGCCTTCATTTCAGGATGCCAGAAAGTAGAAATTCTGTGTTAATTCAAGCCTAAAGTAGATTAGTCCAAACCGTAAGTTGAAATTGTGCCTGTACTTTGGTATATGTGATCAACATGTGCAGCAAAGTGTAAGGTTTGAACCTGACAGATTTAGATGGGAGCCAAGGCAACTCTTGATCAGCCTAAGACAGTTCATCTCATTGCCAAGTTCTTATGTGATCGGAAGTCAGTCGGCAGCACCTCAGTGCTCACTGACAGATGGATGAATCAAGTCTTCAAAAGGCTTCGTCGATGACACATTAACATGAGCCGAGCTTCCTAGAGGACTCTGAATTCTGAGCTGTCACAGGTGGCAGATGAGATAAAGCTACTATGCCGCTCTGCTTGTTTCGTAACATAACCTAACTCATGTTGAGAAAAAAAAGTTGGCACCTGCTTGACATCAATTAAAAAGCAGTTTGAGATGTGAGGGATGGCTGTTGTAGCATGTCTTGTATTTTTAATTAAAACAACCTCCTCTGAGTCATCATCAGCTTTTCATGTGTCCGAAGTCAGAACAGGTGTGAAGGTAAAACAAAGAACAGTGAAGAAAAGGAATACCACAAGGGTGTGGGTGTAACATAACTTCCCACGCATCGTAAGCCAGTATGTCCTTACAAGACATTGCAACATGCTTTATCATTGTTAATCAGAAAACTGCAGTGTAGGACAGCAAAATACCAGCTTGTCATATTGTTTATTTTTCTTTTGCTCTTAGTTACGTGTCATTTATCATGGCAGAGAGCCAGAACTGTTAGTGTGTGGTAAACTGGTTCTCTCTTGGATGAGAAATTGAGGCTGTTACCAGCAATGTCAGTAGCTGAGGGTTGCATGCAAAATTTAACTGAATGGAACAGGCATCATGAAGGATATCAATAATTTTGAATGGTAAATTTTTAGACTACGAGATATTTTCTGGTGCAGTGGCATAGTTAGAAATGTACTGCCTTTTTCTCTCCGATGCATTGCAGCAATTTGTCAAGACATAACAAAAGCTGCCAAAAGTAACAGCTCAGATGCTGTAGTTTGAACACAATTAAAATAATAAAATAATAATGTGACCAGTAGAACCATAAAGCATTTTACTAACCTTTGGTCCAATTTTTACTGGACTCTTATTAAATCAGAATCAGAATACTTTATTCATCCCTGAGGAAATTATGTAACAACTGAAACAGAATGCATGCCGATTGACTCATGCGCACAACAAAAGATAATGGAGAAGCACCGAAACTCATAATAGTTTGAATCAAAACTGGAAGCATTTTACACATGACAACCCGGGGGCGATCGTGGCTCAAGAGTTGGGAGTTCGCCTTGTAATCGGAAGGTTGACGGTTCGAGCCCCGGCTTGGACAGTCTCGGTCGTTGTGTCCTTGGGCAAGACGCTTCACCCGTTGCCTACTGGTGGTGGTCAGAGGGCCCGGTGGCGCCAGTGTCCGGCAGCCTCGCCTCTGTCAGTGCGCCCCAGGGTGGCTGTGGCTACAATGTAGCTTGCCATCACCAGTGTGTGAATGTGTGTGTGAATGGGTGGATGACAGGTTGTGCAAAGCGCTTTGGGGTCCTTAGGGACTAGAAAAGCGCTATATAAATACAGGCCATTTACCATTTAACCCAAAGTGTCCAAAATTCCAGTACGTCTTAAAAAGCAGCAAAAACAAAACAGAAAACATGGAAGGTATTAAAAAGAAAGAATTACATCAGTCACTGATACTAACACTACCTAAAATGTGTAATTAATATGATAATTAAATGCAGTCAAAGGATCATGGCAAGTACTGCTGCTAAAAATCATGCCACCCTGCTCGACCCTTTTGTTTAAAGTGTTATCATATCTACCATCTGCATAGAAATTGATTGATATATTAATCTTCTGTAAAACTGTAGAGATGCTACTTATTGAAATATGGAGAATGCTTTTGACCTGCACTCAAAAAACTCTGTTTTAACATTCCACTTTATATGAGACTCTTAGCTACTCATAGCTGCAACTTTTTATCTACTTATCAATAGCACTTACCTGCAACATGAATGGGGAGGACAGGGACTAATTGCAGGGACAAATGTTCCTGACTGTGGGGTTTGTAGTTGTCTGGGCCTAGTCCAGGCCCTGTTTATCTCAACCTCTGTTGGCAGTCATACACACACCACACGCACTATGCTCTGATTTAACCAGAGGCAAAGCCCTCGCAAACCCTCACTCTTTCTCATCAAAGATTCATAAAGGCAAGGTTCTCAATGATTTTCTGTCTCTTCCCGTATTCACAGCTTGTTGTCCTCACCCTCCCTGTCTCCTGCCAGTCAGACAGCGGAAGTCAGACGGAATTACAGCTGAAGTGGCCGCTGGCTCTGTGTGCGTGTGTATGTGTCTATATGTGAATGTTGGTTTCTGTGGGTTTATGGCATGTGTGCTTGCACTGGTAGGCGTTAGGTGCAGAAACGGGGTAGCACATGGTCACAAAGGCAAGGACACGGATGGACAGTGCCATGTTGATGTTGTACTAAAAATGTTAGTAGCCCCCATGTGGGGAAAAGAGTTAGTCCCCACCCTCTCTTCTCTTCCCCTCATTCACTCCTTCCGCTGTTCTTTGTCTTCCTTTCCAACCCCTGAGCCCTGTGTGCTGTGGCAGCTTCCACACTGGATCTAAAACTAGCTCAATCAGAGCCCCACTCACCATGCCCAGGGCACACCATCTGTAGCCCTCTGAGTCCTTCCGTGTGTGTGTGTGTGTGTGTGTGTGTGTGTGTGACTATGTCAGTGTGTATTTACCTCCCTATTTATGTGTGTGTCCATTTGTGCGCAAGCTTAGAAGCATGAGTGTGAGTATGTGTGTCTGCAAACCCAAAGCACCGTGCCTCAGCCTGTTAGTCTTGGTACTTACCAGGCTTAGCCAGATGAGGGCCACTCAGCCTGGATCTAATTCCTTCGACTCTGGCAGCACTTCACTCCTGGCTCTTTTTGCCTCTCAAGTGTGCATCTGTGACCTTGGCTGACATCAGCGAGGGTTAAACTGTGGACTTGGAGATGTGGCCACAGTGATTGAGCTGTAAGCTAGTTTCTGGATCAGAGCTTCCGAACAGCCATCTGGGTGTCTGTGGGGCTCAGAAAGAGGTTATCCCTCTCTTACACCCCACAGCTGACCCTGGATCAGCTGTGACAGCAGAGAATTTAGTATGAAGCATCCTCGCTGGGATAGGTGGTACACAGTGGGGATGTTTGTGGAGTGAAGAAAATCATTAAGAGGGGAAACTAATAAAGTTGATCTCTGTTACCATGTTAGCCGTAATCCCTGTGCTTTTATTATGAAGAAGTCTGCTCATCACCTTTGATGTCTTTGTGGCAGATAGCCCAACCTGTATTGGCTTCAGCTCTTATTTTTTCTTTGTAACTGCTTGAACAATGAACATCACATGCATATTTCTTTTTTCACACACCAATAAAACTATGACTAAGGGTTAGGTTCTATGAAACACAGTCCTCAGTTTTGCCAGTGTGGTAGTTATTACACTGTGTACCGATATTGTCAATACAAACAGAATATAATTAAGTACCTGTTAGACCACAAAGCACTTCTTTTTCAACACCCAGAACACATTTCAATGAGTGATTCACATCATCATGCATCAACTTATCTACATAGACAGGTACTTGAATAGTGCCACCCAAACACATGCACCCCATTGTATTGCACTGTGTGAACCTTTTGCATCCTGTTCTGTGCAGTGCCTCAGGGCCTAGCCTGGCTGGTCTTCCAAACAAATTGCTGGCTGTTCACAACGTTTTAAATGCTGAGTCCCTCTAATTACACTATTTACTTAATAGGGTGAAACAAAACTCGTGTTCACGCAGCAGGAGTACCAGGTGATGCAGAAGTTCAAACACCTGGCGAAAAGCACTCCTCTGGCACGGATGCACAGTATACACATGTGCATGCATGAATGCACACACACACTCACATACTGTGATGCAAATACTAGAGGTTTCTTTCATGGTTGGATTAGACACTTTACCAACTTTTGGAATTTTTTTTTGTTCATACTTTCTTGTTTACTGTGGGAAAAGGCATCTGGAAAAGTGTAGCTCATTAGTTACTGTATACCCAGTCTGACATTTTCGGAATTAGTTCTTCCTCTACTGTAAACAGAGTGAGTAATGCCCATATGGGAATGTGTGCATCATCTCCTACTTTGTGCTACTCCTTTGTTTGTTCATTTTAAAGGTTACACAAAAATGGCAGATATGTTTACCAAATATAAAAAAAAATCCTGTTTTTAATGCTGTATGCATACAGCATTAAAAACAAGCACTTTGCTGTTTGTTTTTGTAGGAACTTTTCAATGATTGTCACATTATAGCCTATTCCTGGACTAGACTAGTTTATGAGTTTGAAGATTTATGACTGTTTCAGTGGGGCGTGTTTACGATCACTGGTTTGCTGTGCCTATTATGTGATCTCATTATGACAAGCTGTGTCAACATTGATGTGACAGTTTAAATGCAGTTTTAACAAAATGTAATATTTATCCAAATATGTTTCCTGCGCTTGAAAAGTTGCTCGTTTGTTCCCATGCTTTGTTTAAAGAGGATAGCAAAGTCACTTTCTTTCTTTAAAGAACTGGAATATACCCATTTATGACACCCAATATCTGTTGTGCAACTGTTTGAAAACTTCTATCTCACAGTTGTGCTTTAAACAAAGACTCCAAAACTTAACAACACATCCCCTAGAGAAAGAAGGATGACTTGTATCTAGGCAATTTAGGTTACAATACACTATAATTAGCTTTGCTAAGTTGACCCTGCCATTGTCACCTGAAGACAGGTGGGAATTGTGCCTAGGCTGAAACAAACTTATCATATGACTGGGGTCAGGTATTGTCCAGTGGCTCAGTTGTATTGCTTTTGAGGCAAGCCTCCTTCATCATCAGCTTTATTGCACCATTCAGATGATGCCCACAAGGCACTAACACTTGGCCAAGAGGGAGGGAGCATACAGTGCAGGGTAGGGAGGGATAAGGGTTAAAAATGATTGTTTTACAAGATCACTTTCCGCACAACAAGTTTTCACAGCAATGGTATGCCATTTCTCTGAAAAGCTAAGAGTTACCGCTCCCAATGCCACATTAACCATCTTCCGTATTCCATGACAGCAGATTTATAGCCTTCCAACGGCGAGCTGCGAAAAAGTGCAATTGCTCGCAGGCTTGTAACCTCTTTACCCTCGTCATCAAGTCCCCTTGTTGCTCCATTTTCTCTCCTGGGCTTCATAAATAAACAGCATCATCAAGAAAAACTTTTAGTGTCTTTTCACAACCATCTCTAATTGGTTTTGCATGTATACATAGAAATGTTTCAACCTGGTATTTAGCCACGTGTAACTGATTTTGGTCCATGTGTTCAGCTAGGCCAGCATTCCTGCATAGTGTTAGCTTTGTGGTATTACTAAAAGTGATCAGAATGAACTTTTTTTTCTTTGATTTGCTTTGTATTTTTTACTTTTCTTCCTGTTGAACAATTTTGTATCCTGGTACAAGTAGGCCACAGCTCCTCTCATTCCTCTCTGGACAACCAGTCAACGTGGAGCATGCAAAACAGATATATAACCTTTATTTTCCTGTTGCTGTTTCTCTAGCTCTCTAGCTCTCTCTCTCTCTCCCTCACACACACACACACACACACACACACACACACACACACACACACACACACACACACACACACACACACACACACACACACACACACACACACACACACACACACACACACACAATTTCTCTCTGTGAAGTTCTCTCACAGACATTGACACACAAATGCACACAGCCTTAAGCGGTGATCTGTCTCTTCAACCCTTGCCGGAAAAGAAACGGCCAGGAGGATCCTCTCTGTTTGTCCTAAAACTCCCTCTTTTTTTTTTTTTTTATTGGAACCTGTTTGCATTTGAACAATAGTTGTCTCCTCATAAATTTTGCGCCTGTGTTGACATTAGACCACATTCCATCCCATTGCCTGAGGAGGAGAAAGAGCAGGCCAGGGTGTTTGGTAATTTGTTACACTGTTAAGCACCTAATGGACATCCACCTGGTTTTTGAGAGTAGTAGCTGTAGTTCAGGGGCTTGCCTCTGTTGTACCTCAAGACTGCAATAGTATTTTATTGCTGCCAATTATGAAGTCTGTTTAGAGGCTACCTAACTCTGTGTGTGTTTTTGTGTTACATCTGGTTCTCCCTGCTCTAAATGGGGCAGCCAGCCAAACCACATCAAACAATTAGGGTGTGAAGCAGGTACAGACTGTGCAGGTATAACAAAACTTCCCTGTTTCTGTTGTTGACTTCAAGTAACTCTACTAAAAGTACATGGGCCGATGAAAGCTCACGGTCCTGTGTTTCCAACTGGCTGGGGATACCAGTAATGAGCCTTATTTGTTTCATGTGGTTTAATGAACAGTCCAGACTGCAGCTGGCAAGAGGGAGACCTCACAGAGTTTGAGGAAGGTACCCGTGTTCCCTGGCAGAATCATTGTTCCCAGCACCAGCAGAGCCATTGTGGCACGTGAGTGGGTGGGTGTGTTGAAAGGGCCACGCGGCACCCACTTTATCTTTTGCCCCTCCTTCTTGCTCATGCAATTTTGCGTGGTTTCTGCAACCATTAATTAAAGGGGAAAAGAGTGCATCAGATGTTAGTTTTATTAGCCTAGGCTCCTTAGAGGGAATCAAAATGAAAGGAACATATGTCATGCATTTGATGATGCCCCTCCCTCTCCATTTCTCTCCCCACAATTGCCCACCTCACACATTCACAAAGTGTACAGTCAGCAGCTGTCTGCAGACACAATAGCATTTGATTGATCCTGAGGAAACGGTTAAGACGCTGCCCTACCCACGCTTTCTTTCTGGCTGGCTGGCTCACATTTTGCACCACTTTACATTTAACGCTGAATGTGGCAGTGATTGGGATAATAGGATGGTGGTTAGGGATCTAAGGCACTGTTCACGCTCTAATGAGGACAGTCCTCAGAGCACCCAGGACCTTGGAGTCCTGGGTGGTGTATGTTGAGATCTAAAGCCTGACACTTAACAGGTTGGACGTTGTTCTGAAAATTATGCCCCTGTTATACTGGCCTCTACACAACATCATTAACAGAAAATTTCCAAGAAAAAGTTTGTGCACCCTTTGCATTTTCCAGTTAATTACTTGTAACCTTAATCTGATCTTAATCTAAGCAATCTTAATCTAAGCAATCTTAATGTAATATGTAAACCACTGTGCCAGTAACTTTTCAAAAGCTACTTTGAGCCACTTGTTACAATAAAGAGATGTGATTGATAATATTAGTTGCAGACATGTCCTTCTCTATCCAATACATATGGAAAGTTTTCCACATTTTGTTATATTTCAGGATTTAAGAATCTTTTTGACATGGATTAGTTTACCAACAGTGTTCCACAATTACATCACAAAAATAAGGTTTTTGTAATATTTTACTAATTTGCTAAAATGAGAGGCTGAAATATCCCATTTCCATTATTAGTACTTGAATAAAGTACCTTTGGTGGTAGCAGCCTCGAGTCTCCTTGCACATTAAGCTGCAAGCTTAGCAAACCTTTTGTTGGAGGTTTCCACCTATTTTCTTGAAAGAATTTCTGTAACCAAATTTGATAACATGTTGATTCACAGCCATTCTCAGGTCTCCTCAGAAATATTCCTTTGAGTTCAAGTCCAGTGTTTGGCTTAGACGCCCCAAGACTACTGCAATGCTTTGTTTATGGAAGACAGTCTTTAGATTTCAACAAGGTTATTCCTGTGGAATAATCTTGTTGTTCATTTTTTCATCCTTGTCTCATTAATAGGTTTACTTAAATCTTGCCAGGATAAGATTCATACCAAAAAAAAGATTGATGTCAGTGGAAAGACAGCAGTGAAAGAAACCACAAAAGAAAGAAACCACAAAAAAGGTTAGAACCACTGCAACACAGCTCAGGTTTGTGCAAGATTGCCTTGATCTTCTAGGGAAATGTGCTGACTGCAGATGAAAAAAAAAATGATGGATTTTTTTTTCTTTTTTGTTAGAAAAATGCAGGTACATTCAGATTTTCATTTACCTTTAACAGCCTGTTCCATAACCGATTGCTCAATATGTTTAATAGAAACATGAAAGGTACAACAGCGTGTTATTAGTTTAGTCAGATCTTCTATAATTAGGATTTGGAAGATCACATCACTGCTGATGAGAAATTCTCTTAATTCCAAAGATATACCAAACTGTCTGTTGCCCTTGCAGCTTGCAAAACACAGCACATGAATAAATACTGTCTGCCCATATCTCTTAGCCATTATACCGTATCAAATCACATACAAAGACAGATGTGCTTAATCACTCATTTCTTACACAATATTGTATATATAGAATGTAGATGGATAATATACTTCTTTCTTCTCACTCCTTGGGACTTGATTGCATGCCTTACCTTCAGGGGCAGGCTGATTTATGAGACACATGCCTGTTTTTTCATGACTTGTTTGATTGCATTCTCAGCTATCGGGCACATAGGCTGCCAAAACCATAAAAATTCACACCTGCACAGAACTCCTAGTCAGATGAACATCAGGCAAAGCATGGGGAAGCAGGTGATCTGAGGTATGCTGTTTCCCTTGATCATAATCGCAATGACATGATTGATTGATGTTCATTGTATCTTTACAAAAGCCTTCTTTTTAGGTCCAGTTTGAACGTTGCGTAGGGCTTGGCACACGCTTTGGTCGTGAATCTCGGTACACCACCCATTCTAATACTGTTCTCTAAGCTTGTGTTTTTCTTTTAGTTGCTAATGATACAAATATGAAAAGTAGGAAAAATATAACTTCAAGTTCTCACAAGTTTTAAAAAGATATCTGCCATTGCCTAATCATGTCCTGAATGTACCGAATCAAACAGCCCAAGCTGTCTATTCCCATGTCATTACAAATGACCTTCTGTAGAAATAATGCAATAAGTGTTGTCTCCTATCTACATTCTCTGGGTACTTTTTCACTTGCCCTGACACAATTGTGCATTTATCAGTGTAATTGCATGAGTCGGAAGCACTGATGTTGTCTATTAGGCGGATTTCCATCCTGTTAAGAGCAGAGGGCCTTTTAATGTATGGCCCTGGTTGAGTGTACTGCTACACAATTACACACTGGCCAGAGATTGAGTGGGCTGATGATGCTGTTGATTGGGATGGTGCTGATGGCAGTGATGATATTGGACCACCCTGCACTCTTCTAACAAGCCTTTCAGAGAGCATCTAAGAGGGAAACAACAAAGTGAAACTGAGGTTAATCATTTTATTTACTCCCTTTTTCTCTCCCTCTCGTTCCCCTACCTCTCCTTCTGCCTTTCCTTTCTTTAACCAAGTGATGGAGCTCGGACCATGGAGCGGGGGGGAGGAAATCGATAGGGAGCGCATTACAGTAAAACGTATTGATTAGGAGACCTGCGAGCAGTGTGTTGGTCGCAGAGATGGTGGAATGATGCAATGCTTAAAGGAATTTATCCTTTGACTTTTACATTAACCTTTTATTGACTGCTTTGCCTGTCCATAATTAACACTCACTTTAGCTAAAGTGGTTAGTTTGAGCGCAAAGGGGGCTCCAGCCCTTATTGCAGCAAGGGCCGTGGCGCTCCCACCCCAGCCGCAGTTCAAGTGCACTGTACTGCAAGAAGGGAAAGGCCTCTGAAGAATTGAGGCGATAGAATGCTAGATACCTTTCACATTAGCATACCATTTTAGCGGGGGCCTGCTAGGCTATAAGGTTTCAGGGCAAATTGAAATGAGTGATTGTATTGCCAATCTCTCTTGACCGAGCGCCAGATGGGATAGTTAGGCCCATATCTGTCTGGGGTTAATCCATTGGAACAGCCTGGACTCACAAACACAACCTCTCCCTCCTCCACCCACACCCTCACACGCACATACACACCTCTTTGTCTTTGACCTTAACTTTAAGGTGGACTGTTCTGCCATGGGAAAGTCTTTTGGTGAGCCTTGTTTGTACGCCACTGTGGCTTAGACAGAATTTCTAGCAAGAGCCCACGAGAGCTTAAAGCACCTCGCTTGATATTGACTTTTTGTTTGGTTCCATTTTAGCAGTCAGGGGACGGTACTCTGTGAACAGTGATAGACTGTGTAAAAGTGCGTGCTGAATTACCTACACTATATTATCTTTGATAGTCTTCCAGTCTCGATATCTTTTATATCTCTGGTAAACCTGGCACCTTCTATTTGCAAGCTAATGCTGCAAGATCTGTTGTCAAATAAATGCAGTATCTCTGTTGAAGTGAGCTACTCAGTTTTTTTTTTTATTGTATGTAGCCTTTCATTATGAGTCAGGGAAGTAGAGAAGAAGCAAGTGTTTTCTCTCATAGCTCTGGAGTTTGAATACTTAATCACACCAAATCAAAAGCCTGGGTTCCCTTGGTCTATGGTGTCCTCAAGCTGATGTCAGCAGAACCACAGTTTGTGTGTGTGTGTGCATGCTGTCTGGGTCAGTTTGCACTTGCACACTCTGTAGATACGTATGCCAGCCATGTCCCCCTCCTCCTCCTCCTCCTTCTCTGAAGTGGTGCTTCCTTTAATTCGCACCCTAAATAAATGATGAGAACATTTAAACACACGGCTCGTCGCAAAGCCCCAAGGTCGCCTAATCGTATTATTTATGAAGTGATGTGCTACATAATGGTACTTAGTGCATGTTAACAGATGCTATTATCAGGCCCTGATCCAGAGCACAGAAGATATATTGGACAGTGGATGTTAATGCTGCTCCTCACCACCATAATGCAAGAGATCCTTAAAGGGCTAACCGCACCAAAATGCAGCACTTAGGCAGAGGGCCAGTTAAACATTAAGTGGCTCATGTGAATATATATAACCACAAATTGTGGCAGCCCTCGGTTGTCCCCTAACACTTGAACATTCCCTCATCCCATCCACAACCGATCCTCATATCCTGCTGTTCAGCTCTCTGTGGCCCCTCCTTCAGTCACTAACCACAAGGTGGTGGTGACTGTGTGCATTTGTCTGTGTTATGGGTTTGTTCGGGGGGTTTTAGGGTGTGCATAGGGTAAAGAGATATGACAAGACAGACCCTGGCATAATGATTGAATGGAAAATATAACTGACCCCGTTTCTGTAGATAGGAAATCTTAGGTCACTATTCACAAGCACACAAGGACACACTACACACGCAACATACAAATGCCATCCTCCAGCTCTCCCTCTTGCACCTCCAGGTCAGAGGTCACCCTCATCTGTCAAGAAGCAGAGGGAGGGTAGATTTACAATGACAGCAGAGAGCAACACAGAGTCACAGCAGTAAATATTTACACAGGTCTAACAAAAGATGTGGCTAAGGTCTGTAGGGGTTCCAAGCATGGTGGAAATTACAACTAACCTCAGATTGTTAATCATACAAAAATCACGCAGTGACATGAAGAGGCAGGATTTCTCACTGCTCTGTCATTATTGCAACAAGAGAGAGTGATGTTCTTGTGAAAGCATCCTGCAGTGTGTGCCTGTATGTTTGTAAGATGAATGGGGCATTAATCATGATACATGATATCATGGTTTCCCATCACCTTAATGCTGTTGCAACACTTCACTGATGTGTCACATCTCTGTTTTTCTCATCTCCATTCAGTTCAAGTTTTACTGGCTTGGGAGTTTCCAAGTATTTCAGTAGTTTCAAACCAAATTGCATGCAGACACATCATTTAAATGCCCTCAACAATATCTAGTGAAGAGAAAAACATTTCTTTGTTTATTTGTAATAAAACTGCATGCTGTTTCTTTTGTGGATCATACAGAGACAAACTTACTCTCCTGTCCTGCTGGTTCTACCTGGACAAAGTATTACTGTGAGTCATGAAAACAAAAGGAGGCAGAAAACTGTTAAAAAACTTGCTTCTGGTCAAACTCACAATAGAGATTTTGGCTTTAAAAACAAGTTTAAACACACACATGCTCACACACAGACATCATTGCCTAAACAACTTGGCTTTTTTTGGAAATTACACCCTTAAATTGCTCTTCATTGACTAGATAAAAACACGATAGAAAGATCTCTGTTTATCTTTGTCTACTAGAGTTCCACCATCATTGACAAGTATTAGTTAGTGTTAGTATTTACTTGTAAACACATCTCATAAAACTTTCAGGTGAAAGCCTGGCTTTGGCAAGCTGTAGTAGGATGCAAATATAAATATAAAAAATAAAAACATGAAGAAAGTTTTGTGAGTGGGGTGAGACGTGGCCTTTTGGTGATGAGTCTCTACCTACTTGTGCTTTAACGGGAGGGAGGAGTAAATGGGATTTTTTTTGTTTCCTGTGTTCTGTCGCCTCAGGTGCCACTCAAGTCTGGCCCAGACATTGCCCCCTGAGGAGGCCCCAGTGGACCGGCCCTTCTGGGGTGTGGATGACCCCAGCATGCCTCTGCCCTTTGATCTGGCTGACATCATTAACAGAGTGGAGTCACTGCTCTGGAGGTGAGTGTAAGATTTGACATGTTGAAATGTGTTTATGTACACACTGAATACATGTATCTATCTCATGCAGCATAGATCTAGTCGCAGAGGATTCACTTATTCATTCATTACCCAGCTGTGGTCATCTGTGAACAATGCTGTTGTTTAATGTTATGTAATATTAGTTAAATTGTCCAAATGATTAAGTAAACCAAATGACGTTAAAATAAATAAATAATTCTAATTGGCGTTGACAGACACTGGTATTTTGGTTTCAGTTTTAAGCTTTGGAATCTCATGCTTTTAAAATGGTATGGATTTGTCACTTCATGCACAACTAGACACCTTACATGTTGTCATACTTTAAATATGCGCACCTGCTCCGCAAGTCGTGTCATAGACCCTTGTAAAAATTGTGAGGAATTTCTTGGAGTTGCTATTTGCATTGGCAAATACATGACATTGGGTGTAATTGGTCTTCCTGTTGGCATGAATCCTAGGTCCTGCTGATTTTGCATGGAGACATCTATAGTCTTTCGTTGACCTGCATCTAAAACACAAGTTAACTTCACATGAGAACTTACACGATATCTGATCAAATTTGACCTCTGTCCATTTCTTCTCTTTCTCTGACAGGATGTAAATATGGATAGAGGAAACAAGGAAGCAAGAAAAAAATGACCCACCAGCTTTTCTGAATGATCCCCACATTAGCTGAGGGGACAGACCAGATTGATTTCCTTTTGATTAGGCCATCTACATCACCCCCGACTCCACCCTCCACTACCCCAGCTGACCCCAGCATCTCAGTCACCTCAACTTGGATTGGCTGGAAGGAAACCAACACAAGAATAGTGCTTCAGTAACATGCTAACAAACGCAATGCTTAGTACCAAGCCACTAGTGTCACAACGGTCTAACAAAACATATATGGAACCCGCATTTCAGTGTTAACATACAACATTGTGTTACTATTTATTATTTCAGTGTACTTTGTTACCTAATCTCATGTAACCCAGACATGCTTTTGTCAGTGGATTGTTCTCATTCTCAGTAGTCATAGTACAGTACATACATATATGCTTTCTACTTGTCACACAGTGTTATAATACAGTATAGAATGGTAAGAAAACTCACTTTGCTCACAGGCTATTGCATTCTTCACTTGTGTATAGTGTAACCCTTTTATTGTGTTAAGAAGTGAAATGAGCCAGAAAAGACCAAAGAACGATTATAAGAGGATGGTTATGAATGTCATCCAATGGAGTACATGAAGAATGTGTTGTTAAGTGTTTATGGTGCAGTGGTGTGCTTGTGCCATATTAATGTGTAAGTGTGTGTGTGTGTGTGTGTGTGTGTGTGTGTGTGTGTGTGTGTGTGTGCGTGCATAAGAGCCTTCACTCTCCCAAATGTCTACATGAAGGCGTGTGTGTACGAATGTGATAGTGTGTGAGCCTGTAGGCAGCCTGCCAGTTGTTTGTTCTTGAAGATGTGCATATGGAGAAACAGAGACTAGCAGCAGGGCCCCTCTGCTACTGCTCTGATGAAAGGCAGCATTGATAGAATGACCCGGAACACAACCGCCGTTTCTCATAATTACAGCTGTTCAATCGCTTTTAATTACTCTTAAAGTGTGTAGAGCACCACATTCCCCTGTAATGCTGCAGGCCATCTAGAGAGTGAGAGAAAGATCCGGCACTTCTGACAAAATCCACATTCAAAAAAGCTAAAAAGGGTGGAAAAGGGGGCCGACGTCAAAGCAGTGTAGCAGCCCTCCTCGTTTGATTTCTTTCTCTATCTAGTTCATGATGAAGTAGAGATGCTGTTTACTATTAAAAATGCAGAATGCACTCCTTTTTTTACTTCTGAAGTTTTTTCCAAGATGTTAATGGTTGCCAAACGCTGTTCTTCTTGCTTCTTCTTTTGCTGCGCCTTTGTTGTTTGTTGTTGTCAGAGAGATTTGTTTGTAGATTGGCAGTAGCTTTGACTTGTTTGAATCACTCTGTGCTCCCTGCGCCACAGCTTGTCTGTCTGAAGCAATAGGAATGGCAGTAAATAAAAAAAACAGTGTTTTATCCAATGATCTCCATTCTTCTCATTTTTTCTAAATTGCAAATGGACAACAAATATGGTGCACATGTTTCTTCATTCGTGTGTGTGAGGTTCAAATGTCGATCGACTGTAGTTTTACTAATATTTTTGACCTTTAAACCAATCCAATCCATGCAGGCATGTGTGTCAATGCCTTCCCACTGGGTTGAAGGTGAGTTACTGAGCTTTGAAGCAGCCACTTTCTAAATACTCAGGATTCCACAAGACAAATAAGGCAGCAATGAGAGAGATCCATAGTGTAATGGTGAAGCTCACTGACAGGAGCATGCACGTTATATGCACAGTTGTCCTACCAGTATTTCCTGATAAGTAAGAAGTTAAAAAATCATATTGAAGATGCTTAGAGTGTGAAAAAAGTCCCATTTAGTTTCAGCACAGCACTGTATCCAGAACCTTAAATATAATAAAAACATTTGAATAACAAGATAATAAGCCCAATAATTCTCTATAGACAAAAAAAGGAAGCATTTGTGTCGGGTATTTTTATCTGTTTTCCTCTGACTCAGACCTCAAAGGAAACGGTTTGAGTAGCAGTGCAAACATCTTCTACAACAGATTGATTGATGGATTAACTTGATTGATTGAGTGATGTCATTCCCTGCAACGAAGTGATGGCTAATATTCTGTATTCCACTCTGAAACCTCAACTCCACACCTTTTACAAGCCGCCATCCCAAAGGTTGCTTATGCTAACTACTTCCTGTAGTGGCTGAGTGACTGAGTGATGGATGAGTGTGGAGCGTTCTCCCCTCAGGGGTCGACTGAAAAAGGTCACCACTTGAAGAGACAATTACACAGCACTGGTAAGAGCCACAGGTATGCATTGTTCTGACCGGGGTCAGCCGCCAGCCAAGCAGCCAAGCCACCGTCAATTAGGCCAACAATAGGCGCAGGGAAAGATAAAATAACCAGGTGTGTGGTTGGGAAAGGTATCAGTTTGGGGTCATATCTCAGTCAAATGTTTCAGTGTGTGGCTTGAACGGCTGGGACTGATTGTGGTGTAGTTGAATGATATAAGGGAATGGGTTCAAATTTAAAGATGTCTCTATATCCAATTATATAGACATATAGACACACACATATATTTCTATATGTGTATAAGTGAGAAATTATTCTACCAATGTCTGCGAAGGACTATTTCTATTAAGAACTAAGGAAATCTGACCTTAACCATGATCTGTTTAGATTACCCTCCGAACAAGTCACAGTCTGTTTGGATGAGGCTTTGTGCATTATCAGTACGTGTGCAATGCATGCTAAAAATGTATGTTCAAGAATGAATACATGCATATAAATGACTGAACGTGAGCCTGTACAAAGAAATAGATGTGTGTAATGTATCTGACCCAGTGTGTTTGTGTGTGTGTGTGTGTCCAAGGTTCCAGGGTGCTGGTTGTGGTTGGAAGCCCTGAGGCCAGAGAAGCAGTAGTAATTGTAGAAGCAGGCTGAAGAGCTGAAGATAGTATCGCAGCTCTGGGGCGGCTGTCAGCAGTGGGAAGGGCCATGCTCATTTGTCACCAACACAGACAAACACCACTCAACACCGACAAAACACTGACTTGATTGACTACATGTGAAGCAACACAAGCCCTAATGTTTTGCAACTGTTAATTGCACTAAAGGTCATAAAAAAGGCAGGCTGGAGAAGATTCACATCAGCATAAATACAAGGCAGCACATGAAAAGACTGTCACTGTAAATTATGACTTTGACTTTATCACCCTCCATTATTTTCCTGATTATATCCATCTTATTTAGATTTATCAATGGAATTTATATGTTACATGTTACAAAATGTTACTCAATAAGGTCAAGATAAAATACTAGTGTAAAGTCCCTACTGATGTTCAATTTATATAGCTGGGTCTGTGAAAGAGTGAAAGTACTAAAGTGTAAATGTATGAATTTTTAAAGTCTCCTTTCCTTTCTTCTCTCTCCTTTCAGGTCGTGACCAGACCAAACCCAGGCAAAGTGGAGCTGCTAAAATCCGAAGCATCTGATCCTGCAAAGCACCTGTCCTCTCTTTTAGAAGTCTCATCACCACTGACGTCTTCCCAGGCCACAGTTCACTTAGTGTTAGAATGAGAGTGAAGTGATGGGTATGCCATGATGCTGATGTTGATGTAGTCGGGGGCCTGGCAACTGAGCAGCTCTGATGAACAGAGGGTATGTCATGATGAATGTGTGTGTATTTATCTGTGTGTAGATGAAAAGTGCAGAGGCAGTCTTGAGGGAGAGAGAGAGGCCTCGCAGATCAAACAGCAGTCTGATCTAATGTAGAGCATGTTTGTGGGTCGTTGCTGTGGCCCTGGCTCTAGTGACCAGCAGCCCCCCAAATCATCTGTCCTGCAGGACCACAATCTCTTTAGTTCTTCCACTCTCATTTTCAATCTGAAGTGGATGACCCATTTTTTCCTTTCATGCCTCATCTTTACCCGAGTCTTCCTGTACACCTCTGGTTAAGTTTTTCACTCACTGTTCAAAGTTATAGTATCACTCAAGAAGCAAGAAGATCAAAAGTATTTATAGACTAAAGTGCCTGTTCCGCTATGCAATGCGTTTATTTGAAATCACCTGGATTCTTTTAGGGCACCAGTCCAGAGCTGTTTTGGTTGTCAGTGCTCAGCTTTATCTCCTGAATGGTAGTATCATTTCAGCTTCACCTTTAGCTAACTTAAGTTCTTGTTAGTGGTTATTGCGGACAGAACCTAGTGACAAATATTATGTTTGGTATAAACGAAAATATTGCACGTAGCATCACTGCAGGCACATCATCCCCCTCCTCACTGTCTCACCGTAGCACGCACTGAGGCCTGTTTCTCCAGAGTGGTACCAAAGCGTCTCCACTCATACCTGTCTCCCTCTCTTGTCGTTGTGAGCCCTGTTAGCACCATGCCATTCATATCAGTGGGATTAAATAGATCGTTTTCCAGCGTTAGCAGCTTCTCCGCCAAGTGGTCTTGATGTCAGGCCAAGTATAATTGAGTCATCTGCATCTCATCTAAAATGGATGAAAGGACTTTTTGATATCGCACTCCCTCTCCCACTCATACACACACATGCAAACACACACACGAACACATACGCGTTTTTTTTTTCTTTCTTTTTTTTCTGGGGTTTAGAGCAAGCAGCAAGCAGCTCCTGTGCACCATCATTTTATAACTATTAATTTTCACAACGTCCTTTGAGTCACTGTACTCTGTATTACAAAGAACCTTGTAATACACAGCTTTGGCCCGAACTACTAATATAGATTGTTTGAAGCTGTTTGCGCAAATGACCAGTGATAGTGTTTTTCTAGAGAGGGTAGTTTCATTTACATGAAAACACAAGATGAAAAGAACCACAGCTGGCAATAAATACCTTACAAGAGATGCATTATACTTCGAGGCAGTTGAGGACAAACATGTCATATTGACAATTTTTAAGTTAATTCAGTCTATTTTCAAATACTGCCATGTATTGCAGCTTTTGTCATATTTAAGATATAGACCATAACAAAACAACAAGCAAATGTCAGACAAATATGTAGATTTTAAAAAAAGATGAAAGAAAAATCTTGATGATGATGAAGAAGAGAATATTCAAAGTCAATAATAGCAGGCAGAAATATTTGGGTTAAAAAAAATAGAAGTAGGAGCACACTGGCCTTCGAACTTAATTTTTCTATTTCAATTCTGTCATTCTGATTAATGTTTCTCGAGGAGGCAGACAAGACAAAACTGCAAATATTAGGTCATTAGATGTACAAGAGGTGAGAGATTGGAATAAGGAGGGACGAGGAATAGTTAAAAAGGGTAGTAAAGGAAGCAGGAAGGTGTGATGTATTTGACAGGAGAGATGCTCACCTTATCTGTTCCAACCTTGAGAATGAATTGCTGGCCAGCTTCTTTAAACACACACTCAAACACTCGGTGGCACACACACATACACACATATCCCCAACGCCAACATTGCTGCCCCTTGATTGACAGCCCTTCAAATGAGTGTCTGAGTAGCACTATGCTCTGGCCTTCCAAGTAAGTGGGCCGTCAAATTACATCCAGGGGACTGGCTGGCCCCCTCTCCCGTGGCAGAGGAGATCTATTTATTTGTGTGTTTATTTGCTTGGTTTAAATATTTGGTGGGGGAAAAATATTGAATTTTTGTCCCCCGGTCAAAGTCCCCTCATATTTAGTTAATAAAGAGCAGAGGAGGTTGTTTGCCCAGAAAAGTGCAGGATGGGGGACTTTATTTAAGGCAGTCCTCAGAGAGAGCTGGTGACCTTCTTCTCTTGGAGGAGAGGGCTGTGTACACTGTGCTGAGATTCACTCTCTCTGCCTCCACCAGCCATTCTCCAGTCTAGCTCTGTACTCAGACATGTTTTCTTCCCTTACTTTTACCTGCTCTCTGTCAATTTCCATCCATTCCTTCCCTTCTCGCAGGATCTTTGTCTTCTATTTCTCACACATCCTTACCTCACTTTTCCCTCTGCCTGCCTGTCTTTCTGTGGAGTCTTGCTCTATTCGAGTGGAGTCTCTCTCTGGATTCCCCAGGCTGCATCCAGGTTAAACTCTTAATTGCCTCGGCAGTAGGTGGTTTAAGGCGCTGGCTCACTACAGCTCAGCCAGTCCCTGTGCTGGGGGCTGCGGGGTGACTGGGGAGGGGTGAGTTGTTCTGTGTTCAATTGTGGTTGGTGTGTGCTGGCAGACAGTGCAGGTAGATGATAAAGACTTATTAATATAGATGATGGAGAGATGATGGAGATGACCTCTGACAGGAGTTCTACAGAGAGCTTTAGCTTCATGTCAGACATAAGACTATCTATCTATCTATCTATCTATCTATCTATCTATCTATCTATCTATCTATCTATCTATCTATCTATCTATCTATCTATCTATCTATCTATCTATCTATCTATCTATCTATCCATCCATCCATCCATCCATCCATCCATCCATCCATCCATCCATCCATCCATCCATCCATCCATCCATCCATCCATCCATCCATCCATCCATCCATCCATCCATCCATCCATCCATCCATCCATCCCCTTCATTCCTTTATTCATCCCTAAGGTGCTAATGCTTTTTTGTCATTAAAATAAAATCTGCTACATACATGCTCAGCTCAATGCTGCATATCCACTTATACATATGTTGACAGCAGTCAGTTCACAAATAAAGATGACTTTTTGCTATTACAAACACAGGACTCGGTATACTGTTCTGTCTGAGGGCTTCGTAGAGTGAGAAAGCCTCTGAAGTCAGGCCTGGCTCATTTCATAAGGCTATATTAGCGAGTTAATGCCCCCTATCTCAGGGCTCCACCCCTGCCATTGATTCCTGTTTAAAAGGCTATGGGTAGTCAATACCACCTCCTCATCACCATCTGTCTCTATTTACTAATAAATAAAGTGGAGAGCATTGAGTGTTTTGGCCAGGCCTGTAAAAGCATGCATGCTAATGAGCGCTGGGCCTCTGCGACCAAAAGAGGAGGGAGAAGGTGGGGATACTCTGCCTCTCCGCTAACTCTGTCTTCCTGTCTTTGTCTTGATGGCTTTCACAAGGCACAGCACTCCAATCATGGTAATTGCCCGCCGGTCCAGTTGTTGTTTAACATCGCTCATCAGACGAAATGCTGTTTCACTTCAGCTGCATAGATTTTTCTCCTAGGCTTGCTTGTATGTTCATTCGTGGCTCCCCCCCCTCTCCAAGTAGTGTGTAGGTCAGCTCTTAAGGTCGTGTCTAGTCATTTGTCAGATGTGGCCAATGAGCACTGCCACACCACACTCTGTCAAACTGATCAATTGCAAATGATACAGATTGGCTAGTTTGGTTGGCCCCCTGTGACTGATTTATACTAAAAGGCGCTCAGTCTTTTCTATCCATCTTCTCCTTCTTAGTCCTCTACTTTTTGTAATGTCTACATAGGGAAATGTAATGTTTTGTTAATAAAGAAATGTGAAGGAGGGAAACAATCAATATTTGGAATGAAAGAAATTCCTCATGCTAAGACAGGGCTAGCTCAATATACTTCAGTGACTCACACTGCCACATAAAAAAAACAACATTTTAACAGCAATTTTAATAATTTTAATATATTAATATACTACTATTGCTCCTACCACTGTTGCTGCTTCTGATACTGCTACTACTACCACTGTTTACGTTATTAATATTTTTAGAAGAAGAAAAACAAGTCATACAAGCATACACATTTACACAAACAGCTTTACAATCCATTTGGTTTGACACAGATTTCCTGAGTGAAGGAGCGGTGCTGATGTGTGGAGGCTCTCATAGCTCAGCATAACACAGTACTGCTGTGTCAACTGTGACCCCAGTGACCCTGCAGGGGCCAGAGAATGGGTTGCAGTGTCACTCCACGACACAGGTGAAATGAGGGGTCAAATGTCAGCTGTCCAGTGTGTCAAGCTTGCTGATCAGGAAGTGTAGCCTCTCGCTTCAGGGAGTACACAGGGAGTGTCATGTTTTGGACACATACTCGCACTCTGACATAAATCTTCCATGCTTACATGCCATGAAACTCACTGTTAAATGAATGTGCAGAAGAAAAATGGTAGGAAATGCCAGAATCTTTGTTTCCTAGCTGCACAAAGTAACCGTACGAAAGCTGATTAATAGCACTCGGTTAAAGGTTTGAATGAATGTCATTAATGCAAATTAAAAATGTACCAATGCGACCCTGTAAAATGCTTCAAATTAAACAAATTAAATTTATTTAAAGGTTGCTTTCATAAACAACTGGCTAAAGTAATCTTGCGCAATCTACTAGTGTTACTGATTTGATAAAAGTGTTGTATATTTGGAGTAAATTATCATAACATAGAAAATATTGCGCATTTTTATGAAGCAAAACTTTTGCTTTCTTCCGCTCCAATCAGTTTCATCTAATTGTAGTTCTCACTTCAAAAATATTTCATTGGAACTTAAAAGCACTTATACTTAAAGTATTCCAATACTTTTCCTCTCACCTGTGGGGCTATCAAACAGAGTCAAAGAGTGCAAAGGTTCATGTTTGTTTGTCCCAACCTTTGCTCTCTATCTGCAGCTCCCTCCCGTTGTAGACACATCCAAATGGGCCCCCTACCTCCGCAGCACTGAGGCAGTTCTTCCTTCCATCCTTAACCCAAAGTCTTGGGTTAGAGAGCTCACTGTTGTTCTGAGCCACCCCAGCATCCTGGTATTGCTATGAAGGGAAAACAGCAACGCCACAGTAGAGTTTCCTCCCCTTGTCTCATCTGAAGCAGGCTCTGTTGGCTGTCCGGATCAAACTGGCCCACAGTGTGGTGCCGAATCCTCTCTGCAAACAAGAGGAGGCCCCTGCATTAAAGACTCGCCACGGGAGCACCCATCCTAGAAGTTTTACTTTTCAAACGCCTCAGAGAGGGTAAAATTACAAGGAGAGTTTGTGTGTTCAAATGTGTGTTCACGTATGGTTCAGGCTCTGTTATTTCCTTTACAAAATATATTTATATTTAGATTTTTTGTATTAGATATCTGACAAATTTTATACTCTTTATCTGCTGAAGACGCAATAAATATAATTTATTCTGCAAAACTGTTTTGATTTGACTTTTTTGTCACGTGTCATTTAAAAGAAAAAGGAATGTCACCCTTGCATTTTATTTTGGATTTGTCGTCTTAACTTTGATATTACACAATAATGCAACAATATTCATCTTTAAGTGTGGAAGTCTCAGGTGATCCTCGCTCACTGATGTTCACCCCTGCTTTTGACAAAAAACAAGACAGACACTTTTCACTCTTCCATTTCTTTCTTCTTGCTCTTTACCCCTCTCCGCTCTTTACCTTCTCCAACCACTAACTCTGTCCAGGGAGTCATTATTGCTTTGGTAAATATTTCATAGGCCCCAATACCTTTGCACACATCAACCACCTGCCAGCCGCTTTTCTACTCACACAGAAAATATGGATAGACAGACCAAAATGAAAGGCAAGGCAAGTTTATTTATATAGCACAATTCAACAGCAAGGTGATTCAAAGTGCTTTACAGATACATTAAAAAACAAAAACAAATAAAAAGCAAAAGAAAGTGAAGTGAACGCAGATGAGGCAGAGCTAGAATGAGAGAAAAGGAGGATTGTGCTCTTTTTTTCCTGGCTTGTGTGCATTTACATTTTGAGTGAGCTGAGATATCTGCTCTGTATCCTGGCTTCATAACAGACTGAGTCCTTTCAGAAGATAGAAAGATTCCCTGGATGTTGTCAAATCTATGCCCAACAACGTTTTGTTTTCTGAGGTCCTATTTTTTGCCCTAAGCATTATTTTTCACTTGGCACACCAAAAAGTTTATTTTTTATTTTTTATCTGAGATGCTTGTGCTAGAAAAGGAGGAAGATAGAGAAAAGGCAAGAAACAAAAGAATGTGCTGGTGCACACCCAAGAAAAGACAGAGAGAGAGAGAGAATACTAAGCTTCTCCTTCTGCTGACCTTGAGGAGGCCTGTAAGCTGCACTCATACTCCCTCCCATCTCTCCCTCCTCCTCTCACTTTTCCAGCCCCACCTGTTTACCTTGACTGGGTTAGATAGGGGTCTTGCATCACCTGCAGTGTCCTCTCTTTTCTTTTCTTCTCTTGCCTGTCCTGTGTTGTTCTCCTCACTTTTATGTAAAAAAAAGGCTCAAAAGAAGTAGAGATTCAGATATGAAATATTCAGCTTGGATATAAGCACTTTAAGTTGTTTCAGAGTGGATACCTTGTTGCCACAGAGCTTTGACTTCATAAATAAATGGTCAACAGTGGCTTCTAAGACTGCCCTGTCTCCTGTATATATATGGCTGACTTGTTCGTGCGCCCGGGGCTAAGCCCTGCCAGCGAGTTCCAGACCTTAAATATGGATAAGCTATGAAACGCCTCTGGACACACACCTATGTAGTCAGTATACTACTGAATAAAGTTCAGCAGTACACGTGGCAAGAGAACTGGAACAGAAAATGCAGAATCTTCGTTCCATCCTGGGAAAAGCAAGGCTGCTAGTTGTATGGTGGCTGTGCGGAGAATTAAAACTTTCGGTGTGCTTTACATTCAGATTGTATATTTATATACAGTATAGTTCCAACAGGAAGATTTAACGTCTATTCTAATTTCTGCACAGATGGTTGTTGATGGATACGCTGACTCATCAAGTGAATAGATCAAGAAAATTCTGGCCCTTCCTTTGTCACTCCAATTTTGTTAAGTGACCGTGCTTTCTGCAAAAGCTCCAAAGCTGATCTTGTTTCTGTTAAGGAAAAAAGCTTGACTCTTGGTTCTCTTTGAGCTTTCCTATGTAAAAGCTTGTTCTCACATTTGCCTTGCAGTGTTGGATGCGTCTACCAGGAAATGAAATGAGTCCGTAACAAATATTTTGGCTTCTGTTTAACTCTTTGGCAAACAGCAGCTTGCCAACTGCAGCAGTGTTTTTGCTTTCCCAGAAGCCCCCTGGGATGGTGACTCCCAGAGCTTCCGGATAAAGGGTGAACAGTTTGTCTTTCTGATTTAACAAAAAGAAAAGAAAAGAAAAGAAAAAGTATTAAAGAAATGTTTTACAGAGTAGCATAGGTATTAGGATAAGAGGGGCTGAAATAAAGATTTTTCCTTTGTAGATATATATAAGTCCATTCGTATTTCATTTGTGTGACTAGAGATATGGTCTCTGTCTAGCCAGACCATTTAGTCTTGCACCCTAATCTGCAGGTGAAAAGGGGTCTTTTAGCACGATAAAGACGCCCTTGAAGACAAATTTGGCCTCTGGTGAAGCAAGTTGAGCTCAGGTCATGAACAATTTGTGCCTCATTGATTTTGTGTGTGCCGAAGTGTGTGCGTGTGCACATGTCTGAGAGAATATGCAGTGTGCTAACACCCATGAGCCTTGTAACCATAAATCAGCAATAGGAAGTAGTGTGACACAGGCTGCAGGGCCTTGCTGATATGGACTGGAGCTATAATGGACCCCGTTTCAGGTGGAGGAAGACATCAGCTGCACTGATCTTTACTTCCCTGCAGAGCTCTGGAGATTATTACTGTACAAGTAGAAACACTATTCAGGTCACTCAGATGGCAAAAACTTTTCCATTGGCATTTTCCCCGTACACACACGTCTCTGTACAGTATGCTTGGGCTTGACAGTACTGTACCACTGCATGAATGATGAACTGTATTCATGGTTTGTTCAATGTGTGCAAACAGACAACGGTGCTTGTTATTCTGTCTGTTTGTTGCAGATAGAGCCAGGCTCTTGTTAGCTGTCAGGCCAAGCATCCACAAAGCTGTTCTCTCACTTATTGATGGGGATCCACTAAATTACAGGCTTGAAAAAGGGAGGCAGCATGAAAAAAAAAAGTTTCCTACAAGCCCCTTATATTTCAGCATTGTGTGTTTGTAAACAAAGAAAAAAGAGAATGAATGTCAAGAAGATCCCAAATGCATTTTTCTTTATTTCACTTTCTTTTTTCTTCTGGCTGTCATTCTTTGGTCAGGCCCTGTCTGGTCTTGCTATTATCCCGAGGCGTTATCACTGTGTAGCTGCCTCTTCAGATCAGGCTTGTGATAAGGGCTAAATAAATGGAATGCTTGGCTAGTGGACATAGGTCAAGCCTTGTTTCGCCCCCTTTTTTTCATGTGTTGTTGTGTTTGTCTGCAGGGGAAGTTGAGGGTGCAGCATGAACGGGCTCTGCAGTCTAATGAACTTATTGATTTCAATTTCAGGGCTGTTCTCTCCCTGCCTGATGTTTTCAAGCTTTCATCCTTTGCTGGACATAAATTAGTAACTCTGTCTCTTGTTTTGTTTTTTTTTGTTTTTTCCGTTTGCTTAGGCTCAGAGGCAGGTTGCTATCTTAGAAATGCTGTTTTTAAACGTGTTAAAAGCTTCTGTGGTTAGATGGATGCTGTCTCTGTGTGGGTGTTTTCTGTGTGGCTTAGCATACACCTGTTTCTGACAGCGATGGAGCTAAGGAAATGACATAGCTGTGTGCGTGAGTGTCGGTTATTGGGGGTTATTGAAGACGTTGAGTGACTTCTTCCCAGGGGGATCAGGGAGCAGCTGACTACGTCTCTGTGTACGGCATCTACTTGTGTACGTATGTGTGTCCATGTATACATATGAATCTACTAATCCATATCGTGTATCACATGCACAACATGTTTTCCTATGAATTTGTGCACACCTCCAAAGACAGAAGTCCATGCCAACATAAGTGAGCGCAGTACATTCCCAAAAAGAAGCCCCGCTCATGGAAAATGAGAGGCCACCAGTGCTGATACAGGAAGCCTTCTCGACCCAGCAGTAACAAGCACTGTGGGATCCTCCACTCTGGACTCAGTACATCCGATATCCCCCATGAAGTCCAAAGGCTAAACAGTTAAAAGGTCCGGTTGCTATATGTAGATGCTCAACACCCTCCACCCCCCACCCCCTGTTCTGAATCTGATACTCTGGGAATCACAATAACAAGGCTGTGAGCTCTGGTCAGTTTTCCAGCGCTACCAATTGGCCTTCTAATAACAGGCGCTAGCTGTGGAGACCCAGAGTGAGACAGATAGAGAGCGTGTGAAAGCGAATTGATGCTGAGTAGCACAGGTTTTAATAGGGCTGTCAGAGTCATATTGTTTATGTCGTGTTCCAGATTAATCCATTCTTCCTTTATGAGCCACTGCAGCCACCATAAATTGCAAGCACGAAGCCGGTCCACTGTTGAGTTACGCCTCGGGGATCAGTGCCACACATGGGCGGAAAATAAATCATTTCCCCTGGATTTAACGCCGGGCAATACCTGGGTCCTTTGTAAATAAAACCATAGATGTTTTTACACCCCCCTGTTTTCTCTCTCCTGCCTCCAGGGCTCTTATTGAATCTCAAAAGGAGAGGGAGGGTGAGACAGAGAGAGAAACATGAGAGAATAAGAGAGAGCAGAGTTGAAGGGGAACCTGGGGAGAAAAAAGGAGGCAAGAGAGAGGGAGTAAAGCAGAGGGGAAAGTCAGGAAAGAGATTCCAAGTGGGGAAGGATGAAGAGACACAAATCCAGATAGCTCCACAAAACAGACAAGCAGAGAGAGAGAGGATGTAGCTCTTGGCTGGGGGTGATATATGCGTATAGCGCTGATTCCCCGGGTTCTTGGGGTGTGCAGGTTGAGATCTGTCAGACTGTCTAAACACAAGGCCGACTGTAATGCACTGCTCTGGAGCAACGGGCACAGAGCAGACAGCCAGCTTCACCAGCACAACCAGCAGGGTGACCCAGCTCAGTTCCAGCACTGGACATGGGTGTAGCCCATGCTGCCTGTCTTCTTATAGCCTGCTGATATCCTCATACCCGCCAGCCCAGGAGAACAGTGCCAAAACCTGGAGAGACAGGAAGAAGAGAAAGACAGACAGAAAGAAAGACGGAGCAACTTGTTCACCCTGGCCTGTGCAGTCTGCCAGTCGGAGGCAGCCAATGAGAATGGGGAATGTGTGCACTGCTCTGTCAGGGCTTCATGAGTTATACATGATGCGCTATGTGAAAATGCTTCCTGTGTACTGTGTGCATCTCTCTTTATCTTTTCTTTTTGCTTTTTTCTTCTTTAACTCCCTTCTTTCCTCATTCACACCATCTTTCTCTACTGTGCTTTCAAGACCTCAAAGTTTGCTTTTCTTTTCAGTGACAAAGTATTCCCTGGTTGTTAAATGTTAATCAATGGCAGGCAGCAGGCTGACATGAGAGGTTCCAGCTTTTGGTGGGGATACTTTGGGACAGCTTGATATCACCTGGGGTAATCCTAAGATCCTCTAGATGTACATGGACCACAGTATGATCAGACCTTCACTGGATCTTAATATGATATTGTCTTTGTTTCCTTTGATAGCATCAGAATCAGATAATTGCATAAATACAGCCATGGAACAGACCCTATACTAATTCATTCTTAACACAAGCATTTAACCTATCCATTATTCATATCTCCAACAACGCCAGAGGGCAAAAATCAGTGCTCCCATGTATATGCCCAGCTAGAGAAAGGTTGATGCATTATTCAGGGTGTGCCAGGCTAAAGACTGTTCTTCCTGTTCTCAACTGCTGGAAGCAACAATCTTCCTACTAGGACACTGTTCTCTGTCTGTAACTCTGTCCTCTCCTTTGCCTATCTCCATCTTGGTAATATTTTATCCTTGGTGTTTATCATCCACATTCCCTGTGGAATTGCTTTCTTCATTGCGCTGCCCTACACAGAACATGGAGTACATGTTCCTTGGGCCTGTTGTCTTCTCGCTCTCTGTTCTGACTTTTAAAACAAATTAAAATCTCAGCAGAGAAAGAAGATGAAGAGCCAGGACCAGCCCGGGGGTCCCAGTGAGCTGCTGCACATTGTCCTGGAAAATAGGACTTGGACTAATAAGTTATGAAGACTTTAGAGTGCTTGTTTCGGCTAGAGCAAAACTGCTTTTCCAGGAAAATAAGTTATACCTAGTTCTTCTTGGTGTGCTTTTGAATGCAGCTAGGTACATCTAACAAAGAAATACAAGAAAAAAGAAACAGTCCATACTTGCGTTCAACTCAGATCCACAGTAGTCAAGATCAAATGCTAACTTCTGACTTAAAATTAAAGAGTTTAGGTCACTTTGCACAAACTATGAGATTTTGATTCTCTGTAAAATGAGCATGCTGACTTTTTTCAGAAACCCAAAGAGACAAAGTATAAATCAAAATAAAGCAGTTACTTTGTGGGTAAAGGGACAAGGTTGGTCTCATTTCTTATTTAAAATCTGCTCTATAATTTCATCTTTGTAAAACTTAAGTTGCTGCAGGTGTTAGGCAGGAGGAATGATAGCCTTAGGGCTTGGAGCTACCGTGAGGCCCCGCTGAGATTTTCCATCATTCCTACAGTCTGGCAGCAGCTTTTCAAACAGCGCCCCTTCTGAAGTTGCCCTTGGTTCTACATGTGTAGCAGTAATTATGAATGAGGGGGACTAAGATCTGTACAAAACCATCAAACATTTTACAGCTTGCTGCTATTGTAATAAAGATCAATAGACACAGTATCAGTCCTGGTTTTGAAGGAGAGGTGGTGCTGTACATTTTTCCTCACATACTTCCTCTCTTTCTTTCTTTCTGTCTCTCTCACTCCCCTCCCCTCCAATTTCTCTTTTCTTTCTCTCTCTTCTCTCTCTCCCCATGCAGAGTTAGTGTTGCACATCCGTTTTAATTGCCGTTTGTATGGTTCTGTGATGTGAGCTGCTAAAAGACACACGTCCTGCAAAAGAGCAGGAGATGGAGTTGAAAAGAGGAAGTTAAACATATTCAGTTCACTGCTGGCTGCTTGTATAACAAAGGCCACGGCCAAACTTCAAACTTTAACCACAGCATCTCTCTCTCTCTCTCTCTCTCTCGTTCACCTGCCTATTCATCTATCCATCAATCCATTTGTGTGTATGCCAGCATATATGTAACCCAGTTGCAATACACGGATAACATAACATAATTAATAAAAGGAAATCATGTGTATATGGAGAGATTTGTTCCCATGCGTGTATATATTATATTGTAAATTTAAACCATACACTCTAAGCAAGAAAACTTACACACTTTCAGCAAACCTGGAAGTCGTAGGACAGTAAAAGCAGATTCTATGAGTTGGCTAAGGTTATTTGACCAGAGACAGAAGACATGGAGAAGCTGCAGATCAAACAGTATTCTGTCTGACAGGAGGAGATAAAGAGACTGTCAGCCGTGCCTCAGATCAAAACAACCCCTCACCTCCCTGGCCCACAGCAGCTTCCTGACATCCAGTGATGCAATTGTAAATCAAAAAGTGGGCAAACTAAGATGAACGTTAAAAGACAAACACAATACCAACACACACCAATATAAAAAATGCATAGTTACTCATTGGGTTTTGTTTGTCTGTGCTGTATATGCTTATATATATATATGCTTTTATAGCATAAAACTGTTTTTGAAAAATAGCAGTGATGATAATCCAATTCAATTCAATTCATACAGCGCAAAATCACAACATCAGTCACCTCAAGGCGCTTTATATTGTAAGGTAGACCCTACAATCACATGGCCCCCTATGAGCAAGCACTTTGGCGACAGTGGGAAGGCAAAAATCCCTTTTAACAGGAAGAAACCTCCGGCAGAACCAGGCTGAGGGAGGGGCGGCCATCTGCCACGACCAGTCTGGGCGAGAGAAGGAAAACAGGATAAAAGACATGCTGTATGCATGATGACGACGATGAGGATTATTATTTTCTGAATATTATTTATGCACGTGTGTCTAAATGTCTTTTTCATTCTCCATGCACATGAGTAAATGTTGGAAATCAGTGCAAGCTTTTGCTGGCGCTGCAAGGTCATCAAGTATATGTTTGGATCAGGGCTGTTTAAAATTCAGTGTTCTTTCTCAAAGGTAAAGTACATTACAAATAAAGCGGATGTTTATTTTAGGTCAGGGGAATGTGGACCAGGAGCTTCAAACCCAGGACTCTTAGAAGGCAGGAGACTTCCTTGATTACTTTGAGGCTCATCCTATAGTGATTTGAACAGAGAATTTAAAGTTATATATTTCCATCATGAAGTACCAGAAAGGGAAATGTTTTTTGGAATGGTCTAAAAAATAGTACCAATCCACCAGTCCGCAAATGAGATTGTATTAAAACATGGTTGTATTGTACTGGAACCCATTTCTTAAGGCAAAGTAATGAACATATTTTTGACACATTTGTGAGGAGTGATACTGGTTAGGGTTAGGCACAGTGATATCTAATCAAAGGTTTGCTCAGCTGGGGTAAAATCACATCATCTCCAAACACTATAGGTAATAGCTTCCCTGTAACTCCTGTGTTTACTTGTTTTCCTCTAGTCCCAGCTGATGGTCACTCTGAACTTGCATGACTGAGCATGGTCATGGTCCAGTACAACTTCTGTCAATTGCCAAAATGAAAGCGCATTGCGCCTTGTTGATCTCTAGAACACATTACAGAGGCTGCTCATGTATTGAGACTTTGTGTGATGCTTTTCAGCTGTGATCGGCTGTCGCACAGCACTAGTCTGACTGATGAGACTTTATCTATGATGCCTCTTTTAGTGTGGAGTTACATTTGCTGCCTTGTCAGTAAGTGATTAATGGATTTAAAAAGACATGATGGCTGGGATATCAAACTGTGTACTGTACAGAGAATATAGATTTTCTGCTGAGCCTGAATGTGTCTGTTTTTGTTGATAAAGACTAAAACATAATCTGCCTCTTATTATAAGGATATTTCACTTCCTTTGAAGGGAGCTAAGGATGATTGCTTTGCAGTTTCACTCATTCAAATAATCCTCTACAATTATTGTCCTTGATACTGCACAGCTTTGAGCCACCAGTGCATGGAACAAAGGGAATAACAAAAGCAACATACACACAAATATCAAGTTTGTCAGTCAACAAAAACTACATACCATCTAGAATAAATGCACTTTCCAGAATTCTTTTTTTAATTTAGCATGGGGAATAAGTTGGGAGCATCTGTGGCAATCAATAAGGTATGGCATTAAACTGTAAACTTTAAAACACCCATAATCTGGCAGCATTGTTTTTAATGGCAACATAAACTACTTTCGAGGATAATCATTTTATCTGATAAATTAGGATTTCAAACACTCTTATCAGCTGTGCACTTGCAGTTGTTTTTTTAATCCTTCCATTCTGTCTCATTCTTTTTAATTGATTCTGCAGCACAGAGGCTTTCTTGCGGAGATAATGCACTTATGAGAACAGGTCATGATCCTTAAATGAAGGAATTTCGCTCCTGTGTATTTGCCACGGCGTATTTGCCATCCTTTGCAAGCATCTCCAAACTGCTGGAAAGTACAGATTGACTTTGTTTTTCTACACTTCCACAGCTACATTTCTCACTGTGTGTTTTCAGAGATGTCATGCATGCTCCCATGTGAATGGCCTCAGCGAAGAGCTAGTGGCAATGATGCTTATTTGGAAATGCTTCCATGTATATTCCACCTCAAGGCTTGAACCAAATCTTGTGAATTAGGATCAAAACAGTGTCTACTCCTTTCCCTGTGTCTTTACATAATTTTGTAATGTGAGCTCAGCCAAGCATTGAAAGTGGACCATTCCGATTATCCAGCAATGTTGCAACAGAAGATGTAAAAAAAATAAAGTAAAAACAAGAAGGGTTCCAGTTTCTGGGCTGTGTTGCACTGTGATAACAGCTCATCCAATAAGACCTCCACTCACCTTTTCCTGAGCTTCACAAATACACCACCAGTTCAGCTCTAGGGCCCTCAGAGGAAAGCTGTTTATTCCACATGCTGCTTAAGTAGAGGTCTTGGGGTTGGGGTGGCTATGTAGCGCATGGTGAAGACAAACTATTTAGTCTGGTGGGGAAAACCATGGTAAACAGCATAGAATGGAAACAGCTGGTGATTTTTTTATGGCTTCTCTCTTTGAAAGAGTCCTGTTTGTACACCATCAGTTTAATCATGTAACAGATTTTTGGTTAACAACTTATGCACAACACAGGCTCTTTTCATTCTGGTCATGGAGGATATTACAATCAAGGCATTTTTTTCAGACTTCTGTCTGTACACACAGTTGTGTACAGTAACTACCATAATATATAGTGACAGAACAGCTGTTTGTGCTCGAGCTATACCTTGTGTAAACTCTGGATGCAGAAATACACAAAAATGGTTCCAGCTGGGTTGCAATCATGATCACATGACCAATATGTTTAGGATCAATAAATTTAGTTTTCAGTAGACATCGATGTATTGTTTACACATGTTTTATTAGTCATACTGGCCAGAAATGTTGCTTGTAAATTATGTTCCAGACAAGAACAAAGCTGACTTATATAAAAGCCCTAAACAAAGTTAAGTTGTTGATGAATGATACCAAAGAATGATATTAATGTGCCTTGAGGTGGCTGCTGTTGTGATTTGGTGCTCTATAATAAAACTGAATCGAAATTTAATTGAAACACTATCTTGGTCCTTGTGTTTAGCGCATATATTAAAGAGCACAACAACCTGTAAAGTTAAATACATATTCAAAAGTTTTAAATAGAGTTTTAATAGCTGTAAACAATGAAATATTCAAAGAGAAATTTGTATCAAATTCAAAAAGCTGATACTTACAAAAAAAAAAGTTTTGGTAATTCCCATACATGCATTTGGACTATGCACATGCTTTCATGTGTCATTACAAAGTGGAAATTCCTCTGGAGTGGTATGGGGAATCTCTGTCAGCCATTAGGCCCTTGAATCCCACTTGGTATGGTGACATGAACTCTCTCCTATCCTTCCCACAGGCACCTGTCTAGAGGTCAGGGGTCATCCTGTTAGGGGTAATCCCCACAGTAACCTGACCACGCCAGTGGGTAATGGCAACCAAACATGTAATAGTGGACCAGACTGCCCTCCTAATACTCCCACTAATCACATTTTAATTGAATTCCAGTGAACATGTAAAAACCTGGTTCAGTTTTGTTTTTTCATTTTCCTAACAGATGTCCCTGTGATCCCTGTAAAGTGATCTGTGGTGGTGACGTCTTCTGTTTGGTAACACATGAATTGGCTGATCTGGAACGGAGAAAACAGAACCATGTGCTTCTCCTTAGGATGGATCCCATTAGGACTGAGGAGTGGGTGTGTGATTCATGCAGAGCAGAGTTGTGAGAGTTATGATATGTGGAATTTCATTGGAATCCCACATATCTTTTGTCACTTATTATGATTCCAAAAGCCTCAAAGTATCATTATCAAATGAGTTTTTTCCTACTGGAAATATATGTTTTCAGCCTTACATTAAACTGGGTACAATCTCAACATGATCTTTCAGCATGTGCCCACAGCATTTTTTGATCGAGTTTAAACTGTTTGCAGCTACTGATTGATGCATGCACTTGTTTTTGTACATGTAGGAATTTGCCTTGCACTTTGAGTTTCCATTGTGGAGACCAGCAGACCATGAGGCAAACCATAAAGTCAATGTAAATTTTGGCATCACTATGAATTCCTTTAAACAATGCCAGTCATTTAGAGTCATTTAAATAAAACTAAAATCAAGACTTTTGCTGCCCCACTCTAGAAAATGCTTTTCTGACTTACAAATCTAATTACAGGATTCCAGTGATTAAAACTACTAGTCATATAAAGCCAAAGCCAGTCAACAAAAAGGAGTTCTTTGGAGCAATGTCTGCATGTTATCTATTGTTACAGGAGTCTTTGTGGATGTGCACATAAGTGGGCAAGGTCTGGTTTTACAGCCCCGCAGAGCTCTATGGTTGACTTTACCATAGAAGTCACCCATACAAACTTTCCAGCATATGTGCACTACTTGCATATGCGGCTCCTTGTCTGCTATATAGACTTTGGTCACAGCATTTCAAAATCAGGAGGGGAACTGATGGTGAGGTCTTGAGAAAATGTCAATAGACTATGTGCACGTTAGCATATGCTTCTTCCGGTGCGGAAACTCCTGTGGGGAGCTTTGTTTCCGGTGTCCTATTCGCGCCCTGTTTACGGTCCAAAACAAGTTAAGCAAATGAATGAATCAAGCGGCGATTTACATTTCTATAGATGTCTTGGGCATTTACCCAATATATCTGTAAATGACGTTCATTGACTTGTCGATATTTCCCCCGCCTCAGAGCAAAAGAGAAAAGGGATTCAAATGTTATATTTCTCAGTATCTGTAAACAGCTGCCCCTCGTTTATCACGGGTGTTATGTTCTAAAAATAACCAGCGATAGGTGAAATCAAGTAGCCAACTACTTATATATATATTTTTTTTGACGGTGCAAAACATTTCGTGGACATACAGCACTGCACTTCAGAGTCACACTGCTAGCGATCGATGCAGCGATTCTGTACCGTACAGGACAATGTGACATAAAAAAAAGCATGCAAACTTGCACTAAAAATCTGCGAAACAGCGAGGTGAAAGGTGAACCGCGTTATAGCGAGGGACCACTGTAATTTTGAAGGTAAGTCACAACATACCTTTCGTAAATACTAATGTATAGAAACCCTTACCAGCAATCATTCATTTTTTGTGTGGCTTTTTTTTCGTGGTTTGTTAACATGCTGTGTAGGTGTGTACTTGACTATCTGATATCGACATAACGGGGAAACATCTGGTTTGACTATTCTTCACCTGTAGTTTGAATGCTGAGCATTTTCCTGTTTAAATCATAATAACTGTCACTATACAGAGATGTGCTTCTGAATGTGGACGACGTGTCTTCCGATTCTGTAATGCAGTTCTGCTTGTGTTGAGTGATGTAAACAACTGATCGATCTAAACTCTTTAAACGTCAAAACTGATCATTAGATTTTTTATGATACAACAGTGGTGAGTGTTCCCACCTTCTGCTCTTTTTTTGCACATGTCGAGGAGCGTGTCAGGCTACATTTCACTGTGTGTTATACTTGTATAACTATGCATGTGACAAATAAAGAACCTTGAACCCTTTGAACCCTTGTAACTTAACGCGATCTTTCCGTTTTCGAGTTTTGGACATGATTTTGGAGTATATCTTCGCAGTAGCGATTGACTGCAAAGTAAAGCTACCGGAAATGTACAACCCCACATCTGGTCTCAAACCAGGAAGTTAGCATTTTCTCGTGCACAGGGTCTATTGAAGAAGATCCATTATTCCATCATATTGTGGGCACAGGAAATTTATTTTAAATCATAGTGCCAATAGGTAATCTGAATTTTCAGATCTAGCTATTATCAAAGCACCAAATGTAGAAGCAGGCAATGATTTCATTCTAACACAGCAATTTTGCCAAAGCTTTGAGGCATCTTTCTAACTTTTGTCTTCTTTGCACTTCTATGCAAGAAGCACCCTGGGTAGCTGCAATGTGCTCTGTGAATTTGTCAGCCACGTGCATACAACCCCACTGCATTTTTCATATGTAATCAAAAATGATTACATATCATCAGTTTTGTGATAACCACGTCTTCTTTTTTTTTTTCAATTCACAAGTGAGAGCTATTCAAGTGTTCTATTTTGGTTTACAAAGCATACTGTAAAAGTGGACATTTTCAGGGATCAAAATGCTTTTTCTATTAGCTTCTACCCACATCACAAAACCAGCAGCCTCATGCTAAAAAAGGGGGATCCACCAACAGCTCCAGCTCTGATTAACTACCACAACCAGAATAAGTTTTATGTCTGCAGCCCACTTGTCTGTTACTGAGAGCTAAATCGAAAGCCTGCTCTGTTATTAGAGCCAATGTGCTTTTGAGGAAAACAAAATCTGACTGTGAGCTTAAAAAGAGGTTGTCTCATTTGATCATTTATTACACATTTTAAGTGGTTTGGAAATAACCGAGGCCAGCATGGTCTACATCTCTAATTGGTGCTCTTTTTCTCCCATTAGTACATCCAAACAGGCAAGAGAAGAAAAAAAAATCGTTTCCCCAAACAAAGCGTTTGTCATCAGTTTGCAGTTGCTCTGTTTGCAAGCATGGTTCAGATTTGCTTCTATGTGCAGCTGTCACTGAGCCTGTTGGATGTCCTGGACCCCAAACACACAAACCAGAAGAGATTAGTGTGCCATGTCAACCCACTGCTTCTGCAGATGGCACGGATGCTTTTAGCCTACTCCCTGTAGACAGCCACTCATTGATCTTTCATACTAAACTCCCCACAGCAGGACTCTTGATACTGTTTTATTTATCATTCTGGCATTTACTATCAGGGCCAATAAAGTTTGACATGTGTGGATTTTAACAGTAGGGGGCACTGCGGTTTCTGTACAACATGCTGGGTGTGTGTGTGTGTGTGTGTGTGGGGGGGGGGGGGGGGGGGGGGGGGGTAGATTTATAGCCTGGTAGCCAAACCTGTCACCTACAGTAATACCTCCCATGTCTGTCTTTCTTTCCGTCTGCCTCTAGACCCAATTCCCCAGGTCCAAATCTAACCTATAATTCACTAGTGTTGTCTCTCACCTTGACGTACACCTAGTAAACTTGTAAAACATTCCAGTGGGATTTGCTCCAATTTTAATAACTGAACATTTCAGGCCATGTGGGGGGGGAAAGGAGATATCAGTTACTGGTTTTTTAAGGGCCCTGGCACAGGCTCCAGGAACCCTTAAGCTCCAGCCAAGAGACCTCATCCAAAACCAACACAAGGGACAAGAAGGCAATTCTGAAAATGCAGTTTTCAGTTTCTGCACATATTTTCCACGGGTGACACAGTGAAGCTGACCATGATGAAATTTGGTCCTGGCTCCACTCCAGGACATTACCTGTGTGAGTGTCAGGTGATAGCCTCCCTAATTACGCTGGAAGGGAAACAAGAGAATCCTTTTCGTTGAGATTTCACAGAGCCCCCAGCACTAGTAAATGCGTTGCTCCTGTGGTAAAATGTGATCTTTCGGCTAATGAAGGACACGCTTCATTTCCTTAACGGAATCACCTTCTAGTTCTGGCCTCTAGGGGGAGCTTAGCCACTTTTTCTTGTTTTTACTGCATCGGGCACTGGCAAGAGTTTAGGCGAACCTTTGTGAGCAAGTACTGATTTATGGCCCAGGCTTGAGGTGTGCATCTCTCTAGGGGTAATCAGCCTGCCCGGACAGAAGTTTGTGTGAACAGTGGCTCTAAGACATCACTGACACTCTGTCCAACCACTGGACCAAGAACCACTGATTGGAGTCTGCGGTCTGTGGTGTGTGAGTCTCATAGACACACCACAGCAGACTAAAGCTCTTAATCACTGGGTCTTGGTCCAGTCCATGCCCCCATGTTCCAGAGTTGAGTGACGCGCTGCCTGCAGAGCACTCATTAGAATCTATGTTTCACAAGCAGAGCAGGGATAGTAAATCGTTCAGGCCTCAATGTTGTTATAGCTGGCCCTAACAAGCCACTCTCTGTCTACTTTATTTGAGTTAAAAAGTGGATTTCATGTAGGCTTTGGCAACTTTGAGAAATTATGACAAACAATGGAAACTATTGCTGTAAGGGACAAGACCACAACATGATGAAAACTTGTTCAAAATATCAAAGATGCCCTTTATGTTTTCGAGCCCTGTCCTACTTAGAGACTGACAGAAACATCATTTGACAACAAAAACATCCCATTTATGTTTTCAATAACATCAGAAAGAGGAAGTGCACTGTGGGAATACTTTGTACTTTTGGGAGGGTGACATGTGATCACTCATCACATGGTCAAGGGCCCTACTTCAGTACTGGGTTAACTGAATTCTCCCTATGGCCCTGCTCTTAAATCAGATCTGCTTTAAGAAAATGCTACAGCTAAGGGACTTTATCCCATGTCTAACTACCTGGTCTTTTGTTTGCTCATGTTTTCCTTTTCCTCTGTGGTATGGCTGGCTCTGACCGTGTAATAGAGTGCATATTGGCCAAGTGAGGCAGCCTGCTGTGACCAGATCAGATGTGTGCTCCTGATTATGAAACTCCCTTTTAGGCACTGACAGACATGGTAATAAATGTGTCCATAAATTGAATTTGGGGCTTTCGAAAAGGGGCAGGAATATCTAAGGAGCATTTCAGCTGATTGTCTCCAGCCGACATGGCAGCGCTTCAGTGGGATTCTGGGGGGAAAACTGATCCTGCTGTGGTGCAGTTGGAGGGCTGGGTGTGTGGGGGTGGGGGTGGGGGGGTGGCGCAAGGGGGTGCGGGATGGATGTCCAGCCAAGCAAAATAAAGACTGCTTTATTGCTATTCAGAAAATCATTTGATTGAGTTTGCACAGAGAGGAAGACGCAGAAGGGTCTGTAGGAGTGTATATGTATTTTTAAGGTTGTGTGTGTTTCAGTGTTATTGTATTCATGTGTGTGTGTTTGTAGTTCCTTTCCTTCTGAACAAGTTTCCAAGTTATTCCACAAGCTTTAAAGGGATGTATGGCAAACCTAATGTTTCTTAAATGCTACTGTTTACAAAAAAAAACTAGTGACACTGAGTGAAGTGGTGTTGACAGGAGAAGTAGGTTAGGGTTCGAACAGAGTCTTTTAAATTTCATTCCTTTCCATCAGTATCCACATCAGTATCTAGCATTCTGCCAAGAACAGTGCAAGCTTGTGGTTCAAAAATGAATGGATCCAGTGAGGGAGAAAGTTACCTAACAACATAATACAATGTATACATAGGTTTTATACAGCATTTATGTTTCTCATTAAAAAAGCATGGCAATTAAAATCGATGCAAGGAAGCTGAAAGAGAATCAGTAGGCTTTTGATGCAAGTGCAAACTGTTCTGTTAGATATTGAGGAGGCTCCTTTCGATGTGGAGGAACAGTGGCTCTACTCTGAGCCCCTCCCAGATGACTAAACTTCTCACCCTATCTCTAAGGAAGAGGCCAGGGACCCTTTGGAGGAAGCTAATTTCTGCCCCAAGAGCACCAGCAAATCTGAAACAGAATGGCTAAAAAAAAAGAAGAAGAAAATAATCAAGGTTTTCCAATGGTCAAGTCAAAGTCCAGACCTCAAGCCAGTTGAAATCCTGTGGCAGGACCCTAAAAGAGTTGTATATAAACCTACAAACCTCAAAGATCTTAAGTAACATTGTAAAGAAGAGTAGACCAAAATTCCCCCACAAAGATATGGAGCCTAAAGTCATAGTAAAAAAAAGATTACTTTAAGTTCTTGAAGTTTTTGCATCTGGTTCTGTAAGCTACTGAATCATAGCGTGTACTTATTTTTTTCACTTACTGCTTTTGCATTTTGGCTTGTTTTTTGTTAAATAAATAATGACTAAATAATGTATTTACCTAATTTTGAGACCCGGTGAGAATAAGGCACTGTGTCAGTGGCTGCTGAAATGCATATATTTAGCCTGGACAGTCATGAGGGAGGGACGCAACTTCTCAGAGTAGTGTGACACACGTAACTCAGCCACCAAGAGTCACACATCCCTATGTGTTTGCCAGGCCTATCCTTTTGGGCTTGATTTTCAGGGAGATGTGAAGTTACGGGTCTGAAAGGTTCTCTTGGGGCAGAGGGCACCTAAGTCCTAGCCAGAGAACACATAGAAGAAGTCAGAGCCCCATGTTAGTTTGCCAGTCCACTGGCAGTCTAACATGTTGTTGTGAAACTGTTATCCTTCATTATTTATTCACTATAGACATCTGTATTGGTAAAGGAAAGGAGATTCAGGGTGTGATTTTTATCTCAGCCCTCTCACCTTCCCTTTGCTTCTCACTCTACTTCTTTCCCCCCTGACTGTCTAATTTTCCTTTATCTATCTGTCAGTCACTTAGTCTGTCCCATTTCGTCTTGTTCCATCTCTTTCATTCTTCCTCCATCTGTCTATCCTGCCTTTCTTTGAAATGTTATGATTCACTGGCTGTGATCTCTGTGAGCTGTCTCCTTGAAGTCTGCGTGTCTCCTGAGTGCAACCACAGAATGGTACATCACTTATATTCCATGTAATTTCCTGGGTTTTATAAGGTACATTTACTTACCCTACAATGGTGAGGACTGTTCTTTTCTACAGAGTTCAGAGTGTCTGTCTCTTACACCAAGGCCTTGTTCATGGAAACCATTATCTGGTATGGAAATGTGCCAAGATTAGGCTACAAAGTTTGTCTCTTGGCAACGTTTTTAAACTTGGATTAATACAAAGAAAAAAAATCACAGAGTTTGAATTATAACATGTCACGATAAAGCAAACGTATCATACTTACTTTTTCCAGAAGATAAACTCCAGCATGGTAGTAGCACAAAGGTACAGAGAAATAAACGGATATTTTCTTGTAATGAAAAACACATATTTTAAAGATGCTTTAATAAAAGTATCACATCCAAGCTAATAACTTTACTAAAGAAATCAAGGAATGTGCACTGATAAGCTGCAGGAAATCCTGTTAGGCAACAAAAGTTGTTTATTTTTTTCCATAATTCTCCATTGAAACCTAAACCCATTAAAATACCTCCACCTATGTTACCTTTGCTCTTTGCAACATTGCAGATGGGCTCAATTACACTGTTATTCTTACTTATGCTTCTCTCTCATTCTCTCGCAAGCCCCCTCAATAAAAAGAGGCCAATAAATCACTTAGCTGTCTCTGTGGGTTTGGGGTATTGGTGTTGGAGTGAGCTGTCCTACCAGTCCAGCTGAACAGACATGACTCTCAAAGCACCAAAAACCCCTTCCCCACTCCCCTTGCTCAAAAAAACCAACATGGTGAAAATTACATTTTGGTCGAAGTGTCTAATAAATCTTGGCTGAACGGGGCTGCAGAAGTGGAAAAAGGCCTTCCATGGCGGCTACCCTCTCAGTGATGTGGATCCTGTGCTGAGGGAAAGGGGAAGCCACATAAGAGGAGGTTTGTGTTAGCACAGGGTAGATGAGGTGCAAAGGGAGTCAGTGGGAGGATACAAGGCCTAAAGGTTCTTGTGGATTATAGGGAGTGATAACTCTAATGTTGAATGTGTGCGTGTAAGGCAAGCAGCTCTTGAGATTTGTGTTCAGATAACAGAGGCCTATTATGATCTGTAATTTCAAAGGCAATGTGGATGTGTTACTTTCAGAGAAAACGAGAGTCCCAAATTGTTTCTCATGAAGAAAGTATGATGATTTAATCTTGTAACTTAAGAAAACAATTAAGAAGTTTTCCTTTTAAATCAACAGTCTTATGAACTTGCTCGTATTCTTAAGAACCACATATTGTTTTGAGGGTAACCTTTAAGAGTGACCCCATTAACAACATCTTTAGGCAGCTGCTCTGGTGTACATCGTTCATATAGTTGCTGGGTATTGCCATTACCTTGCGGCTTATTTCAAATTACTGCAGCAAGCACACATGGTTGATCTCTGCTGGTTTTCCATTTCTGGGGCCTGTTTGATGGGAACAACTTCTGTAATGCCATCAGCAGCCTGTCAAGGCTAATTAAAACACACATCTACAAATCTGCCAGCAATTACTACACTCAGAAACATTTGGTGCCAGTCACAAATTTTAGGTAGAAAAGACTGTGTTTACCATGATAGCTTTTCATTTCACAGAGCATTCCCACAAAAACAAACACTGGTTAGAGCTTTATTTGATACAGCAGTGTTCATATTTATTTTGCCATTTAAATGTTATAAAAATGTAGGCATTGGGAGACATGATAATGGAATCCAGGTTCTGGCTTTATTTAATTTGTAGCTCTGCTGAGAGTCATCTTATTTTAGATTATAGCCCTGTGTAAACTGTGCTGCTTGTGTTTCTCTGAGTTATATTGTGTAAGAGTGTTGTGTCCCTGTCATCTGGATGTGCTTTGCTGTCCTCAACAGAGCATACTCCTTATCTGAATCACTCCCAACCCACAATCTCATGATCATGCGGTTCATCTACTTTGCCCAATGACAAAAACAGCAAACTGGGTCATTAGTATGCAAATGTAGATATGTAATTTGAAGTTCCCTGTCTTTTGCATACTGTTGATAGCACAGGTGGAAGTGCATCCATGCAAAACTATTTCATATTTCAGATTCATCAGTTGTCATTTAAACTGTGATCACAATAGGCTCTCGTAGGCAGGATTCACTGTATTATTATGGTGAAAGTGTGCTGAGTATTGCTGTACATCGCGGCCAACAAGCACAGACCCACAAGCAAATAAATGTAAATATATGGACACTACCAATAGTTATAACTGACAATTTTGATTTCCTTGATTAGCTTTGCACATTGCAACAAAAGGTTATCACCAAAATGTTTCACTGGTGAATTTTAAGTGTTACTCCTCATGCTTTTTGGTGAAAAATGCATTTTACTGCTGAAAATTCTAGATGCCCAGGCTGGCTTATACTAATTTATACAATTTTTCCATGCTTGTGCCTTAACTTACTTTTGTGATACAAGAGGGACATTTGAGTTTCTTTTTCTAGACATTCCAAATTCCAGGCACTTTTAGATAAAACACTTCCAGCTTATAAATGATGTCCCAACATATTTGCATTTTCCATTCCTTTAAAATATTCACTTATTTCTCTACATCACAGTAGTAGGTATTCACTGCCATTGATGGCTAAAGTAGGTACTTTTGTTATTGGTCACATACTGCGTTACATTTTAGCAGTCTTTTTTGTGCATTTTCCAGCATGATTAGTTCTAAGTAAGTCCCCAGTCCCAGGTGATGGCTGGTTACCAGCCATTAGCTCATCAGGTAGCTCACATGGTCACTTGGTTCCACAAGAGATCTTTAGCATGCAGCTAGCATTCTTGCCATTCTAGATGGTTACAAACCAGCCGTGCTCAGTTCCATACCGTAATGTCAGTTATTCTTACTCTCTGAGGTGGAAAGTGTAGTTACCTCACAGTAGTTACCTCCTATAAAACTTAGTTAGTAAGGAGTTATAGGAATTTGTTGATAATTACTGCATTTATTTACTGATTTATCTAAATCCATGTATCTAGTTGAAGAAATTTTGATTTGTGTAGTGTGGGGATGAACAAAAGTATTTTACCAGCATAATATAATCTGCAGTATGATCATTGCTTTAACAATGTAACAGATAGCTTTAAGATGGCCTTAAGATGTTCATGCATACTGTTATCATATTAACCTTGTATTTCAGATGCAGTTACAATTATTTTATACACATTGCATATCTGTGCTTATTTTGATTTGGTGTTCGGTTCATTAAGGGTCTTAAGCTTCACTGGCGTGACTGTCCAGGTGATACATGCTGAGGGAAACTAGAACATAGAAGAAAGTGCAATACATGCTTACAAAACACTTATATCAGGTTATTTCTATTATCTTTTATATGTTTATGTTCTTGGATTGAGTTTTAAGTAGTACTAGTTGGTTGAAAGCATTTATTCAGTTTATATTCTATCTTTAGTTTGAGTACATTGTGACACATTTGGCAGGGGCCTCTGTTTGTCTGTGAGCGTTAGTAGGTGAGAGGTTAGTCATGTCTGGTTGTAACTGCGAAATTGTCTCTGTAAAAGAGGAACCGTTCCTTGTTGTCTCTGAGAATAAGGAACGAGGTCTTGCAGGATGAGTGGCTGAACGAGAAGTCAAAAGGTTGACCGGAGGAATCGGCCATGAAAATAGAAGATGATGTCCTTTCGAACTGTGTTAAAAGTCATTGTGGTTTTGATCTGATCTATGTATAAAATGTATCTGTGACGTATGAGGGGGCGTCATTAATCAAACCCTGATGCTATAAAATAATTGTTTGTGCTTTGATTAAGTTGAAGATCAATTATTAATATTAAAATCATCATTTGACTTCACTCGGCCGGATCAGTGTGGTTATTCTTCGATCACCTCTTGTACCCTTCCTCAATATTGAACCCTTAACAGTAGGTACTGGCTGGTCTTTCAAAATGAGCAGTTGTAGATTAGTCATAAATAAATTATTTGACAATGGTATATATATTAAATGGCTGCCTTATTTCAAGATGTATTTTTTCCTTTTTTGATTTGGTGAAATATAATATTATCTGTCAGCTATCTTCACCGATTAAAATATTTTAAAGTATGGGGGCCTAACTCATTTTGAATTTGAAATATAGCCCAATGAACCCCATAAATTACAAGAATAAATTTAAGGCATATGTGATATTTTAACAGTCTCAATACCTCTACATTACAAAATTTCATCCCAGATCAATGTGGGTGCATAATTGTGTTGTTAGTGTAATAAAACAGAATTGTATTAGTTTAAGACATAATTCATATGTATATTGATCAAATGGTAATTATTTTAAATTCATAAATATAACTCACTTGATAATTCCTCATTCTGAAACTGGACAGAAAGGCCAGTTGCTATTTTTAGGGAACAGTGGAAGCCTGAAGATTATCTCTGGCTGCCACAGGGCAGAGAGGGAGGAACTGGATTATTCTGGCTGTTGAGGAACACCTGTCTGTCACTGGTGGATCTCCTCCTACTAAACCTCAGATGGGTTTTGGGCATAGAAGGCCTTTGTCATTCTCTCCATTAAGTCTAATGCTTTTTTTTTTTTTTCTATCTTAACCATTTCCCCCCCTATTCCCTTACCCTGCATGTCTGGCATTCTTTAGGGGTGGCTGGGTGGTGCTGGAGTGGGAGGGTTCAGAAGGGGAAAAGGTACTCAAACAGTTTAGTTGGATGGCCAGCTGTGTACCAGCTGTGTGCCAGTGGAACACTGAGCAGCGTGGAGAAAGGCCTATTATCTCCCACACGCACACACTCTCTCTCGCCTTTCACATCCTCAAACCGAGGCCCACCGAAATCAGGCAGACAGATTCTGCTAAAACCATCACTCATCCTTATATATGCATGTGGTCTCCTCCTGCACACACCCACTCAAACCCATTTATTCCAAGTAATGTGCACAGAGTTATTTTTCCTTGTCTTTCACTGTTTTTAAACACACACACACACACACACACACACACACACACACACACACACACACACACACACACACACACACACACAAAGAAGACCCAAGAGCTTCTGTGCCATGTGTCACTGCTTCAGGACTAAACAAGTCATTAGACCATGGGTCGAATCATCCGTACACATGGTCTTATCTGTCGGCTCTCAGTCTATTGCACAGCGGCTGGACGCCTCTCACTGCTGGTAGGATATGAGCAATTAGCAAGAAAGACCTTTTAGTTCTGCCAGCTGATTTGTGGCCAGCTTTTGCATATGCCTGTAATTCACTCTGACATTTCATCTCCTCACTTGTCACAGTCTTTATTGTGTATAACCACAATATAAACAATAATGATGAAGTAATAATCAAATCGGAGGCAATATAATCATTTTGTTTTCCCCTGCGCCAATGTCCACTGGTTGAACCTGTGGGAGACAGCTGATAAGTGAACGTTCTTGAGGGGAGTGGAGGTCTCAGGAGAGCAAGTAGAGGCAGTCGGGGGAGTCTTCCCAAGTCAGCCCAGGGGAAATGGATGACAGTTACACTACCCTCTGGCCAATTAACTGTCATTCTAGCTGTTGGTTTAACTTGCTGACCTTACCTCTTCTCTTCTGTTTGTCTTATCATTTCCGGAAAAAAGGGCCTCATCTGTGTATGTAAAGTGGACTGGTGACCTTCAGGGAAGGGGAACAAAGGTCACAGTTCATCCACTGTATATTTCTTTCAAGTGAATGCAAATATGCTGAGAAGTCTTCTGGGAAATTGGGGGTGTAGGAAGAAAAAAGTCCTTTGGGACTGAAAGAGCGCTATCTGTTATTACTTCCAATTACTTCCCAATCTCCTGCTCTATCTACCTGTAAAATGACATTAGATATGCCTGTTCTCATGGTCTTTTTACAGATGAAGTCTGTGCTTCTCAGTGATGAGACTCATGGGAACTCAAGGTCCATATTAGTTGCCCTTAAAGTCATCAGCTGGCTGAACATATTCACAGATCTCAGGAACCAGAGTTAATTTCCTCAAGAATTGCATGGGTTTTGTCTTTCAGAGGAAGTGTTGACATTAGTAGGAGAAAACTGAATGCGGCTACCACGTTTGTCTCTGAGTGAGCGTGGGTTTGAGTCTGATGTATGAATAGGGGTACAGTTCCAGTGAGCGCTGCTGTCTTAGCATGACAACAGAAGGAGGCGGGTCATGCTGGGCCTTCTAGAAGGGAAGACAGTGACAAGGTGCCCACCCCTCTCTATTTGTGAGAGCGCCCCTTCATTGTGTCCAGTTCCAGCCAAGGGACAAAACTTAAGAATCTACACAGCTGGGGGTGGCATGGAGCATTCATACTTCACTGAATACTTGACTTGTTCAGACACTTTTCTACCCTGTATCTCACAAGAACCTGCTTCCTACTTCCCATTCTAACTCTAAAAAGAGGGTAAAATTAGGTAGACATTTTTAGTTTTTATTTCCTAAATTAGGTCTTTAAAGGATTGCTGGAGGAACTCATGTAATTCTTAATACAGCAAGAAATATTCCTCATCACATGTTCATTGGTTGGCTGTAATTATGTGATGTATTTTGTGACTCTAAATGCACAGTTCAGTATCTATATGATGTTTAGCACTGCCTCTAAACACTGTGTGTAAAGTCATTTTGTCTTGTGAAGGCGTGACTCCATAATCTAAATTATTTCAGTAACAGGAGGAAATCTTAGTTATTATTCTACTTGGCAATTTAGGCGACTCTGGTTGTGACAAACCATCATTTTTAATTTGTCTCTATGATATCTTAAGGCAACTTGTTTTAAATACATGAGGGAGATTTCTCAGAACTACATGAGAGAGCTGACTGAGAACAGAATTTGGCTCAAGAATCCTCCTTCGATATGCATTTCGTTACTGTGTCAAAAACAAGGCACCAATCTGTCCACATGGCACAACTGAATCACTCTTTCGTTTGCTAATAAATGCTAACGAAACAGCTGCAAACAGGAAGGCACACAAACACACATGTGCATGCGTGCATGCATGCATGCACGCATGCACACACACATGTCGTAGCATAGTTCTTCCCACTGCTAATTTGCATGGTAGTGCCATTATCTGGCTGTGAGGTGTCACGCTGGACTGGCTGACAATGCACATAACAACAAGTTTATCTAAGCACAAAGAAAGTTGAGAAGAATAGAGTACTTTCTCTGTCTCTTCTTTTCCTCTGCCTTTAGCACATATATTTCAAACTCCCTATGGAGTACGAGGAAGCATGTCACACAGCCTTAAACTGCATGATAGACTGGCAAATCCATTATTTATACCCCTACTAAAACCCACTGTAAACACTCTCTATAAACATATATTTACTGTTTTAGCACTGTGCCTTTCTTAGTCTGTCTCTCGTGTCTCTCATTCTCTGCCTTGTTCACTGACTTTCTGTTTTCATTTTTTCTTAATATAAAATGTGTTTATTTTTACTAAATTTGTTCTAAATTACTGTAACCAAATGTACGACTGCGGTCTTGGCCAGGTCTTCCTTGGAAACAAGATCTGCGCTCTCAGTGGTTGAGCTGCTTGTCAGAATTCATTAATAGTAACGGATATTGGATTCTATGCAGACACATTACTGCAGACTTTCAAGCGTGGTAGATTGTGGAGCGTATCGGTTGAGCTGAAGAGAATCAATACCGGGGTTTACAACTTAGACACTGGTAGGCATCATCATTACACAGTGAAGCCCTCTCACCTGCTATTATCGACCTCCCTCTCAGGTTTACATGGCTTGTCTGGTGATGTCATATATGACTGTATAGGTGTGTCTGGTTTGTAGCAGCAAAGCAAACAGAATCTGTCTGGGTCATGCAGTAATGTGCTGGGATGTGAATAGGCCTATCTGTGATATCCGTGCTTGGATAAATCACTTGTGGTGGGATATTGCAAAATACGGCATGGTGATAAGTTGGAGCAGTCGTGTCCAGTGCTGGTAAAGTCTCTCTTGTTCCTGTGTTGTGCTGATAAGTGGGCTCAGCTCTCGGTAGTTAAATAATTTCCTGTACACCCTTTACCCCCTTCCCTAACACCTAACAGTAGTTCTCCAGAGCAATGATTAACCAGCAAGCTGTTTGATACACATACCTACCACATGCAAGCTTAGACTTACCCAAACACACATTTATGTAGTAGTTTCTTTATATTGAATATTTTGTGTGTTTTTTATTCATTATGTCTATTAAAAGTACAGGAAAGGCAAGGCACAAGATGGTCAGGTATCGTGGTACCTTGGTTTCAGAGTGATCATGTAAGTCACCCTGGTGAGAAAAAAAAGGAGAGAACAATTTCTTCTTTTCATTATTATTATTATACATAGAAAATTACAAATTTCTATCATAATACACACACAAACTGCTATAGTGTGTCATATCGCATAAACTAGGTGCAGAATAAAGCAGTCATCACTTAATTTCTGATACACAGTCTGTTAAAGATCTTCCATGAATAATCAGTCAATTTCATTTAGCCGTAAACTGTTAGCAGGAATCCAAATCAATCCAGCTTCTCATATTACCCAGGAGAGATGTATTAAAGAGGCTCATATTGGCAGGCACAAAAGTGAAAACAGTATATAAAAAGAAGCTCATATCTGCAGTGTGGGGCTCTGATACGGAGGTGATGGATATATTCAGTTTGAGGTTGTGAAAATGAACTCAAACTAAAGGGGATGTGGATCAAAGAGAGGGACAGCACCAGTGATCATCGTTAGACTTCCTGCACACCCCCGCCCCCTCCTTGCCTTCCTTTACATTACCATTATTAAAAAGGAGAGGACTCTCTTAATAAAGTCTATTAATCACACCAGGGGAGTCGGTTCATCGGTTCACCCTCTCGCGAGGGTCTCTAATCAATCAAGCTTGCTGGTAATGTATTCATGGGAGATGTAAGAAAGGACTTGTTTGACAGTGTTCCAAGGAGGAAGAATTTATTAAGTTCCCTTCAGCAGTCAACCAATCCTAAGGACTCATGAATACACCCCTACCTTACCCCACCCTTGTCTTCTTCGCCTGGTACTGTGAATAAAAGAGCCTTCATAATGTATGAAGTCTGTACAAATATTGGAAACGTCCAAAATATGTCCTCTCATTAACAGTGATGAGTGAAAGCTGGAGTATTGGCATTTGTCAGATACCCTCAGAGTGTAAAGGCACTGTTGTACAAGGCCTCTGCTGTGTCGGGTGATGTAGAGACAACACTCTTATGCGATCCTCTCAAAAGCTGGAGAAAATGTGTCTTATTAGTTCACATGAGGTGGTGAAATTCTGTGCTACACCGCTGACTAATGTACAAAGCTAGGAAAGGACAGGGCTGATGGTTTGCTGGGCCTCTGTTAGTGACGTGTGAGTGGAGAAGGTGTGGAGTGGGGACATCAGGCTGGTAAAATTGTGCAGCTGTTGGAAGCAGCTTTGAGGCCCAGCCTTTTTTTTTTCAAGCCCACCCCTTTGCTTATCTCCTTGGCCAAGGCTTTACTGGCAGATTAACAGAGTGAAGAAATGTTGGAGTACACATTTTCCCCGGAAACTTAAAATAAATTCCTTTAATAATTCAGTAAAAACACTGCTCCTGCAATTTCTTTTTACACAGTTATATAAAGAGTATTCACAAATGTTGGCACATACTACGTTTTTTGTGACACTGAAAAAAAAAGGTTAGGAATATGTACTTACTCGGGCTGAAACATGATTTATAGAAGAGGGGGCATAAAAAAGCCCTTGCTGCTTTTGCTTTGTCCTGAGGAAGAAGTGCAGGAAGGCTATGCTTGGCTTCAAAGCTGCATTTCCATAATTGCCCTGTAACTCGGGCCTGTATGAGGATCTGAAAGGGGCTGAGAAAAGCACAATCTTTCAGCTGGGTGAACGGCAAAAGCCCCGTCGCCTCTCCCTCTGGCCAGTCGCCCTGTTACCCCCTTCCCCACTTGTTGCCTTTCGGATTCAGTGAAAGAATTCCTCTCTCTAACCTCGATCAACAAAAGGCATGAAATCAGTGCCCTCCCTCTCTCCCGCTTCGGGCCTAGAGAATGTCACTCCGTCTGGGCCTTTTGTCCTTTGCACAACCAAGGGAAACACAACAACCCCTCTCTCCCTGCTCCCTGGCTATTCTTTAACATGTTGCTGTGCACTTTCACTTAGATTCTCAATAATGAATGTGCCATAAAACATGCAGGAGACACAGAAGTAGCATATCATTGAAAGGGCTAAAACTGAGCTCTCACGTTCTCTCCTCTCAGCTCTAGAGTGCAATTTCTTTTACAAGTTGCTATGGTGTGTTGTGGACTGTAGGCTTGTATGTGAAGGCATGTGGTGTGTGGAACATGTGTTCCTGAGAGCAGATCACCGCTCCTCCTGCAGTCAGCTCAGCGTTTGCAAAAGGGCAGCCCCTCTCATAGACTGGGCAAGCACTGGGTGTGGGCGCGGTCGACAGTGGCTCATAAAAGGATTAGGCCGCCACACAAAGATAGTGGGCTGCTTCTAACCCTGACTAGGTCTACAAAGGAGGTGACATTTGTATGTCTCTGTGGCAGGAGGGGGTGTGGCAGAATGGTCCAGGCTGGGGCGTGAAGGAGGAGGAGGTGGCACTGGTGGTGGAGTTACAATGACAGAAGGGTTGGATGAGGTGAAAACACAAGAGTGACCCTCTTTATTCGCAGCGGCCTCTTCTTTCACATGGCACCTCTGGTCCCCTCCAATGGGTTGCTCTAGTGTTTATTTACTCCATGGTTTCTCCCTATTCACACGTGGCCCTCTGATGGCTCCATTGGCCAGACCCTTTCAGCGTGCACCTTTCCCCAGATCAATGAATGCTTCGAAAGACAGATTAGATTTCCTTTTAATGATTCCATCTTTCTCAGATTTTTTTCCCCACTCTAAATGGCTGTCCGAGAGTGCATTACTTGTTTCCTCATGTATGTAGTCCTGTCTTAGCATATCGAGGGCAAAAGCGAGCAGCACTCAGCAGCGAACAATGTAAGCAATTAGATGGGAAATGAAATACAATTTATTTTCACTGTGTCAAAAGCATATGTGTTTCCCCGTCTTTATAATATTTATCAGTTAGTGTATGATTACAAGACAGAGAGCATAATTAAGACAATATTGCCTTATAATATGGGAAATCTCAAATCAGGTTAAGTATTTTTTTTTATCTATATGCAGCCTAATTACACAAATTTGCCTAAAGAGATCATTTATAATACAAGTTTCTTTAGACCCCTGATTTTGAAAAAAAAAAAATGATGTCATATTTGCTTCTAATTTTTCTTTTTCAATTATAACTTCTTGGCTTTTCTTACAGCCTTTTGTTGAGTAGATTAGCCTGCGTTTTGTTGGGGAGTTCAGTACTGCAGAGCTACAGTGTGCCTCACACCCTCTGAGCATTTAACACAGCATGGACCTTAGAAATAAGAAGAGGAGTCAGTGTTGATTATTGCTCATTAGCCAAGAGAACATCCACTTAATGTGCAAGGAAACGAGTGACACACCATGCCCCACTGGAAATGGTCCCTGTGTAGCTCTGCACAAAATGTTAGCTAATGCATTCCATTTGCTCTTTGTTACCAGGAGCAGGTTGGACACCTTTGGTGACATAAGCAGGCATGATTACTTTGTTTCTGCATAGGCATTTTAATCCCTAATTTCATGCACTGATCAGAGGAGAGGCCCTGAGCTCTAGACATGATCACTGGCCCTTCAGTAGCATTTCAGCTGAATTCTCATGATCAAGAGGAGTCTAGTCATGGGCCCTTAGGAGGAAACATCCTGTGAACTGTGAGGAAATAAGCATCGTTTTTTTATGATAAGGTTCAATGCGTTTACATGGAGCTAGCTGTCTTTGCAGGAAGCCATTTATTTGTGTACTCTTTTTTAAATATATAAACTGATGCAGATCTTCAACAATCGTTTAATTAAATGTATTTTATTCATGGACATTCATTGTCAGGCTTTTTAAAGGTTTAGTTTGTTTTTCATTGTAATATCTTGGAGCATTTAAAAAAAACCAAAGTTATCCTAGTATTATATAATCATGAACTTTCAGTCTGAGTGCGATGACGATTTCTTTAATTAAAAAACGAGAAATAAGTTGTTTTTTTTTTAAGAGATTGCATCAATGAGCTGGCTGATGCCTCTTATGAATATGCATCGCGTGGTTAGATGTGGCTCTCAAGAAAGATAATTGATTACACAGGAAGGCAACATGGTGAGAAGAGTTCCAGAGCTGCTAAAGGCTCCGGAGCCTTTCTCTTGGCTAAGTTGTGGTTTGTTTAAAGCACATCCCAAACCTAGAGAGGATACGGCTCGAGCGAATCAGCGCTTTTCGTCTGCTTTTCCTGCCCTGAATGGAATTGAAAGGGTGCACTAAACGGTTAGACTGACTGGCCAGCTGAATCTGCTATGTGTTAAAAAATCTATAAAAATATAAACGCAATAATAAATGAAATCCCTTTTAAATGTCAGCATTGGTATTATTTTATTATTAACTGGGATAGTGTGACAGTCTACGCCGATCTCATAAAATAAACTTTAAAAAATTAGTTTGAAATAAATAATGCAAAATCTTCCTTCCTTAGACTTTCAGAACTTAACAACAATTTGGAGGAAATTGAATAGGTTAATAAAATATATTTTCATTCGCGTGTGTTTTCTTTCTTCATATTTAACTAAAAAAAATCTGTTTACATTTAAAATCAACATCGTAACAAACTAAAACAAACAACGGAAAAACAAGCAAAAAAATAAATAACTACAAACAAACAGACAACAAAAAAAACAAATGGAATTTGTTATAAACCGCATCTCACATATCGCGAAATACTTAAATTGAGGCTATGGCAGTCGTAAAAGGTTAAAAAAACAAACAAACAATCAAAATCAAATAAAAAAAAGGAAGAATTTGATCTATATACCATCCGTAACTGTTTTCTTTATTGCACTTTAAATATATGGCTCGTGCACGAAAAGGTGCTGTTTGCCACCTCAAATGGAAATGCCCCTTTTTGTTTCATTAAATAATTTGGAACGTTTAGGGCAAAAATAGAATTTTTACATAAAAGGTCACACACGCACGTTAAAATATTAAAAACAAATGCAGCGCACTCTGAGGAACTGCTGCAAATGGACGTTCTAAAAATAATACAAAGACTTCAAAACGGGTCTGAAAGGTATTTTCTTGTGACAGGATTATAACTGAAAAATGTTGCTATCGAATTTTAAATCGAACTGATGGATTAATTAGAAATTGATATAAAAAAAAGGTTAGCAGTTTAGCTGAATGAGTGTCAGTGCATCAGAACACTGGCGACTGCAAGTGACTGTAGAGGGAGCTCCAACACTAAGTTTACATAAACTTCCTCTGATAAGGGCTCACACATGCAAATGATCTCATCACGGGCAAACAAAATAAATGATGTTATTATTAGTCATACGGCCACGATATATTACAATTATACCATAGAGCAGCATAAGCTGTGGAAAATGTATGATATATGTGAAGAGCAAAATCATTACAAATTGAGCATGATGAGATCTGGGAGTTGCACTGCCAAGCCAAAATCCACCTTCAGGATCAATTGAGCCATTATGACCAAGTACCAGCGATGCTTTAACAGTCGTTCATTACTTAAAGTCTCTCGATAGACGATAATTTCTGGTGAAAATGAATGAAAGAATTATTCGAAATATTAATGCGCCCGCTACAGCTCTATAGGGATAATCTCACAACATTAATATCCAAATCTATGCCGCAATACTGGCTAATTAGCCTTAAGTCCCGCCACTATATAAAGTGTGATAAATCCCTCTCGAATATATACTTATCACAGCCACGGAGGATGAAGTCTGTACCCCGGGCTGTCCAGTAACACACATACAAAAAACCAAAGCAATGCATTTCAACATGCAATGCACAGTAACAGCCACCATCAAAAGCAGCTGTCAAAATACCTCGGCCAAGAAAAAAAAAACAATCTTATTGTTTGGTTTTTTTGTTGTTGTTTTTTTTAAGTTGCAGCAGTTCATTTATTAGCCAAAATATAGACTTTCTTGTACAATTTGGTTCACAAGTATGTACATATTCTTAACTTTATATACAAAACATTTCAACATCAAATCCTCACAGAACTTACAAAAAGAAAGAAAGAAAAAAACTCACAGACTACAGGTTCATAGATTATTACATTAGCAGTTTTACACAGGACATGCTTACAATGTAAGTATACAGAGATGTATTATTCTTATATTACATTCCATATTCAAATTAAAATTAAAGAAGAAAGAGGGTGGGTGAGGGTTTATGGAAAGAGCCAAAAGAACCGTGGCTGGTTCTGAGGTCTAGTTGGTTCTGAGGCCTGAAATACACAGGGGTACAACAAAATGTAACAAAAAATGTAGAAGAAAAACAACAACACTAATAATAGTCTCACGAAGAGTGAAAACATAAAGTGATATAAAAGTGACAATTGCCTTTCAAAAACGAACCTGGAGTGAATTTGCATTGAGCTCATTTGCATGACTGAACAAGTTAGTGTAACATAGGCCTTGAAGAAATAACCCAAGCGCACACAGACGCATGAAAAAAATGAAACAAAGCTAATTTGGGTAAATGTGGCATTTTAAACTAAAATGTGATATTGCATTAAATGAAAATTCCCAAATGTCATTAACTGACAGCCTCGTTATCTTTGAACTGCGTGGAAAGCTGTTAAAAACAGCTTTTTCTCTGCATCCAAGGCACTAGATCTCTCTGAAGCTGCAGCAAAGAAAATCAAAATGCGTTAATTGAACTTCCTTTGATCAGAGCTCATCCTGGGTTTATGGGAATATAATGTTAAAACGACGTGATTTAATGGGTTGAGGACTTAATGTAAACCATAATACAGGCGCATGGACCTCAAAATAAAGTAGACGACGTAACAGCAACTCAAGAAATAAAGGGGGCATCTTAAGAAGAGTTTTCGCCAATTTCAATGTTTTTTTTTTCCTTAAACACTTCCTGATGAGGTTTTTTCTTAACCCTCCCGGACAAGCTGTTACACACACACAGGCACACATCGCACACACTGTATTCTGCTGTAACATTAACACTGGTTATCTGCGTGGCCTAGGCAGAAAAAATATCCATGAACAGGCAAAGAAGGCAAAAGAAGGTCTAAAATAAAATAAATGAAATTAACTAGTGTCTTTGTTTTGTAGTTATTTATACATGCGCGTCTCAGTGACGAGGACATGTACCTGTGACTGAAGTCTCTGAACTATGACTCTTGTCCTCCGTTTGCCTGCTGCTGTAGAGGGCCAGGCCGGTGGCAGTGGCCTGGTTCGCCAGTCCCAGATAATGATTTGAGTTCAGTAAAGCCAGCTGGTGGGCCGAAAAGGCTCGGTTCGTCCAGTTCTGGATTTTCCCAACCGGACAAGAAGAGATAAGTCTGTGAGGAGCGATTATGGTCTGAGCGGCCGGCCCTGCGGAGTTGCTGCCGTTCATTTGCGGTGATTTACGTGGATTGTCTGGGGCCGTAGCTGTCTCTGCCAAAGACCAGATTTTTGGTTTTTGGGCTGGGACGGGGTTGTTTTCTGAGGGCGGTGAGCTCACGGATACAGAGTTCAGTTTGAGCTGTTCCCCGTTTGGCTGGGACGTTTTCATGTCCAAAGAGTGGTGACGGTGATTGTGGAAATGCTCTGCTCCTCTCTGTACGTCTTTGCCCTCCTTCCCCACAGCCTTTAGAAACCTCTGGTCGGGCCCTTGTAAATCCTCATAGCCGTCAGAAATCTCAGAGTCACTCCTCCCGTCGAGTTTAATATCTGAATGCAGGTCGTCCTGGTCGTCCAAGTCGTCCTTGTTCTCAATATTTTCCGTGTCGATGTTCTCCAAGTCGATCTCCTCCTCATCCTCTCTCTTGTCCCCCTCCCCCCCTTCGTGATCGCTGGTGTAAACATTTCCTTCTTCGTCCGTGCGGTTCCGGGGGGTCCAGGTCATCTTGTTCTCCTTCTTTAGCCTCCTCCGGGCGTTGGCAAACCAGGTGGACACCTGGGTGAGGGTCATTTTGGTGATAATGGCCAGCATGATCTTCTCACCCTTGGTTGGGTAGGGGTTCTTGCGGTGCTCACTCAGCCAGGCCTTCAGGGTGCTGGTGCTCTCCCTGGTGGCGTTTTTGGGTCTGGATGGGTCACCGAATTGATATTGGCCATATGGGTAAAAGGCAGGGTGATGGTGAGCAAACCCGGGGTGCTGGACACCGGGACTGTCTTTCAGTTCATACTGAGCACCCTGTAAAAACAAAGAATCGACGCGTAAGAGGGATTAGACATATTATATCAATACCATCAAGTAGTTTGTGTGGAAATGTTTACATTGCGCAAAATCCTCTCTAGCTATCAAGAAATAAAGACAAAAGTGTGATTCTTAATAAAGTGTAAACAAACTAAAAGATTCAAGTGTTTTGCAGTGGAATTAAATCACCAAGCGCAGATGAAAGGGGGAACAGTAATTTCTTAGTTTAACAAACACTTCCGAAGTGAAACATTTACTATTACACACTATTCTCCACCTTTACCTGTAACCTCCCACATTACATTGCATCATTTTTTTTCGTTACTATCAGTTTCCGGAATTTATGTGCTAAATGCGCATAAAAGGCTTAAAGCGCACTGTTAATGTGTCACTTTGTATCCACTTTTAACCATATTTTACAAACTACTCAGTTACAAAGTTCAACGCGGCGTTCTAAAACTTTAAACTTAAAAGGAATAAAGTTATCCCAGTGTCATGTGTAGCTTACGTTTCGACAAAAAGTTTTTAGATAACTTAAGCGAAAGGAGAACAACTCACCAACTGATTGAAAATTGATATATCGTTTGTGTAGGGGAGAAACGCTCCATAGCCTTGCGCTGCTGCGGCGAAAGGAGATCCATACATAGTCGAGAGGACGTTGGAAAGTGCCCCGGACGGACTGAGCTCTGTCCCGGCTCGGGCATTGTTGGCGATCCCCTGGCGCTCCGGCGGGTATATCGGTCGGATGTACTGATATCCCAGCTGAGGGAAAGACATGGTGGTAGGAAAAGGGAAAAAGGTCTGCTGCAATCACACAAAGCAATGGAATTGCCTCGATATCCACTTTTACAGTGTGAGCATGTGAGCAACAAAAGGTGCAAGCAAGGGAAGTCTATATTTCCTCGGGAACAGCCAGTGTAAACGATCCGGTTGCGCCCCTTATTTCTTCCTCCTCTTCTTCTTTCCACCCTCACTTCCCTATTGATCTGGATGGACTAAGGTCAGGTCCTTACAGATTGCTTTAGATTATTGGGACTCCCTTTCTCAGATTGACATTTTTAGTCGTTTAGAAGCCCCTCCTATTTCTCAAATCTCACCCCACTCATACAAACCACACACCAAACACACTCTCTCTCTCCCTCCCTCCCTCTCTCCCTCTGTGTCTCTCTCCCTCTCTTTCGGATAAGTGCACTGACGTCGCGAGCTCTTATTTGAATGGGGTTTCAAATCTCATTTTATGGCTCGCCAATCTATTTCATTTGCTATTTGTTCGCGTCTGGCCTAAACCGCAATTTTTGTATTAATTCGCACAATTTGACCACGCGGATACACGTAAGCAGTTTGCTGATTAACTTTTTTTGGGCTACAATTTGCTTTTAATATAAAATCACGGAAGAAAGTTTTCTCTGGAGACTCAAACTTGGAGACTCAGCTACGAAAGGGTATCGGTTAAAACTCTAAAATCAGAACGTAAAATTAAGTTTATAACCACTTTTAAGTCGTTTTTTTTTTTCATTTTTCTTTTTCCTTTTGAATTGCCACACACTAAAAATACAATAACCAATGCAAGGGAGCTAATAACAAGTAGAAAAAATAGTACTTATTAATAACAAATGCCTGTCGGACTAGGGTTCGAGCAATGTGTTTCCAATTACCGGCTTCAAATGCCCCCGGATCACAGGTTACGCACACTTTTTTATTTATCGCTTCATCGCTGCGTGCAAGCTGTGTTTTCTTACACCGATTTGAGGTGTTATGTTCTCTTGGTGGCATGAGACTCGGCGTAAAGTAATTCTTTAATCTGAGACATCAAACGAGTCGCATGAAACTACTTGACATCAAAAGAGACGCTGATGATGGGCGCATTATGCTGTTAATGAAGACTAAGTGTAAAGTAACAACAGTCATAACAAACATTAGAGTGGATTCGGCTGGAAAGATGTTTATTCTGGGACTCGACACTACACGAGAGGGAAATAAATGAAATAAATAAAAAAAAAGAAGAAGCTAAAAACAAGACCGAATTATTAGAAAACAACAACAACAATAACAACAAACTAATAATATTAATAATCAAAATCAAAATAACAACAATAATAATAATTTTGAACATGATGAGATTGAGTGACTATTCAGTGGTTTTAAATAAACACTTTTAATCCACTAAAACGCAAAACGGTCATCCGGCCATACTGCACCTTAAAGTAATCCATTTGATAATTTTCATACGACCGGATGTTTCTTGTTACTCGTGCGGATTAAAACAAAACAAGAGAGTCAGAATTGAAATTCCATGAATCAATAAATAAAATGTGTAAGGGGCAACCCTAATCGCCTTTCAATCCGCCTTTGTAGCACCATCTGTTTTGTTAATCATTTGCAAAACAACTACAAAAAGTTGAATTATTATTTCGAACACTTTATTTAAATATGGTATAAATCTTTATGTATTATTGACAGCGAGATAAAATCCCATCAATCTCTTCAGTTTTGATAATGCGATCCGGGTTTCCAAGAACTCTGAACTTGTATAAACCTTTAATCTTCTTTGGAAGCAGATAGTTATCATTGTCTGGGAGGGATAATAACAGCTATAATTTCTTATATAGAGCTACCCATAAGGATACGCCTTGTTTCTGTTAAACTCTGTCCTGAATCTGTGTGTGTTCTTCGCCGACATCCACCACAACCCGGATTATGGGGTTATTAATTACAACGGCTTTCTGGTGCCATCCGACTGGAATGGTAATCACTACATAGCAGTCAATAGCACGTTCACACTTAACACACACACTCGTGCGCGCAGACACACATCACATCGACCTGCAAACTGAGGGGTCTAGACAGTGAAGTGAGGGCAAAGATAAGTGGAAGGTATAAGGAATACTTTGACGCACAACGGTGTAACAGCACGAATAAGGTAAAGCTTAAAAATGAAAAAAAAAAAAAAAAAAAAGCAAGTTCAAACACCATATTGCAGAATGAAAACCATGTGTGTGCGCGGGCGTGTGTGTATGACTAAATGAGAGCGAGCGAGCGACAGAGGAAGGGAGAGAGAGAGCCAGCGAGAGAGAGAGAGAGTCGTAATAGCTGAACGTTAGAAGTGAGGATATAAATCCAGAAAGTCCAGCGAGGTGTCTGTCTCCTGCTGTCCGCTAAGCAGCACCCAGAGTCCGGATGGACACGTGTCTCATCCCCGGACTACTTTAACTCGAACCCCCCCTTCCCCCTCATCCCTCCACTCACCCGCCACACACACACACACACACACACACACACACACACACACACACACACACACACACACACACACACACACACCCCTCTATACCCACACCGAGGGCTGTGATTTATTGCCTCAAATCAAACACCACGCACTAACTTAACACTTTCTCACCGACCTGGGAAACTGGCGTAGCCATAAAAGCATTAAGACGCTGCTCCCTTCTCTCCTAAAAAAACAGAGAGAGTCTTGCTAAACAGTAAACTAACCTCTGCTTGACTTCCGTCTAAACACAAGCAAACACGCGTACTAGGCCAAAGCACAGCGATATACCTGCAAAAGCAGATAATTTTATGCATAATAATAATGTCAGTGTTAATAATAATAATAATAATAATAATAATAATAATAATAATAATAATAATTGTTTATTTTAAATGCTTTAATACTTGGGGAAGAATGCCGGGAACGCGCTAGAGCCAATTTAATTTGTAAGTGCTGTAAAAAGAGGGCAATCATACACAAGCGACTTGAGGGCTGTTTAGTAGAGAGCTCTTTGACGGTAATTATGCAGATGACACAATTTCACATTCTCATAAGCAAACATACACAGCCTATCGCTCAACAGTAGTTCCTCATGCAATACACAGAGTACCAGCGACACGTCGCAAATGACGAACCGAGGCTCTGCAAAACAGGCGAGATCAAAGGCTTCAAACAGAGGCACTTCAAATTACACATTTGGATCTTTTCCATAACGCCTGGTTGACAGAAAAAAAACAGAAGAAGAAAACTCGTATTGCACATGGAATCAATTTTAAGGGACCCCTTGCTGATCATCGGTTAATTAGGGTGACGATTGACGATTTTAAAAGAAAATGTAATTAATGAATTAATGACCCTCGGATCATTGTGGAAGTTGAGGAGTGTGTGTGTGTGTGTGTATTGTGTTTGTTTGTGTGAGAGGCAGAGTTGAGATTTTTTCAGTTGCTTGACAAACCAGTTCCTATCTTGACAAGCATTTCTTGGGGTGTCAACTTCCTCTGGAGTTTCCAGAGTTTGTGAGGACTGACCGGAATTTCACATCTTTGCATGCACAAGTTTTTTTTTTTGTTTCTTTTTTTACTGAACCTGTATACTGTAAATGCAGTAAAGGATGCAGTGCAGTGGGGAGATTTATAGCTTTTCTAAAATCACCAATGAAAGCTACTGAGGATATATGCTTGCATATATGTGACATATATATGATATATGAAAATTAGTGGCAAATATAGGAAGTAAGTGTCAGTGTAACTCATAAAAGTGAGTGCTGCTATTATCCTACCTTATTACAAAGCAATTATTTTTAGCTGTTGGGAACATAGCGGTTGTTAATCGAAAATTTTCCTCAATGGATTCAGACCTAAATTTGTTGGTAACCTAAAAAATAACAGAGCAACACATTCAATCTCCAAATATACTCTTTCAAACTCATGTCCCATTAGGGTGAATAAAGGCCCAATAAATCTTACAGTGTTTAAAGAACAGTGAAGCTTAATCCAATAAATGAATTAGTTTCTAAAATTAATTGTTCTTAGCAGCAGAAGCAAGTGTACTTTGAAAATACATTTAAAGTTTAATTTTTTTTACTGTTAGGATAATTTAAATAGTAGGATTTTAATTACATTACACCAAGCAATCATGCATATTAAATAGATAGCCTAACTTTGATTTGCATTACTGGCAAAGTAAAGCATTTTGGAACCATTCCTTCTGCTCACACCATTTGGAAACAAATTAATAGTCAATGGAGTGCAACTTATTAAACTGGGTTATGACAATTAATGCATTACCTTGCAAATGTTTTACATCAACTTGTTAACTTTAGGTTGTAGACTACTGCTAAATTTAAACAGTCATTCAGTCTAAGCACCTGGATTGAGTGAGAGATCCATTTTAGATTCAGGCCCTGAACAGAGCTTTGGACAAGCAGCCAGCAGCTTATAGGGTTTATAAAATGCACAATGTACATAGTCGTATGAGCTTAAATATATAAGCTTGTGTAGGGTTCTGAGTACCACACAGACTGCTTGGATTATAGGCTGAGTGTAAATGTTTCAAAATACTGTATCAGTACTTGTCTTGGTGTTTTTATGGCACTTTTATATAAATAATGAATGTTTTTCCTACTAGTATATATATTGACTTTGATAATGAATCAGTAACACTATCTTCCACTTATTACATTTTTATTGTAATATTTTTAATAATAATTGAATATAGTTTATACTTTTCTTATGATGCACACATATCTCTCCAAATTCTCTTTCTGTCTTGTTGGTTTATTTGAGTAGAGACTCAAAATAAAGCAACATGAAGAAGGACAAAACTGTGAGCCTGGGACAAAACTTCATTTTTGTTTTATGTTGATTTGGCTGGACAGTTTAAATGAGCTTTAGCTTTCTTTTTCTCTTCTCTTACTTAACTTTACTTCCATTGCTTTCCTATAGACATAGCCAGCTACATTGCAGGCTTTTAACTTTCAGCATTTAGGTAACAAATGCATCTCCACTTATTCCATAAATCTGGAAGGAACTCAGCATTTTTTTCCAACATTATTTGTGTCCAGAAAGCATTAACACTATGAAGTAATCCAATCTCAGAAAAAGGGCTACACTTTCCCATTGAAAATCCGGGCAGCGCATATGGCCCCTAATATAAAAAACCCAAAATGCTATCAGCTGAATATGGATATGCTATCACTCTTTATGTATCATTCCTATTATTACTCCCACATTGAACCTTAGCAGGGAATTTTGGCTTGAACTACTGTATCATAACACAATATTCACACAACAGAGATTCGATATGCTTTGAGCTCCTTTAACAATACTGCACTGAAGGTGAGTTGTAGCTTATTTTTTTGTTTCCTCCTTGCCCACTCACTCTCACTCCATCTGCTGCAGTTTCCCCCTGTATCAGTAACACAAGGCATTGATTTTACGGTAAAGTCACTTTGTAAAAGGAATGAGTAACTCTGGGCCCCACTATCACTGTATTACACGGGTATGGCCCACGTAACAAGATGAACATTGATTCAGCATTACGGATGATCGATAATGAAATAAGTAACTTCAGGGCCAAATTAAAATGCAAGCTGGCTTGATGCTGCCAGACTCTGTGAGAGGTGACAGCAGGAGAGAGGAAAGTAGAGGGAGGGAGAGGGAAAGGCAGAGAGTCGGAGAGGGGAAAGAAAGACTACAAGCTTGTAGCAAATGAGAGTTCCCTGTATATTGTAATGATGATGTTTTAAAGATGTTAACAGTTATCAAGGCAATGACAATAACCTTGATGCGTACAGTAGCTAATGGCTATTACAAATAGACTTATCTGATAATACTTTTTTGTTTCTTTATTCACAATTATAAGAAAATTACATTTCAATTTTAACAACACACTCGCACCAAGACTGTATAATGTAATTTTTTTCTTTGGGTTTTGTTCAAAATCTAGAGCCTTAATTTAAACATCTCTTTATGGTTTTATTATTTATATTATTTATAAATTAATTCTAGCTTTACTTTACATTTCTGAAGTCGATGAACCAATCTGTGAATTTGTTCGCTTGTTAATTTGAAACACTGAAATATTTGAGAGCCTGTGGATATGTGGCTTAATATTGACCCTGGCATCAGAGAACACTGATGGATAAAATGATCTGTTGCATCTAGCTGATGGTGCTAATTTGAAGACATTCATTTTAATATTTCTTTAATTAGTGTATTTGTCAGACAGTGGCCATTTATTTAAAAAAGTGCCCTTGTCAGCCTGGAAAGTATCTTAATAAAAACACTTTTAGCTCATCATTCCAGCACTTTTCTTGATCCCTTGATTTTTATAATGCTTTCATAGGGGTCGTACAAAAGATGCATTTTCTCTAAGCTGAAAATTATACAATTTTCCAGAACAATGTTCTGCTTCTCTACTTTTGCAGATTTGGTCTCACGGTCTGTGGAGACAAACCATCATCCATTCATTCACAAAGTGTATATCAACACCAACTATTTACCAAGACTATCCGACAAAAGCACTTATGCAACCCATGCTCTGTCTGTTTCATGAAAGCATAACGTGGTTAGTCTTGATCCAGTGGTAGCCAATGATGCCCTTTTATGGCACCACAGCTCGACACTGTGGCTGGGCTAATATCAGTTTCTCAGCACTTTTGGCCTACTGAGCCAGACAAAGCCACAGTCTTTCCAGCTGTTGCTGCTGCCGGCTGGGGCTGGAGAAGAGGCAGCTGTACCAACATGGGTCAGAGGAGCCTCCTCATCATTGTGGTGGCCTGGACCTTGCAGGGGGTATATGATAGATAGTAGATGGCAAGGTGAAGGAACTAAAAGAGGATTTAAAATTCTGATATTACTGCCAAGTAACCGAATCTCATCATGATGCAGCAGTGACCGTGTCTAATCAAAGATGGATAGTTGTAGAAGACGCTGAAGTGCCTTTGTGATGATAATACAAGTCTGGAAAAGTTGACCAGCCAGTATCAACCATGCTGATATTGGTCTAATGCCAACATTCACATAAGTAAGCCATGATGAAAGACTAAAGTGTTCAAGGTTACATTACTAAAGTATTAGGAAGTTGTTGGTTTTTTTTGTCTTTTGCCTGTACCATGCACCTGATCATCTAAAGGTGCATGGTGCATCTAAAAATTACTTGTCACAGCATAGTAAAATTATGAATTACCATTCTGATTCAGTCATTCTATTTGGGAAATATCATTAAAGAGCCTTATTTATAATGGTGTTTGTCAATTAGCTAATTTGTCCGGAGGGTAAAACTTATTGACCCCTCGTATCAAAATTTACAAGCACTGAACACAAGAGAACCATAAGACTGTTGAGATAAATGGTCATGTTTGAGTTAACTGTATCATGATATTACCCCAGTGAAAACTTTCAACTCATTTGTCTTTGTTTTATAATTAGCAGTTCCTTATTAATTATTTACCAAGTGTAGCAGAATTTTCCATTTTGTTCTTTTTAAGATTCAAATAGGATTCAGTCACCAAGGGAGAACTACAAGGTTATGACAAATTCTTCATCCCATCTAGCAAAAAAAAAAAAAAAAAAGTTACTGTTGGGGTTCTAATTTAAGAAAGAAGCTGTTACTGGTGATGGAAAAATGACAAGGTTACCTGGAAAGGTTATTTTGTTACAAATGAGCAGCATAAACAGCATGAGAAAATACCTTGTGCTCTCCTTGGCATCTTGGTCCACCATTTAGCAATCCATTTTCCATGAAGTAACATTAGGATGTATGAGAACAAATACTGTAATGGTATGATGGTATGTTATGAAGGTTGGCGGGTGTGTAGACCTTTTATAATCTGTCCTATTGAGTGGCTCAACATGCCAAACGACTGAGGTCAAAGGAGACTTATCCTCAGCAGTCTAGCCCAGATAAAGATTCACAGACCTAAACCAAAGTACTTGTTCTGGGACTTTAAAAAGATATCATTGTGACCCACTGTGTTTAGAACACCAGCTAGGTCTAAGGGAGAACTTGATTTGCATTGTTCTGCTTTAATCAGTGTTGGGGAATAACGGAATACATGTACCACCATTACATATTTAAAATACAAAATATAAGTAACAGTTACCGTTTAAAAAGGTGGTATTCAGAATACAGTTACTTTGTTGAAATGAATGGATTACATGGCGGTATTTTCCTGTTTCATAAGGCTATGCCCTCTTTATTTTTGGTTTCCACGCTGGTGGAAACCAAAAATACGAGTACGAGTGACTCATACAAGTACAAGTAATAACCACTGTAGCCAAGAAGAGTGCCTGATGAGCACAGTTGTAAGTAAGCTTAAGACTCGACTGTACACTGTGTTCGTGTTTTCTTCCGAAACAGTAAGTTCCTTTGGAGCAGCTTTTCAACACTTCTCTCTGTCTCTCGCTAGCAAAGTTGACCCAGACAACAAAGTAAAGCTAGTTTTGCTATGGCGAATAACCTTCAGTAAATGTAATAAATCACACAGCAATAGTACATTCATGTAGTTGTAAAAAGCATGATAATATATTAAGTAATCATGAATGTATTCAGAATACGTTACTCTCATTGAGTAACAAAATACATTTTGGGGCATGTATTCTGTAATCTGTAGTGGAATACATTTTAAAAGTAACCTTCCCAACACTGGTTTTAATGCACAATCAAAACTGCTTATAGTTTTGTTAATTTCTAGTTTACAACTCAA
>NC_140618.1:10498094-10813094 GCF_057382275.1 Copadichromis virginalis
ATGGCTTTAAATGTGGTTATAATATTGCCTTTGTGAAAATGACAAAAAGTCATTGTATTGCACTGAGTTTGAATTACAAAAGTAATTTCATGCCCACCTTAAAGTACGTTCTGACTATTACAGAAATACACTTATTTTCTTAAAAAACGAAAGTCTATTTAAAATACTTATACAAAATGATAATGGTAATTTTTCATCTTTAAAATTATTGACATTTTGTGTGAAAGCCAAGTTAGTGCTTTTCTTTTGTACCACCCTGTGAGATTCCATAAAAAAAAGATAGTGAAGGTCAAAGGTCATTGTCAATTAGCACCTACCCAGATGAGCAATTAGAAGTCAGCGGTAGGGATGGAAATTGCACTGTTTTTCATCAGCCTGGCTTTCAACCAGTACTGTTTGTGTTCTTGTTGGAATCAGCAATGGAATACTGAAAAGGATGTTGTGTCTGATTAAAGCTGTGTTCTTAGCTGGCATATTAAAACCTAACAGCTGAGCACTGCCTCATCAGAATAACACTTATTTGGCAACAAATATTTCCACTGAGGACCCGTTTTCTGTGCTTTTATAGCATTCGTGTGTAGCTCATGTGCCACCACAGTGTTGCAAGTGCCCCTGTGTGTCTCTACAATGGTAGAGGTTAGTGGGGGCAACCAAGCCAGTGAAACCATTCTCTTCTCCTTAACAATAGCCACATGTATCAGAATTGAATGTGGCTTTGATATCTATTCTGATTTAAAAATCATTGCTATAGGCATACCCAGTGGGACACCTTCCGTCTAGCCCATATGTCACTCTGATTTGTATCTCAGTGCTTACATTAACAAGGTGGCCAACACCAGTGCACCATTACCTAGGTTTATGAACACTTTATCCCACACCTGTATTCAGCCCAGACACGGCTTTGCTATGATGTCTGTGTTTCTTTGGCAGACGTGTCCCCAGCCAGACCCCCGTCTGATGAACATTTGGCCGGTCAGGCTAGACGTCTCGGGTAGCGTGTAGTGGCCTGGACGGGCCAGAGACAGGAAAGAGGACTTCTAAATCAGCCAGCAATCCAAAGGCCTTCCATAAATCCTCCAAATGGGCTCGGGTGGGGAACGTAAAGCACACCTGCAAGACTTATGTAAGTCTTATTAAACCATAAATTGCTAACACCAGCCCGTTGCTAGAGCTGCTCTTGGCTAGAATAAATCTCAGAGTGTGTCCGGTACACAGAAAGAGAGAGTGAGAAGGAGGGATAAAACAGGTGGGACAGAAATATATAGCGGAGGTTAGAGGTAGTGAGAGTTGGGTGGAGGATACTAAAGGTCTGACAGAAAAGCATGTCAGACCTTGATGATAGGGCAGACACTAATGGGATTTGATAGTCAACACTTAGCACTATAGCTGTCTTACTGTAGTGGAGTTTTAGGAACATCTCTTAGAATGTCACAAGACTTTTAATGCATCAAACACTTTATGGTATCAGCCTCAGTCTTGTCAGTATAACTATCAAACCACAAAGAGACCCTCTCAGTGCCTTTACACCCTGCATGGAGTAACTCCTCAGCAGTCACACAAACAGAACCAGTGTGAGCAGCACAGGGAATATTTATAGGAAATCAGAGTTCCTGAGCTCCTGAGCCCCCGTGAGTTCCCAACACACCCACGCTCTCCTCCCTGCCTGGTTGTGGGTCCTTGAATTAAACATCAAAGCACACAGGAGTGTAGGGCCCAACTGCCATAAATAACAGCACGCTTGGGGAGTGGAGTTGAGGATGTTCAGATGGGAAGAGAGCAGGTCACCCGATCGCTCATACACATACTGTCAAAGCAGATTCATTTGTTCACAAAATGGGTGATGTTGTGTGGGGTTATTGATTTTCGCATGCCATCTGTCTTCTCTGAGGCTTTGGCAAGCAGCTCTGGCACTACCAGCCTCAGGTTCCCCTGTATTAGTATCCACAGCTCAGGTGGACAGAAAGGAGATGTGCAGCAGATTTTGGACACAAATATCTGATGGCCTATGTGACACATACTCAGACACGGTGCTTTCTGGCACGGCGCTAAACTCCTTGATACATTTTGGTTTGGAAACGGTTTCTTTCTTTCTAAGTGCACCTAGAAGAAATAATACCTTACATTTTTTAAAAGGTCTGGCCGTCCTTGGTTTTACAAGACAATATCATCTGTATTCACTATGGAGAATATCTGACATATTCTAATTTAATTCATGCTCACTTGAAATATTTATTAGAAATCAGTACTGCTATTTATTTAAAATAGAAAAGCAGCGTCGATTGTCCTGATTAAAATGTGGATGGAAATCCAGGCTGAAGGTGATGATTACCATCTCATTTGTCGTCAACACCTGCATACACAAGTTCAGGCCCACCCTCAATCTCCTCCTCTCACTAACTTAGTGTAGAAGTCACAGTGTACCTCCATGTTGAGCTATGGAGTGTGGAGGGCTGGCCTTCAAACATGGGCCCCAGCTGCTGCTGTGTATTTTTGTCAGCCAACACACTCATATTGGCATCCCTCAGTGTTGCTCTTGTGGAGGGCACATGTTACTGGGTAAATTATCACAGCGATGGTAAACAGTGTTTTTATGAGGGAATGTAGCTTGGTTGTTATATTTGAAGTCTGTGCTTTGTATACTGCTGTGCTATTAGGACAGATTGAGGATGTTTGCGCCTGGTGTCTGCACTCCGCCCATGTGGGGTACACAGACAGATGCACGAGCGCACATACACAGTGACAGGTTTAGTTGTAGTTTTGAGTCTTAAATGGCTCTTTTGTTGTTTCCGTCACAATAACAACAACAGCAACAACAAAAAAAGAAAAAAAAATAAAGAAAGAAAACATCACAGCCTAAGGAGTGTGTCAGTGTCATACCCATGTCAGTCTCTGGGTAAATGCAGATGAATGGCAACAGCAGGGGAGAAAAAAATGAATTCCAGAGTGTAGAAGAACGTTAAACAAAGTGAAAATATATGATGTGTGTTTCAGCGTGACAGTAGTAAGAAAGTCTATTTGTTTCATGTATAATTGTTGGGTCTGCAGACAATAACCCCATGTATGATAATGACTTTACAATGTTATGTAAGTATGATGTAGCTGTAACAACAGTGCTTGAAAACACTATCAGGAGCTGATAATAAGGTAATCAGAGTCAAACAGCTGGGTGGCTTTGAGATAAAGGACTAGTGCTTTAAGGCCTTCACTTTACAATTAAACTCATTTGAACCATGAATAAGGGTCTCATTAATTCTGCAGACACCAGTGTCTTTTACTTAGGGGCCTCTTGGGTATCATGGTACCCCCTTTTTTGATTAAGAGGTCTGTTAAATTAAGGAAGGTGTTATAGCATGCCATTCCAAAGCTTCCATATTACAATACTGGAAAAAATTTGTGATAAATATTTCTGGTATTGAAATTATATTGACTGTAAACACATTATGCATCATGCGTACAATCCAGAGAAGTAAGCTCACGTAGAAAGACCTATAACATGAAATCATCATGATAAAATCTAGTATCCTAAAGACAGTGTGATCTGGGAACTGTTGCCCCTGTTCATGTGATCTCTCAAGCGATTGTTAAGTCGCTGCAGTTAGCTTAGCTTTTTAGAGTTTCCCGTTCTAAAATGACAGAGTGCTCCATCTCTCTATGAATGGAGCAAATGGAGGAAAGGAGGGAATAATGATGACATTTTTCCCACTTTTTTGAGCCCCAATTACCCACTAATGTATAATAAAAATAGAAAAATGGACAGTCATTACGTGTAGGCCCATCTACAATGGCAAAATCATTCTTTCCTAGCCTCGCATTCTTTGGATGGGAATAATCGTGTTTTGTCCCAAACACCTGCGCTTCAGTTACTCTGACCTGCCGACCAAATGAGTGCAATTAATGACAATTACCCTCCAGGTGTCACAACATAGACATGTACTGATAGGGACCTATCTGGAGGGAGCAGGAGCTTGTCCTCCAAGCAAATATGTAATGATAACAGTTGTAACACAGTAGGGTGGAGAGGGGGTACAATTGTTAACAGTGCAATCTATTTGTGTTTGCCTCGCCTCAGCACCACACTAACCAGTCCAGACTAACCAGAGTGGATAGACTTAGATATTCCCTGTGGGACAGAATGAAGTGGATTAGATGTGCTGGGATTCTTGATCAGATGAAGACTGGGACAGATGTGATGTAAAATTCGTTTCTGCCTCAAACCTTCAATTTATTTAAGTTCTGGTGATCCATATTTTTGCATGAAATTTCAGAATTTATTTTCATTGTTCTGGATATTATTCTTGTTGGTATTCATAACATTGGAAATGCTGCAATGTTGCTTAAAGAGTCCAGACAAGCAAAAAACAGGTAGATGATCAATCAGGTTTTCAACAAACCCCTGATTTTTCAAACTTCACTGAAAGAGAAAACAAAGGCAAATGCTAAAATGATTGCCAATGCTGTTGGTTGTAAACATTACTGATTACAGACTGAATGCCAGATTCAATATTTGCCTGTCATTGCTGGTGTAGTTGCAAGTACACAATATTTTAATTAGAGTGGTTATTACTAACTTTTCGTCTGTGTTCACTTTTGGTTTGTTTTTTGCCTCCAGTTATTGAGGCTTTCATTATCTGGCTAAAGTGTCATTTCTTGGCCTTGGACTGTGTCATATTCCTATCAACTATCATACCTGCTGTGGTGACAAAAGTAACTAAAATAAAGGAAATAAACTTTAATCATTTTTATTTTACAGTCCAGTGAATTGCTTTATTCAATACCAGTGGACATTTGTAATTTGACAAAAAAAAAATAAAAAATACAGGAAAAAACGAAACATTTTCTTTGTACTAACGTAAAACAATAAAGAACTGTTGCAATCTTTAAAAACTTCAGTCAAGCCTGAAACTGCATGTAGAAGTATATTCTTTAAATGGTAACTGCCATATAATCTCGGGCCCATTTCCCTATGTGAAGAGAGATTTCTCAGGTGTAAAAGTCAACTTTAACCCTCCTCCTCTTGTGGGTTCACCATCCTTTCCATCTGAACTTGCATTAGCATAAAGGCATTAAAATGTGAAAAGGAATTAATTTGGACTTTCCCCTCCATAGGAATTAATGGAAGTTTGTTCTGCCCGTACCCCTCAGATGGCTTGCACTCCTCCACAGTCCATAAATATTAATATTAATACGGCATCGCATTTAAAGGTAGCGCTTGACTGAAGCCGTATACAGAATATTATTAGAGATCACGATACGTTTCTCATGAGAAGTACAGCTGAGTGAATGCATTGCCATGCCGTTGTGATCTGTAAAATCCAATCTTCATACAGCACAAAAAGTTATTTTCAGAGAGACGGAAGATTAGCAGGGCCGAATGGCTGCTGTCTAAAGCCATTAGGCAAGTGGGGATTTTTTTTACCTTGAGTTGAGAGAGAAGGGCTCACATCTTATGCTCTATCAAGGTACTGATTCACAGTCACACTACTGCAGCACTATTATCATGCCTGAGAAGATCATCTCTGCAGATAACTATTATCACCGTCTTCACCGTATCGCTCCACTCTACTCACCCACATAATACAGACCACAGAAGTTTTTGATACTCTTGCAAATCACTGTATTCACATTCTTTTTTTTTCCTTTCATGGTCTTTGTCACTTTCCGGTGTGTGCTGTGTGTGGTTGTATCACACATCTTCAATAGCAGCGAGGACACTGAAGAGCTGGGGCCCTAATCTGGACTTGTACAAAACACTTATGAATCATTTATAGTGATGGCAGTAAATAAATATTCATTACAAATTGGCATAATTTTAACTCCTTTTTGCTCTTTTTTTCTGACAGGGTATCAGATTTTTTTTTGTCCTGATAGTTGCATCATTGTGTGAACATACTACTTTTAGTGTTTGGTCCAAACTCTGCTCAGTTGTCTGAAGCAAAGAGAGGTTTCTGTCAAATTATTCAGCAGGTCCTCTCCTCTGCTCTGTACTTGAGGAGCCCTCATCCTGACAGGTTACAGTGGGCAAGGTGAGACATGTTAGTGCTGTGCTGTGAAGGAGAAGCCAGCTCTAAAGACAGAGTCCCAGTGTGTGGGTGAAAGCTGCATGCTGCCACCCCAGCAAGCTCGTTAAACCTTATCTGCCTTTAATCATTGCTCCGTAATCTTTACTCTTCTCACATTTAGTCAGTACACTCTCACTTTGTTCTTGAAGGAAGTAAAGCTGAGAATGTATGATGTAAAAGGAAACCATGCACAATATACAAATGAGTCATAAGGAGTAGAACGGGTAGGCCCAGTTTGATGTAAGGTTAATACCATTCACTTGTTGAATAATAGAGCTAAGCTTGTTTCTTGTAAATGCTAAGCACTGTAACATTTGATAATTCTCCTGACACAATTCATGTGTCCTGCCTGTTTTATGCAATTCATAAAACAGGCATAAAGTTTAGAGGAACAGCAGAATATATCAAAACTGTCAGGTTCTCTTCTGTAATACAATAAATGCACACGATATATTCTCTTCTATGACTGCAATTAACAATTGAAAACAGAAGAGTCCATCAGAGAGTAGCTAGTAAGAATGCAGACAACCAATTGTCTTAAACAAAACATCCACGAACTTCCTTAATCCCTGTTACCAGCCTGTTTTGTGCAGACATGCATTTGTGGTAGCTGTGAGAGCTGAGGTTATATTTGTGCATCAGGTCATTCCTGTAGCGGGCTGGTCTGGGTCGGCCCGCTCCCCTTCTGAGAGCCCCCTCATCAAGCCAGCCTCTCCTCTGCCACCCTGTTCCCCACAATCCCCATAAACTCTCATAATTGCCGCATTAAACTTGAGTTTATTATTTTTCTCCAGGTGCAGGTGTGCAGATGATATGAACCCCAGGTTGCATTTACATACAAATTGAAGGTTTTTATTAATCAGGCAGGCAGCAGGAATCAAACGGCAACACTCCATCAGGCCTTTAAATACATTTGGTGACATTTTTACCCGGCATTAGCATGATAGGGCAAGCGGAGTATAATGTACCAATGATTGCTTTTCCATTGAAAGCACAAACGGTTTCATTTTTCCTGTCATCTCAAATAAGTGTTAAAGAGGGTTTGGAGGCTATTGTGCGAGTGCCGTATGCTGGGGACTTGGGACCGCTGATGGCCATATTAAATAACCATTAGTGCCTGAGCTTAGATCATTGTGGCATCCGCCTCCTCTGAATTTATCCTGTGATTTCAAATGAAGGCAAGCTGTGCCAGCTTTCATAAAGTGCTCCAGCCCTCTCCATTTTTCCTCAAACTAAATGCATTACAACGGTAATTTTGTGACTGTTAAGATAACTAGCGTTAACAAGCACTTAATTAAAATGTACAATAAATAGCCGTCTGCAGCCTTATCTCCCCTCCAGAGCGACGCTGGTAGGAGGCTCCAATGCTCAGGCCGGCTGTTCCCCAGCTCGTTTGCAGATTAATTGCTTTTCTGTCTGGCGAAGCCTGCCTCTTCTGCAGCCAGATCGTAAATAGCCAGATAGGGAATTTATCAATCAGGGCTTTCTACCTCACTGATCTCCCCCACACAGCCCTGTCTGTCTGACTGTCTGTATGTACATCTCCTACTATCAAACAGACTCCATAAATAAACTTCCAAAAGCTTCTGTTATACTAACCCTTAAGTTAATGAACAGCTTTTATATTCTGACTAGTTGCATGAATATATTTGCAAACCTTTCTATTTTCTGTATGTAAGGGTAGAAGGGATTAAACACGCATATTATTTTTTGTCTTTGTTCTGTGTAGATACTTTATATACAAATAGGCTATTTAGGGTAGCAATGGGACAAATGGAACATTGTTGATACAGGACCTTTGCTTTTGTAACCTTTACTTGACACCATATTTATGCCTGTCCATCTACAAGTATGTACTTACTTTATGGCAAAACATTTTGTTCCCTTTTATATTTATGCTGGGTATTTACAAATGGGGCTTAAGTGTACTGCAGGGGTTACTCAAATACAGGTCACACATTAAAGCAGCCAGAGACTGTGTGAGACAGGACAGAAGCAAACAGGGAGTATTTACAGTAATAAAAGTTACAGTGGTTAAACCCTTAGGATCAAATTGCTCCTCGGGCATGACTTTTGGACTTATGGACTTTTGTCCCTTGCTAAGAAACCTGCAAACAATGTTGCTTTTTAGCAACAACTGTAAAACAAACACCAACCTGCTGTCCCCCTCCCATACTGAAGCTCCCCCTCCTCTGTCGGTGGCCCACCCTTAACCTCCAGATGATAAATCTGCCTGCAGAAGCTGTGAGGGGGAAGACCCCCATCCTGGAAGACCCCCATGTGTCCTCCTTGACACATCCTGTTTGTGTAGTCATGGATTCAACCAGTGATCTTTACACTCATAATTCACTTAATGACAACACTTGCTCCCTTCCTATTTTTATAACAGGATTTTTTTTAGTATTGTAATGGTTTGCTGTGGCCCAAAGGGCTTCATTATTCTCATTTAAGAATATCAAGGCTGCCAGTCAGAATTTCAAAAAACATTACTGAACAACAGTATATAAAATATGCTTGCAATATCACAGCAAGCTGCATTTAATCATTTATAATTCATTTAACTTATTTTTTTTTCTAAATAATTGGATTTGTACGTGTTGGTGCATGGCAGGGGTGGATCTACAGGGGTTCAAGGGGGGCAGCTGCCCCCCTGCTGTAGAGCCTGATAGTAACACTAAGTTATGGAAGCTTTAAACAGATGGCTTTATTTGTATTTACCATTCACTGTAGATTAGGAAAATGATGCCAAAGTGTGGCATAATTCTGCTTTGCAACCTGAGCCTTCCTTATGAACTCCGATTTTCCAGGCAGGTTTAAACAAACATGTGCACGTGCTAGTCACATAGATTTCCCACTGTGCGAAGGGTAATTGTTTTGTTTTCACAGTTTCCCTTCCATTTTGACAGTAGGAATTTGGAAATGATGATTGTGTAGAGGCTGAAACTCTGTTTTGACAATGTAACACCCTTGCAAGGGCCATTGGGGGCTTTCACATTTTGCTGTGTGAAGAGACTGTCAAATATGTGAGAGCCAGTAAGTTAACAGTTGCATTAGTATGTGTAAAGGTTCCTTCTGCACCCTGTACCCTATTCAGGGAGAGTTTGGTCATCTGTGGTTGTCTAAGGGCCTGTGAGGCTCTGTGGCAAGCAGATTACGGGAGCAGCCATTTAACAGTGGTGTCAATTATGTGAAAACATGATTAGTTTAGTTCTAAATAAGCCAAGGGTGGAAGGAGGTAACTGAAAGGAATGGTAAATTATATGGATCTGTGAGTTTTGACATGTCTGATGAGGGTGGGGCTGTGGGTGGGTGTGTGTTTGGGGGGGTGGGGGTGGGGGGGGGGGGTATTGTGATAAAACATAAGCTGTGGAAATCTGAGGAAACAGGGCATGTGCACGTCCAGCCTTGACTGTCATAAATCAGTTCGTACAGGCCTCTTTGCCCTCTGGTCCTTGCTCCACTCTGTCTTAACCCTTGTCACAAAAGGTTCTGACTTACAGATTAAAGCTTGTAATGTAATTTCTGTTGTTTATCTGCATGTAAACAACAATGGACTGCATGTTTTATATTTATATTTTTTATACTTGCAATATCAATCCACTCACCTTGAAAGGAAACCACTTTAGGTCAACTCCTGTTGTTTTTAAATGTGCTATATAAAGAAAAGTGACTTGACTTTGAGTTTTAATTGAGTCATCTGTGAATTAAGTAACTTTTCTGTGACCTGATTTAAACTTTGCCAACACAGGTGAAACGGATATTCATCTTAAGTGTTCAAGTCAGAACAACTGGGATACTGTACATAGTGCTTTGATTGCTCTATTTCATCCTGGGTTATTATTATCCTCTGTTGTGACAGCCACAGCAGACACAATCAATGCATATATCAACACTGGCTTAAGTAGGTCAACAGAGGAAGATACATTTTTCAGGAGGTGCAGCATCCATAAGACTTTGTGGAAAACAAGTGGCTACTGTAATAGATTTTGCCTCAGCTGTTTACTCATTTAGACTTTGGAGAGGGATTTAAGTTTGGAAGTTGCATTTTTATATATGCCCCGAGCCTCACACAGACTTTAATCCATATCTGCCGGGCCTCAGAGTCACCTATCACTTTGCATATGCCATCTATGCATGATTTGTGTGGTACAATTCCTGTATAAATCTATAGGATCTACAGCAACAGTAAGTCAACACAGTGTATATTTTCCATAAATAATTTGGTGGTCATTGATTTCCAGTAGAGGAGCAGAAATATGCCTGATCCACCTCAAGGGGCAGTGGATGTATCGGATGCTTACTTTTGTGGTCAAAGCTGTGACAGCTAGAACCCATATGCTGTGATCACAAGATCCAAATTTATTGTTCTTTAGAGGCAAACTTATCAGGAATGAGGATTCTCTCTCTCTCTCTCTCCATATATATATATATGATGTATATATATATATATATAATCTTTTATAGGATCCCTAAGCTTTCCAGTTTCTGAACCCACAGTTACACAGCCAGCAAAGACTGTGGTTCATTAATCGCCACCAAAGGGTTAGAAATCTGCCACTCTGTGATTTGGTGTGGCCATTTTGTTGTAGTGTCACCCCCTGACTGATCAAGTTGTTGATTGGTGTGTTTGCTGGCACCTCAGAGAGGGGAGGCAGGAATTGATGAGGTTTAATTGGTCTGTCTCTTGTCAGCTCTCATTAGTCCCTCATTTAACACTATCTGATGGTGTGAATCTATTGCACCTACAGGGTGATGAGCATGAGTATGTAATGTAGTGTGGGAGTCTATCTATCTATCTATAGAGAGAGATATCTAAATCTATCTATAGATATAGAGATATCTATATCTATCTCCCTCTATATATACATATATATTTATATATATTAGGCATATACATAATAATAATACATACATACACAAACATGCTACCATTTTGTTATCACATATTAGCATGGGTGGATACCCCTGCCTTCCATCATGCCTTGTCATGAGTGACAGCTGTTTAGACGACTTCAGCGTGGTAGTGAGAATTGGTGTGGATGTGGCAGTGAGCTGTGGAATTTGCTGCTGCTGCTCGCTGATAGCTCTCTGAGGGCTTGGGTGTCACTCCAGTGACGGCCTAAGAGCCATTAATTTTAGCCTTTTGGAGTGTGTGTCGTAACAAGATACAATACCCCCCCACCTCCTCTCTATCCTCACAGCGGGGCTCCTAAATATACATTTATTTTCAGAGGGAGTCCCCCTCGTCAGGATATGATGGATGATGACTAATCAGATGGTGTGCAAGTGTATGTCTACTGTCAGGCACCTCTACATTGGTTGAACGGTGAGTGTAAATCACCGTGAGGGGGCTTTATTGGGGTCTTGTCTTTGGTAAGGATCTTAGAGATATGATACCATGTGCTGTTGCTGCCTGAGTGGGTCTATCTTAAGACTCCACATGGAGGTCTGGCATTCACCAAGTCCCGGTGGGTTTGAGGGAAGGAAGGAGGAGGGCTGCCTGTGGCCTACACTTACTTTGAAAAACACTTACCATGTGCCTCTCATCTTATCCTGCCACTGGATTACATAGATCCATGGAAATATTCAGATAAGCAGTCCCCTTGCTTGGCTTTCACATTAGAGTAAATCTGACCCCCATTATTTACTTGATGAGCATGGACAAATCAGAGCTGTCTACTATTGGAGGAAGTCTATATTTCTTAGTTAATATGCCCACAAACAGGGGGTACATACAGTATACAGTACAGAGATGCATGCTTTATCCTGCTTTCCAGTACTTGCTGCTATTGAACATAGATCTGCTTTGACAGGCTGCTTCTCCCTGACACTGGGCGCTAGGTGCTCATGTGGGTTGAGTGGGGGTTTCAGCTAGGCTGCTGCTTGCAGGCTCTGTGGGGGAGAGATCCTGGCAGCTCCTGTGGCATAGCAGATGGTAAAGGGGTAGGATGGGGCTTCCTGGCCTGGGTTTCTTTGACCTGTGGTGGGGGAAAAGGAAAAAAAAGGCAATAGCCTGTAAAGTACAGAGTAAGTAATCCAAATTTGATTGTAAACTTATCCAGTGAGTGCAAATGCACATAAAAACTTTAACTTCACATTTTTACACTGCATACTATAATCCTTAGAGTTACCAAAAATCACCACAATTTTCAAAAAAATTGGAAATCATGCATTGATTTTCTGTCATTCTTTTCCTGTATATTCTTCCACCTTCTAAACACACAGATTCCACAAATTACAAGGCAGATAGCAAAATGAAATGAAAGACAAAAACCTGTAATATTGTTGGTACTGATATAACACAAATGGATTGCTGTGATAATAGCTGCAATTAGAGTGTTTCACACTTTCTCTTCACAACTTTGATTTCAAAAACAATACACAAACAATGTGACAGCACTGTTCCAGGCCAAGGACCCATTTTCATTTCCTATCATGACTAAACTTCCCTCTCCCGCAGTGCTGCTGTGAGATGCAGTATTAAAACCTTAGATGGAGGGAGAAAGAAAGAATAGAGTGGATAGAGAGATGGAGGAGGGGGTAGGTGGTGTTGTCTAAGTGAAGAGTGTGGCGTGTCCTGGAGGATCTAATAAGCAGGTTGACGCCTGATAAGGATAAGCTGTCCCTCTGGCTCTAGGGAGCCTTGTTTTAACCCCCACCACTCTTCTTCTCTCTTCCCTCCCCTCCTCTTTCCAAGATGTACTTCTCTAAAAACAAGAAGAGGAAAGTGTAATCAAAAGAGAGAAGCACATGGAGTTAGGGAACAGTGGATGGAAGAAAAAAGAAAGTGAAGAGAGAATGTATGATGCTAAGAACTGGAGGGTGAAAAGGCAGCAGTGGATTATGAGAAGCAGTAAAGATGAAGAAGTGCATGATGACAAGGCATGAGAGGACAATGGGAATATGGGAAGGAGTGAGATACAAAGAATGGGAGGAAAGATGGGAAGGTGAGCAGGAAAAAGACAGAAGAATGCAGGAGAAGAGAGGACAAGGACTCATATAATAAGGAAAATGAAAGTAAAAGTAAAGGAAGAAGTGAGCAGTGGAAAGACAAACTGTGGCAAGTGAAACGGAATAAAGGAGAGGAAGATGGACAGAAATGAGATCAACAGAGAGGAGAGATGAGAGAAGGAAGAGAGGAAGTTGAGAGGACATAGAGCTTATAATGGGCTGAAAGGGACCTGCTGGTGTGTCAAAGCTTTAGATCCCACCCCTCCCCTGGGGAAAAAGGGAGAAAGGAGAGACACTGACCTTGCATTATTTATGCTTAGTGCTATTGGTCCAGGCAGACGCTGCTTCCCATTGTGTCTTCATAATGAGGAACTGCTATGAAGCTGAGAAAGAGGAAACACAACCAGGAGGCCAGTCTATGTAAATGTGTGTTTGTGTGAGCATGTGTGTGCTTTTGAGGTAGGAGGTCACTGCAGTGTAGCGTATAGACAGGTTAGTGAACAAGGATCTCAGGCACAAAAAAATATTGTATGTAATGGGATGGTACAGACACAGGCACACCACACAGTGTGAAAGGGTAGAGTGGAAAGGATTACTTGTCATTTCCTGGGCACATTTTTACCCGTCCATTTTAAGAAATGAAGGTGAAAATGCACCCAGGAAATGACAAGTAATCCTTTAGGACAGTATGGATGCGTAAAGGCTCTGAATGACACATTTTCTTTTGCCATCCATAACAAAAGTTCTCTGAAGTTAATTCAAGCACTCGTAGAAAACAGTACAAAGTACAAAGACCTCTCTGATCACGCTGATGGTTTTCCTTTAGTGAGATTTCTTTTTCAATCACTAAATAGTGCTGCAGCAATACCTATTAAGAAAGTTATAAACAGTATCCATATCCTCCAAGTTAAGCTCAATGAACGTAGTTTTTGGTTGAAATTGGAACCAGAGAAGTTTTGTTTTTTTTCTTCAAATTATTTTGTAATATTGAACTTTGCTCAAACTTCACAATGCCATTTTCAAAGTACGGGATTCGTTATCAAATTATTTTTATGATTTGAAAAAAATCTGTTTGGGTCACTGTCTGTTTGACTGTAGGGTCATAAATCCCAAACAGACATTTGAAACTACTGAGACAAAAAAGTTCTGCTTGACTGTTACAGCAGAATAAGTTTGAAAATGAAATAAAAAAAATAAAACATAAAACCTTTTTCTTCACAGCTAAACAGACCTTTTTCACCTTCCATGTTTCTATTGAATAGCACTAAAACTATGTAAGCAAAAGTGACTTTTGTTTATGTCTGTGAAGGTTCTCAGTCATCCAGGTCATCGTAGTCAAAGGAGCTTGCAAAGAAAAGCGTCTGGACTTCTTTAAGTTGCTTGAAGACGTCTTCAAGCAACTTAAAGAAGTCCAGACGCTTTTCTTTGCAAGCTCCTTTGACTGACTTTTGTTTAAATCATGTATCCTGCATATCTGTGCCCAAATCAGTGAATCTTTGTTAATAATGTAAAAACTGCAACGCTCACAGTGTAATGAAGTACGAGGGAGCTTGGGTAGGTCCCAGAGATCTGTTACAAACACGATTCTCTAAAGCATTCAAATGTAGCACCCTCAGCTCCTCCCAATCACCTTTCACCCTACTTCACTTTTGTTTGATTGTACTGTCAGTTTCAAATTTAATTACATATAACTTGACATACATAGTCCTTACCCTGTCATTATCCTGTCTGGGTCCACCCACTCATCACAAGAGCTGGATCCACACGCCCCTGAGAACTAAGAGTAACCTGCCTCCTGCCGACTGGCTATGATAGTGTATGTAGTCTATGTGTAAGTGCGATTGTGTGTGCGTGCAGTGTGTCCCCCTCTCCCTGTTTCTCTCTGTGCCTGGGATGTGGAGATTTGTATGGCATGTTAGTCACACCCTGTGTTATCAGCATCTCTGTGATGAGCATAAGCATAGCCCGAGGGGACGGGGGGTAGCGTCACAGATGGTACAGTGTCAGGGTCCATGAGTGTATTTTCTAGGATGGTGAGTAGCTCTTATGCCATCTCCCAAGTTCTGTCACCTTGCACTCTGGCAGTACGAAGGTGCCATCATACAGGTTAAAGGTCGAGTCTATTTCACCTCATAGCTAGTGACCCATGTCACACCTTCTATTTCACACCAGCCAGCTGAATATGGCAATCGATGCTTCCCAGAAACCCTGACCTAATCCTGTTATCCTTTTCCTTCAACAACCTGCAAGGGACAAGGGGCGGGATCCCAGAAGTCGGCAGCCAAGAGAGCCGTGCAGAGCATGCCCCCGTTGCTGTGAAAGCGGGCTTAGCTGAAACACAATAGGTGTGTAATTTCAGGTTTTTGTTAAGCCAAAATCCAATCACATACATGACTGCAAGATCACAGAGAGACACAACAGGAGAGGGAGCCTCGGAGGTGGAGGTGAGTCTACCTCACACAAGCAATCTCCAAACAACTGAAACACCATTGATGACAGCCTGCTAACTAACTAACCCTAGCACGAGATTAGGGTGTGTCTCTGCTCTAGATCTCCATGGTTTAGGGATGTGTTGACATCTGACTCCTCCCCAACCTGGATCACGATGGAAAACAAAATACATCTCTAGCCCTTAGCTGATTTTGTGCAAAGAGAGAGATCATATATCACAACCATAGGTATGGAAACACAAGAAAGTTGTATGGCACAAACTCACCAGGCAAGAAGTCTCTCAAGCTTCCCATGTAATTCTGTCTTGTCGTATTTCTAACAACAACTATTATGCTAAATCGGTTGCAAATTAAAGGGCACGGTTTTAATTTTGCCATTTTCAACATATAAATGCTTGCATAACAACTGTAAATTAAATGTACTGTATAAAGTCTATTGTCTTCTCTTGAGACTGTCTTGAGCATGAGATTTGGGTTAGTTTGCAGTTTTGTTTTTGCCTCTTGTTTTTCCAGATGATAAATGTAATTAATAAACACTTTTAATATTTGAAATGCTGACATGAATAATTCATGGCTATAAGATTAAAAGTAAACCATAAAAAGGGGAAAGTCAGTAATCACCAGTACACAAATTCAGGACAAGCCAAAATGAATTTTTAACTGCTTGGGCCCACTGGTCTCTCTGTTCTAGTTTGTGTGTTGGAAGCTGTTGAATTAATGGTTTGCATCTTGACCTCATTCCACCAAATACAGTCTGAGAGCTCTCCTTTGAAGCTGATTTATAGCAAAAACATAAGGCCTAATGCATCTATTCAGGAAGTCTAATGAACGGAATACCTTAATACCAATGCTAATCCATGCTTGCTCACAACAGACAGACATGATCATTACCATCATCATAATTATTATTCATGTAAGGCAATTAATGTTGCTAGTACCTCCATTCTGATGGCTTTATTAGCATGGGTTTAAAGTAGCAATGCATGGGAAGGTTCAAAAAGTAGATGGGAGAGTTTTAAATTTACAGACTTTTAAAGCCCAAGATATGTGTGTTTATTGTCATCGTCCTAATAGAAAATTAAACTAAATGTTTAATAAATAAACATGTGTCATACTATCAAAGCATATCCAGCTGTGCTCTTAGCAAGTAATCCAAACCTTTTGAGCAACTTAAGTAAACAAAACAATCTATATAGATATGTTTAAATTGCTACTACAATTCAGTTCATACACCAAAAAAGACAAAAATGATTCCTGCAATTTATTAAGTGGCATTTTCAGTCCCATTTATCCTTAATGCATAATGTGGACTGCCTGCCTCACTTGAAAGTCCTGGCTGTAGTCAAAGTATCCCAGTCAAAATAGAAAGTGAACTAAAGGCAAGATAAACAATCCAGCCCAACCTGTTTTCACTTAGGACACATATTTGTGGCCATTTATTCTGACTTTTAGCATATGGAAAAGCCACTGTACTCGAATCTTTTAAAATAAACAAGTAGCCCATTTGGGCTTATAAGAAATAAAAAAGAGAGCCTATATTCTTGTAATGGTAAAATAAAGAATTCAATGTCATTTTTGCTCAATAAAATGCAGACAAAAGTTGATTTGAACACATCAGTTAAAGCCCACATGGAACCCATCACATCCTTACATGACTTCGAGTTGTTGCTGTTCTAATATTGAGACGTTCCCTGGTTAGGATACTGTAAGGGGAATATGTATTATTAAAAATATATGAAAAATATGATTATATTTAGTATTTAGAAAATATATGTGTCAATCACTGGCTGAACTGTTAAAGTATAAAAAGACATATATTTTTGGGTAGGGAGTTAGAGGTTAAGATGTGCTACATATGCTAGAATACGAGTACGGTGATGCTACTGTGCAGAATAAAAAAATATCTTTGAATATAAAATAGATAGGGGAGGGAGCATTGGCCTTCCTTAGTCCAGCACTAATGTGAACCCTTAATCTGTTGTATATCAGACTGGCCGGCAACTTGCTATCAAGCAAATGTGAGTTGTGTAATTGTCAGTCATTACTGTCCTTATTCTGCCAGGCATTCTATTTCTCGCTTACTTTGTTCTGTCGGTCTCAGCAGCTGGTTGAAATTCCACCAAATGGCGAGCAAAAGTAAAAAAGCTACCCAGTATAGATATTTCCATCCAGAGAAATGAAATATTAAACGTGTTCATTATACCCTCAATTTGCAGTTATTTCTCATTGCACACGGCCATTTTCCCATTTTCCCTGCTCTCTTATTGGCACTGTGCTCAGGGCCTTGAGAGAAATCTCTCTTTTATTATTTAAATCCATGCATGGGGGCTGAGCCAGGCGAATCATCTCACGTCTGCTAGCCTACTCCCTAATTCTGATTGGCAGCTTGATACACGCTCAACGGATGGAGAAGATGATAATGTGTGTGACAAAGAAAAAATATCTCCTCCCTGTTATGTTTTTATTGGTAATGGGGAATGTGGAGTTCACACACAATAAAAGTAGCCTTAATAATTGGAAGTGGCAATGGGCTGTGTCCATGAGTCTGTAGGGCTGTCAGCACAGCGATGTAAATTTCTTTGACATGTTTTTGTCTGGCTAAAACTTTAATGTCGTGGGTGTGACCAATCGGATGCAAATGTTGTTTTCATCCTTTGCCGATGAGATGACCTCTGTCATTTCCCTGGGGAAATCAAGCTTTTAAAAGTATTTGATAGCTGTAACTCCACAAACACGCACACACACAGACTCACGTTTGAGCTTGAGTGAAACGCATCACATAAACGAACATACTGTATATACAACACTTACCCACACATGCCTGTATGTTATGGTGACACGCATGCAGGCACAAATACAAACACACATGTACTACGGTATATATACACACACAGATATGCAGATCTACACACAGTTTACACACTGCAAGGATCAGTGCTCTTGTATCTTAGCCAAAGTCCTCACCCGCCCATTGATGCTTGGCTAATAAATTCAACATGTCACTATTTTGTATGCCTCTGTGTATTCAAAGAGATAGCTGATTAGACTGAAAGCACTCTTTCATGGCAAGTATGATGGTTTTGAACACTGAAGGTGGACACAGCAGTTTTCTTTCAGCCCGTCCACAACCTCTGACAGGATACAGGGACACAACACATACAGTAGTTTTCTATGTACATATTATGCATATGTGTGTGCCTAAGTATGTGCGTGTCATCTGGATAATGCTGCATGCGAAGGCCAGCTTTAATATTGGTCTGGAATAACGGGCTCTTTTGTACTTTGTGAGGCAGCCAGCATCTGAGACCAATAAAATAGTGGCCCTTGGGTCACAGCTCGAAGGATGAAGGAAGAAGATATAATCATACACAGAGGACACAACACCTTTTTTGTGCTTTCTCCGCATATTTGGGTGCGAAGAGAGTGCGGGTCCTTCATAAGTTTAATATTTCCACAGTGTGACCTTTTGTCACTAATAGAGTGACTTGCCAATAAGCGTATATTGTATCTTTAGGGGGTGTAGCATATTAGTGCTGCAATTGGCTGCAGGAGGAGGAAGACTAGTTGCATGGAAGACACATGGTGTTAAGGCGGATACAGACAGGAAACGGGTGTGCTTATGGGCAAGGGTGTGTGCCTGCCTGTGCATGATTGTGTGACTGCAGGAGATTGTGCATGTGTTAGAGAGATGGTGTCTATGTCTTCTTTTCTTTTTTTTTTTTTTGCAATATACCTCATAATTTAGAATGTCTCTGGAAAATGGAGACTAAGCCAAGGAGGTTGACAGTCAGAAACCACAAGCCAGAGTTAAGCCTCAGCATTGCAGAGAACCACATGCTAAACCCATGTCATGCTCAACTCCAAAGATCCAGCAGCAGCGATTGACTAAAGCCATAAGATAAACATTGCAGGGAAAACAATTAGAGGCTTTTTTAGACAATTTGTTTGATAAAAGGCACTGGTTTCAAGCTTCTGGGGACAAGCTGATCTCAGTTTCTTTTTGTATATGTGCCATGTTGTCTTAGTGGCAATGATGTCTCATTATCTTATATTAGGCTTATGTGCAGATGTGCTCCTGACTGACATTTTGAAATTTGCCGTTTCCCACATAGCTTTCCATGCAATGATGTGATTGAGGCATAACTACCTCCACTCCCCATTCATAGAGGCAGCGTGATTGGTCAGAAGGGACTGTAGCCTGTGCCATAGCACCTGTTGTGAGTGACTGAAACAGTCTGAGAAAAGCACTTTATCCCCTGTCTCCCCAGCAATCATTACAGCCAGCTTACTGGGTTATTATAGCCCAACCTTAGCACATTTACACTGACTGCCAGATATCCTTGTGGGTGTATTCTTCATCTGCTTCTTGATGTTATTTTCTTCAACATAATTCATCCCCCAGGTTCCAAAGACAACTTCTCTTTATTTAGGGCAGGTAATAATTAGAGCAGACGGGTTGTTTGATTTCCACCTTGATAACTCCTTCAGAATGTTGTCAGAGAGTGTAAACACATACCCACTCTTAGTTTGGCTCTTTTTATTTGAATCATTTGTTCTTGTCGCTTTTTGAAAAACAGGTTGTTCTCGTGTTTGTATGTGTTTGTGCGATTGTATGATGACAGTGTGTCTGTGAATGTGTATTGTCTTTTAAAGTGTGCATGTACCAGTGTTCCTCTGTGGCTGTGTGCTTTCTTTAGACATAGGTGTGTGTGTGTGTCTGTGCATGTGTGCCTGTTGCATGGAGGTTAGGTTTTTTTGATCTTAGTGGGGAGACGTGAGTTGCCCTGGGCTGTGAGGCTCATTAGGTTTGTACTCCTCTGAATGCGAAAGTATTTGTTAAACCACATGACAAGAATACCTTTCTGCTGCAACAGATGTGCTGTAATTAGAGAGGGCTTAAGTTGTCTTAGAGCTGTGTGGAAAGTCATCACCAGCTGATAAGTTTACAACCGTGCCCTACCCCTCCCACAAGTAGGCACACACACACACAAACTATATATATATATATACACCACACAATAAAAATGCTTCTATAATAAAAATAATAATTAAAAAAAGACAAATGAGAAGTGATTACAGTGTATGTTCATTCTTGGAGTGGCTCCACATTTTATCATGCTAAGATTAATGTATATAGTGACTTTCTTCCATAACAGTGCACACACAAGAATATTCCTCTAAATGATCTGTATATTGAAAAAAAGTCCTACATCAATATATTTAGTTTTATTGTGGAACATTGTGACTTTCTAATATTTTATAAAGAAGGGCTTCTAATTGGCTAACAGCACAACAGGCACGTTAATATACACTTGCAGAATGTATCGTATGAAAACATAGGCAATTGTCTTATTTATATACTGACAATATTTACTGTAGGGCTTTTATGTCTGAAGTGGTACGTTAACCTAGCATTTAGGTCTTTGGCCCTAGAGATAAAGAGGGCTACTGATCAAAGCTATTATCCATTCTGCAGTGAATCAGGAAGATAATGGCCTATCTGTCAGCATGGGGTCTCCATAAAGCCATTAACACCTTTTGTTGCTCCCCTCCTGTTCTCCAAACGTGCTGGGCAGTTCAAAAAGGCAAACGAGGCAATCTGTTAGCTTCATTTCGACCCTTCATTCCCCCTGATCCAAGCATGTGCATTCACGCTAACGAGTAGACGTGCAGCTATATAAACACAAATTATAAACCTGCAGCCTTGCATCCAGATCTCACTGAAAAAGCATTTGTGATGGAAAAATGTCTTCTGTATGCATCTGAAGTGACTGCTTAACTACATTTCTTGCACCTTTTAAATTTGCTAGTTTATGAGAATGCCTGAGCCAATATTAAAACAAAACAAAAAAACAGATAGTTTTGAAAGTATGAAAAGTATCAACTCAAAATCTGCATTTTTAAGTGCATTCAAACCTGTGTTACTTTGCACGATCATATCCTATAACCACATATTCACTTCATACTTAAATAACGTGTAATAATAACATGTTTTAAACTTTAATTCTTTGCACCATAAACTAGACTCCTTTAGAAGGCTTAAACACTGAAATCCATTTTGAATCTGAAATAATCATTTTACTATTTAACACTGTTTGAACTATGTATCAAAGAGTGTAGATTGACCCGTGGAAGGACCAATGAGGCCAGTGTTGGAGAGTAAACTCCTCTCTCTCCACCCTAAGTCCATCCTCTCTTTTCATTCGTGTCACTCCTTATGTACATAACTGAGAGCTTGCACATCTAGTTGAACTTACTTTGGATAACGTGTACAACAACCCATTAACATAGATGCACACATATCACTGAAATACAGCCAGGAACAGCACTGTGGACAACCTATCTTCATCTCTTTCTCTCTTCTTCTCTCTCTTTCACTTCCACCCCCACCCCTGTGCCAGTGTTATTTCTCCTCCTCCTCTGATAGCAGGAGCTCCCAGTGGCTCCCTTCTTTGCTTCCCTTTTCTCTCCCTCTCTTTCCCACTCTCCTTTCTGCGTTGCCTTTGGCAAATTGGCAAATTGTGTTTTACTAACATGGGTACATGTGTTAAGTGGGGATCAATTGTTTGTTTAACAGGGTGCCTCCATTAGACTGGGAGGGTGTAATTAGTGGTGAGCCCTTTTCTTAATACAGACAGCATCCGTTGAGGGAAGGGAGGAGTACAGGCTGTCCAATCAATGCCAAATCTCAAGGAAGGATTGGCTCTAGTTTGGTTTAGGGAAATTAAATTTATGGGCAATCTCACTGACAGGGTGGAGCCTTAGCATTCAGTGAAGTTGTCAACAGTGTCCTACTGTGCATCATCACTTGCTAGCCTAAAGCTAAAATCCAGTATCCATAATGAACTTGCATGGGGCATGGATAAAAGCCCATAATATTTTAATTATTCCTATTGCCATTTTACTTGTTTGCTTTGGTAAGATCAAAAGGGCTCTTTGAAACAGCCCATACCTGCTGTGGGCTGTGGTCCCTATACTTGTCAGTTTGACAGATCAGCCAGTAGTGCCAAGAAAATGCAGACAACAGAAAAAAAAAAACAAAGCAAATTCTGCTCATTCTTCCACACACATACATAGAACACACATACACAGGCTGTCACACCTTTCATAAACGGAGTATTTATGAAAGGTGTCCACCATTCTGAACCCACATAGGGGATATGGATATCTCTTCTCAAGACATCAGGCTTTGACAAAGCAAATGACCTATAGGCTGTTGTTCTTCTGTTGTTTGCCTAGGTTTTTTGATGATATGATTCAAAATCTAAAGGCAAAAGGACATAGGCATATGTATTATTGTATTAGTTTGTGGAAGAAAATGTGCCAATGCTAAAATCATATCTGAAAAGGGATTGTTACAACTTAGAGGTTAGAAATATATTTGAATAATTTTACTGTCATAACAAATACATACACCAATACTGTGATCCCCGCAGAGCCCCAAAAATAAGTAAAAGTGGACAAATGCATAGGTTTGTCTATGGCAAATGGTTTATATGCGCAAGCTTGTGTATATGTTCATACTCTGTGTAACTAGTGCATATGTAAATGTGTGAATATTTGATTGTTTGTGGGTGTGCGTGCATGTCCAATTGCCTTAGGACAGCCTACAGCCTATTGGCAGCTCTGCTTGACAGTAAGTCGGTAACCTGTTGCAAGGATGTTAACAGGGAGACTTATAGATATTTTGGACATCAGACCTCTATAGACTCTAGGCACTTAACAAATTTACTGAATTTTTCAAGTGAATCAGCTTGGCAGTCAGGTAGGTTAAAAAGAGTACAACCTCTATAGATTCTACAGCTTTATGTATCGGGACATAATAAAGATTATCTGGCCCTTAGCAAGACTTAAAATTAAGCAAATACAACCTCAGATGAACTACAAAACTTGACATATTACACCATGGCATTATTTGTTTTGCAAAAATTAAGCCAAAATGCAGAAACAGTTTGAAAAATCAAGTCCATCCTTCCATAAGAATTAAGGTGTAACTAGCAGCCAGGCGTTGATAATCAAATGCAGTTGATTGACGGATCATGAGAAAGTGTGATCACCTCAATAAAAGCACATTTTTTGTAGTTTGGTCCAATTCAAAATTGCAAACCATTTAGTTAGTTTGCAGGTCCAGAGGACAACAAAATACCAAGAAGAAAATATATCAGATGTGACCTTTAAGAACCAACTGTTGCTCCTAACAATGTGAGAAGGATTGTAAAGCCATTTCCAAACAGTTGGAAGTCCATCATTATACACTGAAAAAGATTATTATACTAATGGAAAACATGCAAGAAAGTTGCCTCTCCTCCCAGTTTTTCTTTCCTTTCTTTCTTTCTTTCCTTCTTTCTTTCTTTCTTTCTTTTTTTTTACCATGACTCTACAGGAACTAATTTTCAAGTGGCTTATGTGCTATAGACAAACAAGACTAAACAAGACCAGGAATCTTAGTTTGGCAGTGTGAATCCTTTTAAAAAAAAAAAAAAATAATAAAAACATTTTCTTGAGCACAGCGCTTACGTTAATTGTACACTCGAAACAAAACTGTGTTTGGCATGTTCTCATACTGCTGTCAAATATTGTGCTGGAGGCAAATACAAGTATACTCGATGCGACTTCATTTGTCTTCATTAAATGGCATCCATGTCAGATGAAAGAGCCCGTGTGTCACGGTAAGAACAAATGCAACTCAAAAGTTCCCCTAAAAGAAGAAGTAAACACAGATATCCTAAAACTATTATGGCTATATGAAAAAAAATCAAGCAAAGCACATAAAAGAAATGCTGTAATCCTGTTGGCTGGTTGCAGGCGACAATGTATTTGGGGCAGTGAATGAGTCAAAAATATGGTAGCCAGCCCAAGGCAACAGAACTGAAATAAACTTTGGGACTTGAGCCACCTTAATAAATTTGCAGTTACACTAACCTAGTTATTTTTATTAAGCTTGTTGTTTCACAGTGGAAATTTCACAGTGGAACTATTAGGTGTAATAAGCATTAAGCTGTGTACGAGTCTAAAATCTAATTACAAGTAGTAGTGTATTGTTTTAACTTTTAAATGACTCATGATGAGTGCGAATATTTTATGACAAAACTTGTATTATAACACCTGTTTTAAGTTGTTTCTGTGGTTATGTGTTGAAATAAAATGAAACTGAAAATTTTGGTCCACCGATTATCTATATGATCTGTTTTACATTCATTTGTAAGATGATGGTCAAGTGTAAATGTGGATGCTAAAAACCCATGTAATTTGATGTGTATGCTATGCTAACTGGCAGCTGGAGCATGGCAGAGAACATGCTGGTTACTCACTGACAGTTTCAGAAGATACATGCCAGCTGATTCTGTGTCCTACCAATACCTGCCTGGCTATCGCAGCCAACTTCGCACACCACCTAAATGGTCCTGCCTAAGCCAACTTGTACATAAAGTTGGGATTGTGTTCCCTTACAGACATTGACATGGACGTCAAGAATGAAAAGTTGTAATCATAATACATTATCCACTTGGAGGGGGTGTTTCATACAAACACAATGCACTTGCATCGACAAGTAGACGCACAGTACCACTCAAGGTTTGGACAGAACCACCTTTTGACTGTTACTCTACCCTTATTTTCCAAAAGTCTGTGCAATTTCCCCATATTAGGTATTGCACATTTGTGCTGTTTTTATTTTGTTTTAACAACATTTTTTCCATATACAGCTTATATAAACTTTGCAACAGTAACATAAGTAAATAGAAGAAAACAGGAGTATGTTATGGCTGATCAGATTATGGGTGCCAGCATCCTGAAAGCCGATGCAACAAGCAAAGAGCAGATCTGACTAAGAGACCGAGGAACACCTCTAATATGGCAAAGACTTAAAAGTAAGACTGAAAAGTAAGACCACCCAAAAGCATTACCTGCTTTGTTCTTCTTTCATCCTCAAATAGGATTTGATTTACAGAATAAGCATCATGTTGTTCTGAATAGGACTTGAAACTAAAGATTAGGATTATTTACTCAGGTCAGGAAAGTGCTGACTGAGTTGACAGATAAAGTAAACTGACTGGCCCTTTTTTTTTCTATAGAATTCTATACACTATGACTTCTTTTGGTTTAACAACAAGACTCATTTTCGTTTTTCTCATGCCCCCTTTCACGAATGCAGCATGGAGAGTTTGACGTCGTACCCAGGGTGACCATATTTTGATTTCCAAAAAAGAGGACACTTGGCCTAGTCATGAAGAACTTTAATAATACTGTTTGAAAATTTTAACATATTGAAACTGTGCCTTCTCTGTGCGGTTAATGAATGGTGAAATAAAAAATGTCATATAGGCTTTTACAAGTGCAAAAATTTTTTTCTTAAAAACCTCTGGAATTAAATAATGGTACAGAAATGCCTCGTCTGTATAAGAAAAATTACCAGTGTACAAGGATAATTTCCTTTGCAGTTCTTCTGAAAAGCTGCACTTGTGCTTTGAAATTTTTTAAACATCATCAGGAGCGCTGTGTCCCGTCTGTGAGGCAGAACAACCACTCACAAAGCAGCAGTGCCATCAGCCTCCCCTGGCCTTTAAAAAGAATGCATGTTCAAGGCACTTCTTCAGAGTTTGCAGAGTTGTGTTGTTTATCTTGTATACATGTATATATAGGCAATGGATAAAAACAGTAAAAATCAGTTGTATTTTGCTCATTTAAATCTTAATTAGATTTATAGAAGATACACAAGAAATTTTATGTGTGTACAGCCACAGATAAGCACAAGTAAGTACCTACCAACACACTAACACCAAAACACACTCATTGTTCCTCTGTGAATACAAGCATACTGAATAATAATGTGAGAACATATTGCATACAGATGGATTGGTATTCATGGATAAATTGTTCCAACAAAAATGTATTTCTAAGGAACCCATTGATAAAAGGCGGGAAACAGAGCATTTCCATAGGAAGCACCAAGCTAGTTTTACTTTCATCACATTACCAATCTAAACAGCCAAGCCATTCTCCAACTAAGCAATAAGTGGCAGAGTGACATTCGAGTGGGGCCACCCCTTCTCATCTATTGTTGCAGCTTTTGAAGTTCCTTTTCAGGTCATTAAGCTCCATTTCCCATTCAAAGGGAGCTTGTGTGGCGGCTGTTTGAGCACAACAATGGACCCTAATGACTTAACGCTTCTGTTTTCATTCTCCACCTCTCACCCCCCCACCTACACCCTTTCTACCCACTTCTCCATTCACATCCACAATCATCCCCTTCACCTCCTTAATGGTGGCTTGCACCCCTCATTCGGCTGCCCACAATTTTTTTTTGTTTTTTTATGGGGCATTGTAACGAGGTGCAGCTGTGGGGTAAAATCTAAGTGTAATGTTAACCCAGGCATAGGCTGGTGACCCAGTGGAGCAGAGGTCAACACATTGTGTTAGTGCCAACCCTAGGGTCTATTAGAGGCAATAAAAGTTATTTTTCTGAATCTATTGGATACTGAAGCAACACCCATAAGAAGTTTCACACACACACACACACACACACACACACACACACACACACACACACACACACACACACACACACACACACACATGCTCCCTGGTGAGCTTTTTTGAATGGGACCATCTTCAGTTTAACATAAAGTGCTACTTAATTGGTTGAAAATATACAATTTGTGCACGTAAAAAGGCTGAAAAGCTGCAGTGGCCGAGCCTTTAAGTTGTAGTTTTCCTAATAGGATTGGTCGCTGCGTATAAACCTTAACGGCACTCCATGAACCTTTCATACTTGGGTTTGAAGAGGCATCACTGCACTCCTATATGATTGGTGTACCTGCTGAAAAAAAACAACGATACAGTGGGTTAGCAATAGAAGCTTTCACACAAGAAATATGTCATCCAAACATAAAGACAATAATGTAAATCTCATCTTTTCCAACTGTTGCAGCAATCTCCCGTCTGGAGTTCGGTGTCTTTGAGTAATCTATCGTCCCATCCTGATGGATGGTAAAGATACTGGTTTACAGACCTGTTCAGGATAAAAGGTTTGGGAGGTCCTTGAGGCTCCAAAATGACACCAGAGTACATCCAATGACAGCAATGACAGCATGAGCAAGAGTGATAACAACAACCTCTGCTTTAGTAGTAAGTGAGGAAGCACTTGTTCTTGTAACTTCAGAATAATGTCCTGACACAGTAATCAAGGATGTTTTGAAAAGGCTGTCCTTGTTGACAACAGAAGAAGAGAACTGTTTCAAATCATCTGGGTCAGCCATGATCTACTGAACGTTCCTACTGCCACAGTCCTTCAAGTGCAGTTTCTTTATTTTGTTCAAGGATTGGTGACTGGGAAGCCCATAGTTATTTCCTAAAATTAAATACTAATAAATTTCATATCTGAATTATTGCTTCTTCAGTAAAGTGATATGTTATTAAATGTTGATGCAACAACTTAACCAAGATCCTCTTTAACCTCTACAGACACATATGCACACACACATGGATAACTTGTCATCCCGAAGTGGGCTTTATATTTACTTATGACTTCAAATAGGTGGACCACAGTGGCCTTTTCCCAAGAGCTGGTCAGGGCACGGACAGTTTATAGTCTTTCCAGAGCAAGTGGCAAGCAAAGAAGAAACCCGAGCTGAAAAAAACAAAAGGCACAAAGCCAATTGGAAAAATCAAACTGACCCCTGTCACTCTCTCTCTCTGCAACTGGCGTAATCTTAATTGAATCAGCCTTACAGAAAGACGTTGACACTGAGAGATTGCACAAACCTGGGAGGCCTTGGCAGGCCAGTGGAAGTACTGGGAAAAAAAGGAAAAAAAAAATTGCCCCATCTATTCATTAATGTGTCCCCCAATGTCCCACTTCCCAATTTTTCACTGTCTCAGGGAGATAATCCTTGCCACCCCACCCCCAACAGCCAATTTGATCATTCACTGTGGTCCACTGAGGTGGACAATTTTTTCAACTATGTTCACCTGAAACAACTAGACAGGGCTACGTCTAGGAGGACACCTCCTAATGCTATCGTCTTGTGTCATTTTTGGGTCATAACTATAAAAACAGTAACTAACTTATTGTAGCTTTAGATAAGCAACAAAGAATAGTAAGGACTGTGGTTTGGGATTAAGTGTTTATATTTTTGAGCACATCATGATATTTTAAATATTGTAGTCAGTAGTGAATGCTTACTTATAGGAAGATCAGCATCCTCAGCTATGTGCCATGCATACTTTCTTAAAAATGGGGTATTTATGGCAATACTTCAATAAAATTAAAAATTTGTACCTTTTTACTGTCTTTGGCAATTTAGTCCTAATGTCTAGAGTTTGACTATGTTAAAAGAGGTTTGGGATATGTTACCGGTTCATTCATGTTTGCCTCTAAGAATGCTATGTTTTGGGATTTTAAGAAATGAGATGAGATAGTAAACATCCCAACAAACACCAACAACAAGGTTATTTATCCTAGTGGAAATGTCTACTGTGTGATGAGAAGTGACAGAGTTAGGAAAGACCCTGCCTTGGCCAGATCTGCATATGAATGGCAGGCTGCTCCATGCAGGTGGCATGAGATAAGAGCCCTAATCTAGATGAAAGACCCCGGTGCAAGCCTCCCTTATTAGCTCTGATGAAGGCAGGGTAGGGGTAGAATGCTAATACCCAGATTCCACTCTCCACATCCAGACTGGTTTCAAAGGCAGGCAGAGTCCCATTTTTGCTGTAAGCAAACCATTGTACACAAGGCCAGGGCACATTGCCGGGTGGATTCTATAAAAAAGTGAAATGGCCAGCTTTGGCTCTGTTGCAAGAATAAAGGCTAACAAATGTAAGGCCAGTGTTGTGTGCGCCATCATTTGATCAGCCCTGTCTTCACTGCCTTGCAGTGCCAATGTACCATTTTGGACATGAACAGAGATGCCACATTCTGCCTTAGGGCAAGTGTCATGCATTATGCATGTCCATTATTCACACAATTATTGATAACACTTCACAACGGTGATTATTCATTCATCAATTATTACAGACTCTAATGTGTTAGTGTTACATTGTTATTAATTTAAAATCATTTGAGGAGTTTCCATGTTAACAGTGGCCTTTTTTTTATTATTAAATAATTTGTGGAAAAATAGAACACTGGAGTGATTTTGGAGAAGGTTGGATTTGAAAGGTTCTAGTTCTAGTAACAACAGGAAAGAAGGGTGAAAATGAGCTTTACAAACTCACAAAAAAAGAATTATAAATGTTTTCCAAAACTGTTTTGAGGGATTGAAATCTCAGTGCTGTAGCAACCGAAGCTGAGTAGGAGTATATCCCTAGAGCCAAGCTATAGCGTAGGATGCTAGCAGGGCAGAGGCTGATGTATGCCCTGGAGCACCTCTGATGCCAGGGCAGGGTATCTGATAGAAAGACAACCTCTCTGTGTCTATCCCTATGTTTTCCCGATGTTCCTCACCTTCACCCTAACTCATTATGTATAGACACATGGATCTCTCCTCAACTCCTTCTGCCCTGAATCTATACCATCATTTTGATAGATCACATCCAAGAACAGGGAGGGTAGGTCAATGCATCAGCGCTGATCTAAATAATTTATCTTGAATGTGTACATAGTCTTAATTACAGTTAATTATTTATAGTCCCTACACCACTGGAGCAATATTTTTTCCCCCAAATTTTGAATATCGACTAGTATTATTGCGAAACAGGATGTGAAAAAGTCAAATAAAATATGTCTGACAAAAATCTGTCATTTTTAAAAGGGGTTTTATCTTGCTGTATTTAATACTCAGCAGTAAATTAGATATTAGTTAAATCTCCAAATCATATGCCTCATATTCTGTATGTAACACGATATACAAAACACAGACATTATGCAAAGCAGTCACGCTACAACTTACAACCATCAACAGGAAGCTCAGCTGTGTGATTGCTTATTGCCATCTCCAGAATTCAGCTGGACTGATGAACCACCATGATGTCCTTTAGCACAGCTTAACTACGCGAAGAGAAAGATTATGGGAATTTAAATTGGCTGGAATAGGAAAGTGAATAAACAACTATTGCGGTACTTTTCATGGCTGCAGACCGAAGCATTGAGCTTCACACATAACCACTAGTATATACTACTATTGTGATTGTGGCAGTGTCTCCTTTGTGAAAAACTTTGTTATCAATCAGTTATTACTTGTGCTTGTAATAGATTTAGAAACATGTCTTTGTGGTGTGTGAAAAGCAGTTGACCCCTAAGTCATCTATTTAGCGAACTGACATTGTCACTCCAAGTTGCTTTACCCCATCTGAAACATTAGCCCCTCTTAAGGCTGAGGCTTTCTGGGATGTTTCCAGTCTAGCTGCCAGCAGGGCTCGTCCTGGGACTGCTGGAGCCAACGCAGCGATCCAGTTACCCTTCTGTGTGTTGCATTACAAAAAGAGCACATTTGGTTCTGCTAATCAGCTGTAATGCTATTGCCATCGATAAAATGTGTGAAATATCATTCTTGAGAGATATTCCTCAAGTCATTTAGCTTGGTAATTGACTTCTAAAGCAGTCTGGGCTGTGGAGTGATACTACAGACCACGTGGGCTGGACAGAAATGTATCTATCATTTCTCTGCGCTTGTCGATGTGATGGTGCAAGAGATGAAGACCCACTGTTGATGGGAAGTGGAGACAGGCGTCTCCCAGCCCCCTCAAAACAGGAGCATCTTCACCCATTCATTTTCTCTCTCCCCACGTGTTACTTAAAGCACATAATGCAGAAAGCTTCTCTCCTGAGCTGAGGAGGCAGCATATTGATTTTGTCTTAGATGAGGTCTCTGAAACCTCATTTACTCCCGTTGTCATCACGGTGGAACATCAGTGTTTGACATGCTGCACTTCCCCCCTATAGCTATCCAGACAGCCATCTTGGAAACTGTTGAGGGATGCTAATGTGTGTGAGCATTAGAGCCGTCCGCTTCCAGTAAAGCTGTTGACAGAAATCTTGCATGATAAGATGTAGGAGGTCAGATAATGTTGCTGCTGACTAACCATTGTGCTGTCTAAATAAAACCCCGTGTTTAAGCACAGATCTGCTCTTACTAAGTTACAGTGCAAATATAGTGGAATGTCCCAGGTGGCCCTGCCATCTTGGCATGTGGGTCACAGTGGAACATGCCACTCCTATGCCCAGAGCTCTTTGAGCAGTTAACAAACCGCTGTCCAAGTTCTCTTACTTCACAATCTTCAGTGACAGATTATTTAATACACTATTGAGTCACGAAATAATAGGTATCAATTAAATTTTATTTTCCCAGGGGCATGTACAAATCAAGAATGGACAAGCCATCAAGCTTAAGAAAAGATACTTTTTTTCAATCTAAGCAAGAATGGCATAATCAAATCAAACATGATACACTGTGCGAGTAAGCTCTTGCTTGGCTCACAGCACCACCCTGCTTTCATCAGCAAACAAAGCCTGAATGACAACAAAAAGCATGTGAAGGAAACCTGCCCAGTGATTCTGACTCACACTTACAGCACCTCATAGCACACGGACTTCTCAAAAGAAAGCCACACAATTATACTCCTCTCAGCCAGAGGGCAGAGATTTCTATGTATACATAAATGACATCTGGGATTTTTCAAATTTTTTTTTAATTAAATGGAAATTATGCACAAAGACGTGATCCTATGTAATTAAACTAATTAAAGAACACCATTAATAAAATATCAGTGAAGCCAGCTGTTTACAGTGTGTGTTGGGGCCTGGGGACATGTGGAAATGGGGGGGAGCAGGCAGTGTATTTTTAATATGTGCTTTTAAGGTGTCCCTGTGGTAAAGGTCTTCTCTAGGGACAAGGGGACCTCTGTAACAGTCCCCATGGACACAACAAACAGCATCCACAAATGCTAAAAAGTTATTGTAAAAAAGACCCATCATCTCTCTCTTTTTCCTAAAGCTATTTTCATTATGTACTAAGTCCCTTGCAAGGTGCCATGTGGGTTCAGTGTTGTTGAAGGTGTTTATAGTATTTTAAAGGATTTTACTAACTTAAATCTAAGCTAACAAAGAATTCACCCATTAAATAGTAAAATAATGTAGTTTTAGTTTTAAACATTATTGGCTCATTTTATGCTGTATAATGTGTGCAATGCAGTGAAAAGCATCTCCTTCCCTAACATTTCGCTATTTCCGTCCATATCCTAAAGTTAAAAAACTCAGATTACAAAAATAGACATGGTCGTTTCATGGTAACTAAACAATAGCTCGAAATAGCAAATTCTAAGCAAAGCAAATCCTAACATGAATGCACTTTCAACACATAAATTAAGACATCTAAGTGTTACATCACTTACAATAATAATTTTTTTGCCTTTTCCAAGCACATTGTCAAATTAACTATGGATACAATGAACCAGAAACCAGTAAATAACACATTTATGTTTGACTGTTGGCCCAAGGATTGTGTCAGTGGAGGTCACATGGCCAGTGATCCCATGTACCACACACCAAGTGTTCAGTGTCCAGCAGTACAAGTTCTAAAAAGGCACACTTGCACAAGGTATTCAGTTCCAACCATCAACTGTAACAAAAACCACAGAGAATTAGGCCATGCATCGTAATATGAAGGCAAGCTTAAGCGCACATGTAGATGTGTACTTATGCATCTGTGTAATAATTAATATCTATTCTTTTGGTTAGTTCACTAACATGTGAACATACATATAAACACTGATAGGGAGTGTGTAATCATGTGTCTGTGTGTGCGTATGTGACGGATGGTTTTGGAGGTGACCTCTCTTAAGAGCAGTCACCGGTGAGGGCCTGCCTGTGACCCTTGGACACTTAGGCACATTAATCACAGCCCTCTCCCTCTTTCCTTTATCAGCCACACTGAAAGCTACTGTCCAGCTTCCACCCCCAGTCCCCCTTCATCACCTCTCTGTTTCAGCCATTCATAAGGATCTCATCAACCTCAGACCACAGGTATCACTCCATCACTACACATTTATCAGGAGCTGCTCTTATCAGCCAGCAGGGACTGAATATGGAAATGGGATCCCTGCCACTGATAAGGACAGTGGAGATTATCCCTAGTTCTCCTTCATCAGATAGCCACTGAGGAATGGTAACAGGCTGGAACATTCTGTAATTGTTTTGCAGTGCTGCTGACTGAAAAAGTGCTAAGAGGGGGCATGTAGTAGAGAAATATGTGACTGTTTATGCACATATATGTACACATGCATGTTCATTAGTAGAGCACACACACACACATGCAGAGGTACTTCCCTGCTGGCTGTTAGGTTTATTAGCTGTATGCTTGTATACAGCATGTATACAGCTTGTATAGTTGTCCATCTATAGTTGACTATTGTTGTCCAAGAGTCCATCCACACGTATAAAAATACACAAACAATTCTGATATGCATTACACATGAACATGCATACTGAATCACACATACTCTCCCATACAGATAGTAATTCAAATGGTGGCCTTGTCTACACAAATGATGATAAACATACACACGCATGCGTTCAAACTAAAATAGGCCACTCCTAATTAGGACCTCATAACCTGAGCTGTTTCTTCAAAGGCAGCCGCTCCTGTGCTAATCTGAGGCATCGCTTCATTATGAATTCTTCAAAGTCCCACCCAGCTGTCAAGCAAGCTTGTTGAGAAGGCTGTTATTAGTGCAGCTAGTATAGCAGGCACAAAGCCTGGTCTGTTGTTCTATGTTGCTTCCACCCTCACACAAATATACACAATGACTGGAGTGAACATTTTGACCCGAGATGAGTTTGTTGGTCTCTGAAGTGCTCAGGTGCGTTGACTTGAATACACTCTTAACAAAGGAGTATTGACATGACTAGGAGGGTTCCTGCAAAATCCGTTGCTCCGTGAGAGAGAGGCCCACTAAAGCTTATCTTATCAGATGCATTATTAGCTCTGATTGGCAAAACTATCAAAAGAACGTTAGCTGACAAAAGAGGTCCTGTCCAATGCCTGCAATAAAGCCACCACCTAAGTGATTTATATGAGCGTTAAGTGATTTATATGAGCGACTTAAAATGTCTTTTGGTTGGGCTTTGAAAAGATGTGGCATGCTTGTGTGTAGTTGACACACTGAATATGGACTTACTGCTACGCCCAGGGTCAGAATCAACAAGGGCTACAAGATGTTGTAATGGGCCCATATAACTCATGTTACAGACAGCATGTGTCTGCTTTTATCACTTAGTGTGTAGGGATTGCACAGGAGATCGTTTGCTGGCTATAGCTCTGTTCTATGGTGATGCATGATATGGTTCGGATGATGACTTGTACTCAAAAAATATTATACTACAATAAATAATATATTGGTTATTGTGTTTGCATATGTACCAGTTAATATTTAAAAAAATATTTTTTGCCTGGTATTTGTTAAGTAAAGACACTCACAAATTCATTTAGCATTTATGTTAATAATGTGAGGAATCCAATGCCTTCAGTCCTCGTCGCTCAATGAGCGACAAGAGACAAAGTTTGTAAGTATCTACCCACACTGAAAAAAAAGGCCATGTTGGATTTACTTGATTCAACAGTGGACATTGGTTGCACACAAATGTTTTGCTTTGGGAGAAACGTAAACAACTGAGTTAAATCAACACAACTTTTTCATATTCAATAAATCTGTGCATTTTGTGTTCATAAAATGCGATTGAAGCATGTTCAGATGAAGTAAGTTGAGCTCTTGGAATATTTTAATCCTTCACAATTTTGTCATTTTATTTCAACACTATTCAATAACTTTTACCCCAATACTATTTGGTCACTTAAATACTACATGTTGTCTTCATATTACATAATGTTCAACAAAGTCTAGATCCTGGTTACCATAAAAATTCAATGGGTCTAAAACAACTACCATCCTCCTATCTTTATCCTGGTTGCAGGAGGGCTGGGAAACAACCCTGAAGTGATAGGTTACGAGACAGGGTACACCCTGGACAGCTCGCCAGTCTATCACATAGAAACAAAACAACCATTTACACTCACGGGTAATTTAGAATCACCAGTTAACTGTGGGAGGAAACCAGAATACCCAGAGAGAAACCAATGCAAACTAGCCAGAATGTGGATTTGAATCCAGGACTTTCTTACTGTGAAGCAACTGCACTAACCACCATTCCAACAATCTAGGAAACACAGGAAAGCTATGATTTCCTGCATTTGATGCAGAATTTTTTTGTTTTTGTCTTTCACAGTTTAATCCACAATAAATAGCAATAGCATGCACGTGGTGCGTGTGTAGTCGTCTGCCTCTTATAACTCCAGTGATTTTCCTGCAGTTTCAAATCTTGTGCAATCTTGTGAATTTCATGAGTTCAGCAACTAACCACTCTTACTAGATTGTATCATGTCATCTCAACAAGAACAAATTAAGTTGTTGAATATCGTACAGATCCTTCATGATTTAATTACGTTCATAGAAACATGAAATTATTGTGTTCAAATTACAAGTTAGACTTTTTTAATGTAACAACCACCCAATTTACTTTTTTCGGTATACTAAAAAAGTAGAGGCGGCTGTTCGACTTGACTGAGATAGATGCCTTCCTGAAACCACGATCCAAAGAGCGCGAGACTGAAACCCGTGCAGTGTTGCGGGATTTAACATTGCTATATTATTGACTTACTTCACTTGAACATGATATGAACAATTTAATCTAGCCGCTCTGCATATCATGTAGTTTCTACACTATATAGTTAGACTTAACTTTAAAGCATGAGGCAATTGTGTTAAATACACGCAAGATGCTTACCTAAATCCAAGAGCTGGCCAATCCCTTTTGTTCAGTGCAATATTCCACAGGAAGTACAAGTAGGAAGTAAACATTAGTTGATAGTGCTATATATGTTTTGGTGGCAACATTGCAGTGGCTGTCATGCACATATGCATGCCCGAGCTTAGATGGGGGCAACAATGTTGGCCACTTACCTAGGTTATTTCGTAACCACCACAAAGACTCGATACTGAAGTCTAAATCAAACTTAAGAGATAACAGAGCTAAAAAGCTCACATATAAAGACTGTATGGATTGCAGTGGCATAAGTTAAACCGGAATGGTTGACTGGTGGTTCACATTTAGGAGCTTTATGTTTTGAACTTTGTTTTAGTTTTTAGTTGGAGGTACCAGAGGTTTTGAAAAAAAAAAAACAGTATTAAAAATCTGGGGAATGAAAATGGGCTGAAATATCCATGAGTCTACAGCAACCATTTTCCACAGGAACTTTATCACATAAAGTTTCTTCAATTTGGACAATTCTGTTGTACATGTACAATGACAATAAAAGCTAATCTATTCTAAAATATATTTATGAGTTTTTAATCAGTATGTTTACTCTAATTTTGATATAAAAGGTAGAATCCTAGACCTCCAATTTCATTCCGTGAGCACAGATAATAATAAGAGTGTGTCTTCATTTAGGCCCCTATGGCAGGAATTATTCATTCTGACATAGAACTTTATACCATTTGTTTGCATATCTAAGCTTAAGTTTGACACTAACTTATGTAGCATTTGCCACAGAGACTGGGGCATAATAATAGTATCTGACTTCCCTGAGTCCTCAGACAGGCTGGTAAGGGTGGGTGCATTCATGCATGCAGGGAGCTAAACAGATTTTAATTGCTTCTCTGAATAGCTTTGATAGTGACATCTAAGTATGTGGCAGTGGTTCTCAAGTACACCCAAACAGGCTTGCCTGAGAGATCACTTTCTGTATGCGCACAGACGGTGATACTGACCAATACACCCATAACACAATGACAAATGAAGTCAAACGCAGACATAAAGGTTATACATAAGTGGGGTGGAAGGAAGTTCTCTGTAGGATTACAGGAGCCACAGAGGACTGTGTTCAGGCATTTGAAACATGACTCTAAATTTTTAACGCGAGCATTATCCAGTTTCCCTAACTCCAAAACACAGCCCTTGAATGACAAGAGCTGGTGTTGGCCTATTGCTGAGCTATTGCTCTATGTCCTCTTTTATTTTTATTTTTTTCATTGCAAAGATATTAATTACCAACTACCATCTAACTGCTATCAACTACCTTCCTTTGTTTAAAGAAAAATCTGTGATATAGGGACACAACAGCCCTGTTAAGCAGGTCACTGTCAGGCTGGTCCTTGATTGGCAAGCAGTGCAAAAGCTAGTCACAGTCTTTCACACATTTAGCAAGGCCCATATGCCGAATCAAAAAAAGCCACAGCTTCATGTGACTGCGCCTATGGAGTAGCTGTATCATGCTCAAATCTCCATTTAATCGCCATTCTCAAGTTACCCCACACTTAATAAACAGCAGATTAGTGCATTCTTTGCTATGCCCAACACACATTTCCGCTTCAGAAAGTCCCAAGGGGGCAGATCTTGTTGTTGGCATAACCAGCCATGTTAAATGGTTGGGATAAGGGATGTCATCTGCTCTCATCCAGCCCCTCTGCTCCCAAGATTTGCTAGGTCACCCTGCAGCCATTGTTGTGGAGGGAACTCACTTGTCTGTGCCCTTATGCCAAGCTGACCCCCTCCTCATTGGAAAATGATCTCCATAACCTTTTGTCTGGAGTTCTTCTGAGCCACAATTGGGAATATCTGTATTATTCTCAAACACAGTAATATGAATGTGAACGAGAACGTGTGAGAGAAAAGTGTAAATGTAGTCTGCATCATTGAAATTATTGTGCGGTGTGAATGACAATAGGAAGAGATGTCATATTAAAAGGTTACTTGGGTTACTCCGTGGAGTCTGTCTGTCACCTCCATGCCTTCAGGGAGCTCTAATCACTTTACCCTATAATTACCGCTACAAAAGGCCCCGTTAAAGTTCCTGTAAAATAAACCTGATGCTATTGAGAAGAAAAGAGCCCCTTTCTTTTAATTAGAGCCATCCATCTTAACCTTGTCTACCTGAGGTGAAGTTAAGGTAGTTCAGGTCAAGATCCCAAAACGCTCTTCCCTATTGTCTCCTCCTGCCACTGACTAAAGCATAATGTCGGTGCTAGCCTGCTCTCCACGACGTGCCCTTTGTTGCCTGCTTGCTGGCTCCTAGTAGGATTTGCCACTGAATAGGTTTTTTTTTACAGTGACACAATGCTTGCAATTCACAATGGGAACCCAACACTGCACGCATCACTGTTGGATGTGAAACATATGCAGTGGGTGACTATAAAAAATTAAGTATAAGCTCGTATCATTTAACAGCTGTCGGTGTGACGTAACAGACTTGCTCCTTGAATGGACAACTTGAGGCTTGTGGGAACATTGTTTTTTTATTGGGTGTTGCTGAAAGTTGTATCCGGGATTACACGTTGTTACATCTAATCCCTTGCTCTGCTGCTTGATACACCTCTGCGTATCCGCCCTGTGTGTGTGTATGTTTGTCTCCATTTAGAGTTTCTTATTTGTGTGTCAGTATGTCTCACATACTCTGTGTTATCACCTGTGTATGTTTAGTCAAGCACCAGACAGGGCGATGCTGTGTTTAGAATCTGTGTCTCTTCAACAAAAGCTCCTAGGTGAGCAGTAGGGTCTGATGATCAAAAGTAGTGTTTGTTTTTTCTTTCCGACCCCGAGAGGGAGAAACGCCATGTCCCTACAGAGCGCAGACAGGCAAACTGCCTCACATGGATGAGCTCTCCTGAGAAGAATACTTTCTCTTGTGTGTGTATATACAGTATGCACTGTGAGTGTGCATAGTGTGTGCTACTGTTTCATTGTTCTTTCCCCCTTAGACTCTTTTTTCCCCCTTCTTCACTCTTTTTAGGTGCTGTTGGCTGCCACCTTAAGCTGACACTGATGTGTGCTGTCAGCTCTGCTGCAGCAAGTGGTAGACATGAAACATGCTCACATATACACATACTGTACACATAACTATATACAGTGTTGGGGAGCGACACAATGTATGCAATTACAATGTATTTAGAAAGCACAAAATAACTTAAAAAAATAAAAACCAAAAGGAGAATTTTTTATTTAACCCTCCATTATTTGCTCTGGACTCTAAAAGGTATAACACATTTCGTATAAACCACTGATTTAAAACAAATTACAAGCATAACTGCACCACATTGGTAGGGTAGGGTGGGGATGGAGTGTAGCCTAACTGTCTGCGCATGACATAAGAGGATGACACAAAGCAATGGATGGATTTCTCTCCTGGAAATTTAATGATCATGCCACAGTCAAAGGGCCAGATTTACTTGTAGGCATCAGGTAACAAGTCCAGTCAAATCAAGTCAAGTCAGGCTATTTATATAGAACATTTAAAGACAACAGATATTGATCACAGTGCTGGAAAATGGCAAGGTTCTGTGGGTGATTTAACAATATCTACACATTTTAAAAACTTTTTTTTAAATATAAATGGAGCCAGTTTATTTCATTAATGATCAACGTAATCAATCGAGAGAATCTGAAGTGCATAGTATATGTATATACAGTACAGTATTCTTCTATAGCCTCCTTTTTTCCCTTACTACCTTTATACCTGAGCCCACTGTGTCTGTCCCACAGTGCACTGCGTGTGCTTTCATCTGTGCTGAGGTGGCGTGGTCGTATATTATTCATGGATTGTGCGATCTGAGGCGCGTGTCATATGGCAGAAGTAATAAGATGGAGTACTGGTGAGGAGATGATGAACACAGCACTGGCATGAGGGACACAAACCTCTCTCTCTTGTTGCCTTGCATATCTCTCTTTACTTTGTATGTTGGCACAGCTTTGATTTATCCTGTAATGGATGTCCCAAAATAGGACTGCTGTGTTAAAAGAACAGAGACTATTCCATTGAGTAATATATTTTATATTTCTTGGACATGGACCACACTTAAAACTGGTGTATCAGAAAAGTTTGACATTTTTTCTTTAATTGTTTTTCTTTTTATTCCTTCATGCCCCTTGCATTGTATACTGATATGCAGCTGTCTTTTAATCTCATTTCCTGTGTAGTGACCTTACGGTCACTGAATTTGCATTCATCCTAGGCAAATGTTAACACTAGAGAAAAAAACAAAAAAAACAAATTAACCGTTGTACATGAAGGAGTAAGACTTTTGACCTCCCACAATGCCCCTCAGCTGTATACATGTAGCATGGATGCCTTTTGAGGGTGGAGGGCAGGGCAAAGAGCAAACCAGCTGACCAGTATTGGCGTATCAGAGACTGAGCCCTGGTGCGCAATGTCTAGGGGTGACATGTGGTTCACCACCTGGCCCTGCTGTTTGACCCACTGCAGTGTATGTGTGTGTGTGAAAGAGACAGAGAGGAAAAGAGAGTGAGAGAGCAAGGACAGGCTGTACAACCATTTGCTCATCAATGGAGGGCATCACTGCCACTTAACACAGCTTATTGATCTGCACAGCCTACAGGGCCTCTGTTGTGTGTCCATTTCCTATTGATTATTTCAAGTCTATTCTTATCGACTGCTTTCTCTTCCTTCTAACCATTGCTCTCCTCTATCTGCTCCACTGGGGAATTTTTTTAAACAGTCATTTGAAATTATAATCTGTGTGTGTAAATGTCATAATCGCCCCTAAGGTCTGGTGCAGATTGGCTGGAGAGCAGAGGTCTCTGAGGTCAATGACACCAATCGATACTGATCCATTTGTGTTATAGCCAGTGCTGTGGTCACTTCAACCAAAATGGCCGACCTCAATTCTGACTACTCTTTATTTTATCCTTCATGGGTCCAGTAATTTTTTTCATAATTACAGTGGATTCAGAGACGATGTAACACAAACTAATATCAGTGACACGACGGAGGGAATTCAATTGTTATTGTTTCAAAAAACCAGGGAATGAAGAGTGACGCAGTAGCCAACTGCTCATCAATGCTTCATAGGTTAGATCATTAGATCTAAAGTGACAGCGCTACACAAGGATGGGGAGTGGGGGTTGCTTAGATAAAGATTGGCATATTGCTATTGATTCACCACCCCTGGTGCTTCTTCTGTTACCGTGGCTATAGCCAGGGGAGCCGGGTAGGAGCATGAATCTGACACAGTGAGAATGATGTAACCATTATCATTTGGAATTAAAATGAAATTTTTATGACCACATTTAAATACTCCTCTTTTCACTTTTGCTTGCTCTAAGCCTGACAGCTCATCATTTACCTCTAATTTATGGGACTGAATACAGAGACTAACAGTTGGCGCATTTCCGATATGTGTATTTCACTGCAGATAACCATCTGTGAGCCTAAAACTATTACTTTAACCCATAACAAATATGCAGTTTGGTTGCATTAGTCAAGATTTTCATTGTCAACAGATACGGGCTTGAAAAAAAATCTCACGGCTGCTCATGTTGGACTGTCAAACTCCGTAGCTGTCCTTCTAAAGCAGACTGAAATTAGAGCAGGCCTCAGAAGCTCTTTGATCTTTTACTGCCAGGGTCAGGGTTGAAATGACGCGTAAATGGGGGAGGAATGAGTTTTCATTTTGTCAACCTGTTCTGTTATTGTAAAGCTAAGGAGCCTTTGGTGTGACATGACATGAGTTTGTTTTAATTGCCCACAACAGTGGAACGACTGAACATGTTTGCGAGTCACAGCCAAAACACTTTTCACCCCCACAGCATAAATATATTCACACTGCTATGGAATTCTACATAGATGATACAAAAATGGTAAATGGTAAATGGCCTGTATTTATATAGCGCTTTACTAGTCCCTAAGGACCTCAAAGCGCTTTACATATCCAGTCATCCACCCAGTCACACACACATTCACACACTGGTGATGGCAAGCTACATTGTAGCCACAGCCACCCTGGGGCGCACTGACAGAGGCGAGGCTGCCGGACACTGGCGCCACCGGGCCCTCTGACCACCACCAGTAGGCAACAGGTGAAGTGTCTTGCCCAAGGACACAACGACCGAGACTGTCCAAGCCGTGCTCGAACTGGCAACCTTCCAATTACAAGGCGAACTCCCAACTCTTGAGCCACAATCGCCCCAAAAAAAGTCAGTGTTAACATTTATGTGTATGTGTGCAAGCATGTGTAGGGAGTTTGTATGTGCAGTTCTTCTTCTCCACATATGCTGGCTGTAAGGTACTGCAGAGAGATAAAGAAGATCTTCCAGCAGTATGATAGGACAGCAAAGTAGCAGTAGTAAATACCTGGTTAAAAGGGAGCAACCTCTGTAGCTGTTTATGGCGCTCAGATTTCCAAAGGAGTGGAAATGGTGCTGAAGGTACATAAAGGTAACAAAACATGATCATTATGGGATGCATTTGTACTAAATCGCTGTACAGAACATCTCCTTCCAAGTACCAGCATCACCCACGCATTGTTCTGACTACAGAGAGAAACCCCTGGAGCTGACAAAGGCAAAGGAAGAAGTGGAGGGGAGGAAAATCGGGTGCCATATCCATCGCTCAAGTCTCGGCTTGTGTTCAGTAGTTCAATATAACACCCACTCCACCCATTTTTTGATTTGAACCTGACAGTTGTTTCTGAAACGCTGTACTCCATATCACAGAGAGGAAATGAGAGCGTTGAATTCCACAAGATGTGAAAGGTGAAAAATGGAGAAAAACACCCTCCCCCTTCAGGAGAGAAAAAAAACCCCTAAAACGGAGTGAAAACAAATACATAAATAAATAAATCAACAATAGAAGCTGCAGTTTAGAAGGGAAACATTGCGAAAAAAAATTGCAGTGGGAAGATTTTAAATGGTGGTTTTATCAATAATTTAACTCCCAGAGACACGGTGTTTTTGTTCACCATAAGGTTTGATGCGTCTGAGAAAAGAGTTAAGATTAGGAAGACTTTTTTATTATTGATGCCACAGTGCGCAGCTCACATATGGCGTTACACCACGACAACAGTGCGCAGCAATGCCCTTTGCAAAACGACTGCAACACTGTCAGTCATCTGTAAAGATGAATAGTTATCACAGACTGTGTCAGGTCCAGGTTACAGTGCCTTGTGAAATTGGGTTTTTCTCATAGAAGGTATATGTAGTTACAACGTATCTGCTGCACCTATTAAAGGAAAATGTGTCTTAACTGGTAATTGAAATACTATTGTGAGTTTTTATTCGGTTTTTAGTCAGCTAATATGAAAGTCCTATTGCACAGTGTAAATCAATTCTAAGACAAAGATGAAAGTCTGGATTTAATGTGTGTGACTTTGAGCTTTTGGCACATTTTGAGCAAAGGCATGTCTGCGTAGGTGGAGACATAAAACACTTATAGCTTTCTTGTAACCTCAACTAGACCTTGTAGCACACCCCATGATTCAGAATCTTGTTATGCCTCCCTAATGCCATGTCAGTACCAATGCTCACGGTTAGCATCACTCCTCCCTACCATCATCAGTGACTCGGCCAAGCACAAATGACCCTTGCCAGTGCACTGAGGGCTGGCGTGAACTTAATCACTTGAGCAAATTGAAACCACTCGCTCTGCAGTATTTTTACAGGGGTATAGCATATGACCTCAGCCTATATTGACTGACCTCTGCTTTTGAAAGGACTCAAGACCTAAAAAAACACAGTAATGTCTTTTAGCTTGTTCCATATTGGGCCAGGGTTCCCAGCTTACCCAACTTGTGTGTGATTTATAACACTGTTGTAATCCTCTCAGAGTTGACATTTAGAGGATGTTGTAAAAGAGATGTCCTCAGTGTGAATGCGTTTTAATCACTGGGGAGATCCACCACCTTTTCTGAAGGCCTTCCTGAGCCTGTAGTAAAGCTTCTGACCCTGATTACTGGTTCTCAGGTCTGGTTCCTGTCAGCCATGGAAGTAGGGTCAACAGCCATCAGCAAAAAGGAACCATATAGTCATGATCACCACTGATCTGATGCAGCACTCTGATACTAAGTGATTGATTCTTGGTGTCCGTGAGAAAAATGTAGTTCAGAGCAAGATTTTTGCTAATTTTGTACATGAGTCATATGCACGTAGACAAGCAGTGAAAGACATATGGCTGTCAAAAGTAAAAACTAAGCAAGGCAGACAAATAACAGGCTAGCTGTTAGCACATGCTTACCTTATTCTCCTCTTTTGTTCTCTTGCCCAAAGCACAGTACTGGGATGTCAGTAGAACTGAACGACTTATACACCAGTTCAACATAATCTGCTTTCACTCAGACTGTGTCATGTCACACAGTTGTTGCACAAGACGCACATGTTCACACAACATGCTTGCAGGGGCTACTCTTTAAGTGTTGGAATTCCAGGGCATACAGGGGCTCCCTTATAAAATCCCCAACGAAATCCCCAATGCTCCTTCTCGCCCCCTTCTTAATCGTAAACAGGCTAGCACACAGTATGGCCACTGCACCCTTAATACCTCTTCAAATAATAAGTATTTAGTCTTGATTTACAGAGGCAGTAAAACTCTTCAAAGTGCAGTGTAATCTTTCATTAGGGATCCCGAAGACGATGTCAGCCATATCTGTTCTTCATTATCTTTAATCACTCGGTGTTTTACCTGTTCATTTTATTGTAACGGAGATCATAAAAACACCCTTGTTAAAGAAAACACCCTCCTGACTTCAAGAATGTCTTGTTAACACAGTCATACAAACTGGGCCAATTTAACTGTTTTTTTTGGAGTGTGCACAAAAGGGCAAATCACTTTTGTGAGACAGATTTTTTAATTTTTTTTTGCTAAATTTTGCTATTGCCCATCCTTCTCCAACCTGCATGAATTTGAATTTAAATAAAGTAATAAAATAGGTTCATACAACAGTAAAACTGCAATCTTGGCACCTTAATGGAGAGAGCATAAGAGAATGATAAGAGAAGTATAACTTTTTAACACTGCACAGTAATTGACATATCACTCAGAGTTCCTTTATAAGAGTTTTTCAATAGCCTCACCACTGAACCATGGTATTATTATCACAATGTAGACCCACTTCCTGTGGTCTCAACAAAAACCCAGTTGGGTGTACTCAGGAACCAGCCCATGACACTGACCACTGCCTGTCACTGTGACATGGGGGTTGGGGATCTCAGGCAAGGTATTTGACCTATATGACCTTTGACCCTTAGATGATTGAAGTGGCGGCCTTCCCTGCTCTGGTGCTCCAGTCTAAAGACAAGGTGATGATTCCTTTAGGAGCTCTCTGGTTGCAGGATTTTGAAGAGGGTAGAAGCACGGGGAGCACAGGCGCCAGCCTTTGTTGGGAACGTTGTTGTAATCTGTCTGTTAGGCTTAGGCCTAAAGACACGTTGGCCAGTCATGAGAGAAGCTGGGCTGTGACCTTGAGTTGTCTCAAGTAGTATCACTGTGGCTGGTTTGCTCCAGGGCAGCCGCTTACTCATGTAACCTAGATGAGTCACTTAGTTTGGGTTTGGGTAACACACGATGTAGTTGGTTACTTGTGTTAGCCACATATTATGATGTGCGTAGAAGCATGGTATTATTGTGAGTAACTTGTGTGAGTTTTTTATATAAAGAGCCAAAAAATGTTTGCTTTCTAAAGTAAAGTGTTTCCCCAAATCCTTATAAGCATGGATACATCCAGGTGTTAAGTTGCACTCAACTAACCTAATAATCTCTCTTAATTTTCACCTTGTCCATGCCTCAAGGTCAAACAACTTTTCTCTCTTTAGTGTTCTCAAATGTTGCTATGCTGCTCCCAGGGTCATCACAAGTAATCCCTAGTTACTACAAGCCTGTTGGATTTCTCCCATGGGCAGGTGAAACCAGATCCCAAACCCCGAAGCTGGGCCAGAGATAAGCATCCTGAGCCCACTCCCAGTCAGAGGTCTTAGGCAAGAATTCAGAAATACATCATCACAAATCCATTAAAGCCAGCCTACTACTTTAACCACACAATCCAGATTCAGTCACAAGACCTTATAGCCCCAGCCTGGAGTCCCAGTACCTTGGTTAGAGCCACAACCCTAAACCACGGCGTTGCTCCCTATTCTTACATCAGTTGCAGTTTCAATCTGACCTGTCACCCATGCCTCAACAGGTCCCAACAAGAAATGAAATGCATACAACAATCATAAGAATACGGACACAGTGAAAAATGACTACATGCTGCTTTGCATCACATTATTTCTAGATAATATATCAATGTTTCAAGTGGCTTGGAACCCATGGTCATTAGCACTAAAAGAACTATCGCCTCACCACCAGGCATTTGACTAACTATTCTGCATGACCTTACAGCTCTTGTCTTGCTCTTGAGTGCTGCCTTCAGCTGAGCCAAATGGATGACGCCTGTATGGGAGGTAGGCGGTGGCCGTCAGCCACAGAGAGGGTGGATTAACAACCTATAGTGAATGGTGGCAGACTACTCTATTGTTTGTGGTACAGCGTTGTTTGTGCAGCTCTAAAAGACAGCGCTTGTGTATACCAACCACAAGTGGGAGATTTGTCTCTTCGTCTTTCCACATCTATCCCGCATGAAGCCACTGTACTGCCTGTCTTGCACCAACAGTATTGTGTTTTTAACTGTGACAGTCACTCTGCATGTATTTGGCTAGGTTTTATGTCTACTTAGCGTCAAGGCTACTGTACCCTTCAATTAGCACAGCTTTTAGTGGGAATCTTTGAAACCAAGGTTGTGGAACAAATACAACAAAACCAAACATTTTCAAGTAGATCACATTTGGGTTTTATGATGACTTTTATGAAAACATTCCTTTGTTTTCTTCAAATTGTGTTTAGTTAGTGTTTAATACAGAGCCAGTTTTTATATGCCTTTCATGTTTCATGCCAGTTTACTTGTATAAAAGGATTCCTTGTAATATTTTAAACTTTTTGTCTAATAAGCAGTATTGCTCAGTTGCGTAAAATTGTTTAATATATAATAGGTGCAGAGGCATGTTTGTTTGTGAGTTGCATAAAAAATTGATGTCACCATTTGTGTACTGGGTGCGTGTGAGGGTTCTGCAACCCAGGGTATCTATTTCTTTTGTTCACCCTTTGTCATTCTTTGTATGTTCTTTGTATGTTATTTTTTATTTTAGTACAAATTGGGCATGTATCTTATTACCTGACAAAATACTATACTATTAGTCTCAATGTCCTTTTTTGGCACACAAATTGTTACCATAAATGGTACTATCCCCCTTTTAAATTTTAAAGCACAGTTTTGTTATTGATAGCAAACAATTTTGTGGCTCTCTAAGCTATGGGTTGCAGACTCAAATTTCCCAGATACAACTTCTTTATAATTTACAGAACTTCTGTTGTAAATTATTAATTTACAATAAGCTTGTTTGTACACCAAGCATTTGTTTAATTATTTGTAGTTTGGTGTTCTTTGTTCTTTGATTCTTCTCTCAGAGGGCATGTCAATGTATGATTCTCAGGACAGAGCAAAGTCCAGCATCAACACAAGGATAACTCTTTTTTTTCTAATAAACATGTAAGCCAAGGAAGCGTATAGGCAATGCTATCTATTTAAACTGTAGTTTTAATTATCAAATACTTCCTGCCTCTAAAGTGTAATCAGTCAGCTTTGACTTGATGCCATGAGAGGGCTGCAAATGTGCACCAGAGGGCTGCACATGGCCCCCACCCCCCATTCTAAGCACCAACACTACCTCCAACCCTCAGCCTTGTTGTTCTTTTTATCGTTTTAGCTTTGTAAAAGAATAAGACAGGCTTCTGACAGCACTGCTATAATACCAAACTGCTTGATGGCTTCAAAGTTAATTAAGAGAAGCTACTTCTTTTTTTGTGATTTGTTAAGTATTATTATCTATACATAATTTCACTGGTCTTTTCATAAAAATGTCTCATTGTCCATGTCAATAATAAAAAACAACAACTTTTTTAATGATTGCAAAATAACAGGCCAGCTTTTACAACACTTAAACACATTATGCAACTGAGTAAATAAGTTCTTTTGTATGTACTAGCACATTTTTGGATATGTAGACATCTCGGAGAGAATGCTGCAAGTCCTGTTTCCTGCACACAGCATGTTTTCATTTACCAAACAAGGAGCAGAGCCAATGAGAAAATCAATAGCACAGATAAGAAGCCCCTCTGCCCTCAATGTGTGACGGTGAACCCATATGGACACAGCAGGGTGCTGTGGCGAAACATGTCGCTAGGAGGAAAGGTTCCAGCCTCAACCAAATGTTTCTGCTCTGCTCCACAAACAAAAGGCTATTGTGCGATTATTAGTAAGCTTCATACCTCAAGATTGCTACAACTGCGGATGGAGAATTTACTACTTTCAAGAAAAAATAATGTGCGAGAGGACTAGTGTATGTTTGATTGCAGCTGTGAGTAAGTGAGTATGCGTACAGGTTTGTAGCTTAAGGTCAAAGGTTTCATGAAAACGCTGAAAAAAATGTGTATCAAAGAAACCGATATGTACATGTACAGTCTTATCCATGATAGTCCATGCTTAGGGGGTTGTGTGCAATATGTTCTCTATTACATAGTCCAGGTGATTTCTGGCTGTCTCTTCTCAGAACATGATCTCCTCCAGGCCAGGGCCCGTGTCTCGTTAAAGCGGCGTGGACCCGGTGTGGATTGAGTTTAAAAGTAATAAAAGAAGCGGACCTGCTGGCTAGGTGAAAAAACCACTATCGGATTCCTAAGAGCAACTTTCTTTTCATGTGCAGACTGCATTCAACGAAGCGTTTAATTCAACAAATCCATGGTTGTGATCCACCAGAAACAGAGCTAGGGTTAGTTCAATTTGTACCAAACGATCTCCACATGATCAAAGCACGGCAAGCTCTCCCCAACATACTGCTTAAATTAGACTAACACCAAAGTCTTTGGCTCTGGGACAGTATTTGGAATGTCTTACCAGCAGAGAAATTCCTTTGCACATATGGTTTCAATAGGCCCAAGATGCCAGTTTCACATCTTTAATGGGCTGACAAGGAACTTTGGTGCTAACTCTCTGACTCCCAAAAGTTTTTGGCCTGTCACCCACAAAGCAGTGCTCTTTTTTTTTTTTTTTTACTTTTTCTTTCCCTCCCATTACCGATTGCTGAAGAGTGGTAATTGTGCATCTGTGTGAGTTTCTCTCTCCCTTTCCCTGATGCAAATGCCGTCCTTGCTGCAAGGGTGTCACTTCTTGGAGTGTGCGTCGACCACAGTGAGTCGGGCACCTCTGCAGCCTCCTTGAAATAACGAACCAAAGTTACAGAGCTACCCTACCCAGACGATGTCCTTCTCATCATCCCCCTCCCTCTCCTTCCCGTCCACTTTTTTTGGTACATTCAGCCAAAATAGCAGAACTCAGCTTTGTACTGGGTCAAACAGACAGACAGATAACTTTGGTTTGTCTTATAGTTCTCTGTTTGCAGGCAATGACGGCGCATGTTAGGCCGAGTGGATGGAAGGTCTTTCTTCTTACTTTCCCTTGTCTAGATCTGCGAGGCATGTGGAGCACACAAAACACACAAACACACCAGGAAGAGAAAACAGGGGTGTGGTTCTCGCGTGGCTGCTGGAAATCGAGCACTCCCCTGGCATGCTGTAAAAGCTTCTCTAATATCAGTGTTATAACCAAAAAGATTGTGCATAGCCAGATGCAGTTTCTGTTTTCCAAAGTTGGTGATATCACTCCCTACACATGATTGTGACTTGTTTGGAAGAGCGGATGTCACAGGCATTATATAAATAAATGGAATATCACTTTCTCTCTCGCTCTCTCTCTCACACACACACACACACACACACGCACACACACACATGCACACTCGCGTGCGCTTGCAGTCACAGACATTTCAGATTTCACAGCTGAATTGACTTAGGACTCTCTGGAGAGTTCAAAATGTGACATTTTCACTCTGCATCTGCACTTTTGTTACAACAGGCATAAAGAAAATCAGAAAAGTAGAACCAGCGGGAGGTTGGTAGGTGGGTTGTGGGTTGGGGGCGTCTCTCCAGGAGCACATTCACACTTCTCAGCTCTATTTCTGTTCTAGTGCAATTAGTCTGTTCCCAGAAGACAAGACTAAGGAGAGGCAATACATGATTATACGCTTGTTGGCATGTCACCCCATGAGTTCTCTAGTATGAGTTTCAAATGTGTATGTTTTTTTCTTCAAACTTGCTTTATGAATTGAATTAAATCATTCCTCTTCAACTATATATCAACATATTTCCATGATCTTTGGGTTTGTGGATATAGCAAAAAAAATTATAACTTTGCTTTAACATTAGATACAGTTCACCATAATTCCACTACTACTCTTTAACAAAAGGAGTTTTCTTTAATTCTGCATGATAATATATACATCACAGCAAACCATATTTTTTTTGCATTGCACATCTTTCTAACTTCTATTGCCTCTATTGTGTTTTTGCAGATGTCACATCATAATAAACACAAAGAAATTTTTAAATTTTGCTAATCTTACATAGCAACTTTACTATAAAATCATCCTGTCCTTAGGATTGATGATGGAGATGTAGAAAAAAGCATATTTTCTAGTGCTTTTACACTGATGTTGTACAACAGCATCAACCTAATGCTTAAATTGTAAAAAGGCTGCACCTAATCTCTCTCCCCCCCCCCCCCAATTTTTTACACTCAATAAATCCTTGTTGCCAACTTCAAATGTTATGGACATTAGTTAAAAGCAATTGTTCTTTGCAGTAAAATTTATGCATAATGTGGCTTGTTAAATGTGCCTAAATTTATTGTAAGGTATGAAGATTCAAAGCAAAACATTTACAGGCTGTGCACCAACTCAGACCACATATGGGGCTTCTTTGGAAAAAGTTAGCATAGCCCCAAGTTAAACTTCTTGTCTTTGGAAAGTTTAGCTCCCACCTCCTCTCAAGCCCTCAGGGTTAATCAGAGGCATAAAGGTTACGATGTAAGGCTAGTGACTAACGACAATATGATGTGCACGGAAACGACATGGCAGTTTGCAGCCATTAACCTGAGAGCAAGACATAGCTCATTTTTTAAAGGAAGACAGGTCAGGTTTAATACAGCACAGGATGAGACTTATTTTTGCCTACATCCACACTGTTTTGAATTCTGACAAGCTGTCCCTTGAAAAATGCTAATTTTATTTTACATTCCCCGAGTCAGACAGGAATGTTAGATCAAAAGGAAATCGAATGAGCTGTGAAGCACATTTAAAATCCAAACCATTTAATGGAAAAGTTTACTTTAGAAAGGTTGTTAGACAATTTAGTTTTAGACAGGTTGCATCTGTGTTATCACAGGCACAATCCAATTTGACTCCCCCCAACATGTGTTGAACCAGGATGACTTGCTCATAAGCAACTTCTTGAGAAATGCACACCCTCTTGAAAAGAGAGAAAAGCTGGGCTAACACGGCGAATCACTGACTGACCTCTGACGTGACCTCTTGCCTGTTTGCTGACATTTTTGCAATTGAGGCACTTGAACGAAAAATTGGGGGAGGAGAACGAAGAAGAGAGGAGTATGAAAAGAGGAGGGGGAAACGGGAGAATGCCTTTTTCTGATGGATGAGGTCTTCTCCTGTTACATTTGGAGAGAACACAGCTGTGAGGAGCTGTTAAGTACACGCAAACAAGCCGTCTGCTTCAGACAAGCCTGCCGGGCACCCGGCCCCACATCCCACTTGTACAGCTCTGACACATGATCACAGCCAGACAATACATGTGGGAGCTGAGCATGCTCCACTAAAAAGTGAGAAATATTTTCAACTAGAACAAAAAAACAATCCCCTTTCAATACCACTGGGACCCCTCTTGGTATTAATTCATCTTGTTTCTCTTTGTTTTGTGCTGGTTTGTGTGCTGCTGGGGAGAAGGAAGAGTGAAAGGAGAGAGTGAGGTTTGGTGGTTTAGTGACTAGGAAATAGGTTAGGAATGGGGAGAAATGTAAAGAACATCTGCTACCGTGACGATGTCACACTCTGTCTAATGTGTTCTGAATAGGCACGGCTGTCCCAACTTGTGTGAGGGGAAATCTCTCTGATCCATATGGTGATTAGGGGAATTAATGTGGGATTTTTTTTTTAAGTGATGTGCACCATTACTCTGTGTTTATTTATTTTATTTATTTTAGGCTATACTAGTGATAAAATAGTATCATGTGTCAACGTATTTCTTGAAAATTTTCTTTGAAACAAATGGAGTCTCCACAATGCAGGTTTTATGTTAGTTAATCTTGATCGTGATAACGTTTTATAAAAAAGATAATCCTATTAGAAAAAGGGAAAAACACTTTCGCGAATGGTTTAATTTTAATCATTCTTTTGTCATATGTTCCCCAGATGAGCTTTTGGAAAGGATATTACCCCACATTATGGGTCCAAAAAGCAGTGCTTCTATTCGACACATGTGTCATCTCAACAGTGACTGCAGAGGGGGCGACATTAGTCATTATGTTCCCCTATGAGGAACTGGAATTGATGTGATGCTTGTGGCAAACCACAAATAAGCTGACAAAGTTTTCAAACTTTTGAACACTTCCAATCTACAAAGAGTGTAAAGTGGTTTGGGCAGTAGCCTTTTGTAGTGTTAAGAACATCTGGCATTGTGCTAGTCTGAGTCATATTTGCGAATCAAAGGGTGATGGAGATGGTTTGCCGACAGATGTATGTTGTGGTGAAATCTGGATCCCTAAAACAAACTGTGTCTTGTCATATTTTTAGTAATAATCCCGTAAGTGTTTGTGAGGGAAACTTAAAACGGTTTGGGTTTCGGTAATTGGATAATCAGTTCTTTCTGTGTGTGTGTGTCTGTTATTAAGAGTGCTGATTCAGCATTCAACACTGCAGTGCTACAGTTGGTTATTTTTGGGGGCACGTGTGGCTTTTTCTCTTGCTAAATATGAACTGTGAACTTCAGAAGAATTCTACTGTGTAAAGTGCACTTGTACTTGACATGTAGTGCTAATTGCATATAAAGAGCACAATAAGCACATTCCTGGACATGTGTATGTATAAAAAACCAGTCTCTCTGGGGCAAGCAGGGAAAAAAGAGGTGAAATGGACATTATTGATACATGACCTTGATTCTGAATAAGAGATGTTATCTGGTTTTAAGGTACAAAAAAGGATGTTTTTAAAGCATCAAAAGACACTGTGAGCCCATGCTAAAGGTCCAGCTAAGTGTCCACTGTAACCACAATCAAGTGCCACAAATTTTAAACCTAAATCATATGGCAAAAACTAACCTTCAGACAATTAATCACCATGCTATTAATAGAGCTGAGAGGGTTGGGGTCGTCTTTATAACAAGACAAGAAAAGAACATGCACAGTGTCAGCAGTCAGCAGAGCCAGGTCCAGGTTGCAGGATACACTATTGTTAAGTATCTCCATTTATCACAAGACTTAGGTTAAAGAGCAACCCTACTTCCCGTATCCCAGCACTTCACACTCAGCTGAGCTGTTCTGCAGGACTATCACAAACAAAGGCAACCTTTGCACAGCAAAGACTGGGGCTCCAAAGAGAAAATAAACACACAGATGAATAACTTGGGGGGAGCAACTACAAGAGGAAATATATTTATATCAATAGTGCCTGCTGTTATTTTTCCACACTGCAGCGCGCTAACAGTAGCTACGTGCTGTTGTAGCTGCTGCCTGAGGGGTTAGGGTGATGAAGGAAATCCAGGTGAAGCATCTCCCCTGCGCTGATGGCGTCACACCACTGGCTGCCTGCTGATAATGTTATGAAGTACTCTCTACTTGGCACTGTGCTGTGGCCAGACGGGCTGGTGACAAGTTATTAGGTCATACATGAAAGCAAAAAAACTTCTCCCTAGAACATTATATAGGTTCTTCAACATTTTTGTTCATTAAAAAAGTGCTTAATACAGAATTGCTGAAGGAACAGAAAGTGTTTGTGTGCACTATAGTCCTGGTTAACTAATGTCACTGCACAGGTTAATTTTACCTCTCTCTAAAAGAGTTGCTGATCTTCGCAGACTCACTTTCACGAAATAACGCCTGTTTTTACCAAATACCAAAATATACACCAAATTAAGATAGTCTTTAAAAGTCTAGCTCTTATTACATATAATGCATAAGATTTAAGTGCTACAAACTAATTTAAAAATTATTATTATTGTGTTTCACTCCAAAATTCTTTATTTTACAAGTCTATTGGTTATAGAGCCCCTCAAATAACATAGATGGTAAAATTGCCAAGCACTAACAGACCAGACGTTATTAGTGCACAAAAATAAGATAAAAAAGTTATGGCCACAACAAGGCATGCAAACAGGATAACTGATCTGTGGTCAAATCTCCTTTATTCTGTTATTTACTTCATATAGCTCTACATAGATGCAACACAGATATGAAAAAAATACATGTGTAATAAATGGAAACTCATATAAATGGATAAATGGAAACTCTGAATTATGAGAAAATAAGTGCTCTTCAAACTAAAGAAAAGGGATCAGAGTGAAGAACAAAAGTACAAGTAAACAAACAGAGTGTTGTACCTAAAGTCTATGTTTTCTTTGATGCAATCTGTGACTTTTTCTCTCCTTTGGCCTGCCACCACACCACCCTCCTGTGATGCAGGAGGTCCAGATTGCACTACATAGGCTCCAATGTGTGTCAAAACAGCCCCTTATGCAGGTCGCAATGTCATGTCATAAGGTGAAACTTTTCAAAATGCATGATGAACACTGCAGCATACGTTAATTTACAAACTGAAAATAAAAATATAATTCCTGATAAGTGGCCACTTAACTTGTGGTTGGTCAGTAAAAAACAGATCCTTGGTCTTGTCCACACATTCTTAAGACACAATATCATTATGACCTTCTTAAGGCCTATACCCATTTGTACAGCTGATTGGGGTTATGCACACTGCTGAATAAAGTTAGTTGTCTTCCAGTGATAATGCATCTGTTTTCAGATTCTCTGAAAGTTTTGTTCCACTCTACTTCTAGTTAGTGATCTTGTCTTTAACCCTCTGCAAGCTCTGCTGCGCTTGGATCACCCTAAACAACGTTTTACTCTTTATCTCTTTCTGTTTGTCTATCCATGCATGGTGATATCTTTAAATGAGGTTCGTGCTCCTATGACATATTTCTATTCTGACTCATTATGATTTGATTTGATTTGACTTTTTTCTCTTCTCTCTCTCCACTCACTTAAAAGAAAACAACAGTGCCCTCTTACTTGTTCTCTAGCTATTAATTTGGCATAATTTAATTTGGAAAACATCTCCAGCAAGTTTTCCTGGCACAACCTTTGAAGTGACAATATGAAATAATAAACCCTATTAAATATAAATCACAGGGGCGATGCCATGTTGCTATGATTCCGATTTGATTTTCGAGCGAGAACACATGTGATCACTCTCTTTTCCATTTTTCCCCCACCCTCTATCCCACTATTTCACCTTTAATTGAATACGTTTCTGTTGTTGTTGCCAACCGCCACCTCCACCCCACATCCACCCCCATCTACTTCCTCAAGCACGTAATACATGCAGTAAATAATTCAAATGAAATTAATTTTACAGCACCTTGTTTCCACTAAGCATGCCAACATCTGTTGTCGAGTCACAAGTTTACATTGTTGGTCATTACTTTCCACACTGAGCAAAATGTTTTATTAAAGCCCCATGGGAGTCCCTCTTGGATCAGGCAGAGACGACGGTGCTACTGACTGAACCCTCCCTGAACTCTGACAATCAAAGATTGGTTGCAGCTCTTTTGGGGCCTGACTACTGTCTCGCTTTCCAAAATGGGCTGGGACTTAATGTGATTGAGGTATTGGACGCCTCAGTCCTTCAGGAAATCGCTGACCATAATGAAACAGAGCTTTGCTGACTTTTGAAGTGACGCAGTGCTTTTGTTCTGTACAACAGAGTAAATCTCGCCCTGCTGTTGTTTCACAAAGGCTTATTACATAGTGGCTATATACGCAGGCCTTTTATGCTGTTACTTCTAATTACCATAGAGCAAATACTAATAGCACAATATGAAATGATAATACGTGAAATCATTAACCATTTTATCTACTGTCAGAGTACGATATGCAACATTATATTGCTTTTTAATGACATTTTCCACACCCTGAGCCATATTAAGAAGTGGTTGGTGTTGTTAATAATATGTACCAGAGGAAAGGACTTGCATGTACACTGCATATAATGTAATATGCCATAGAGATTTGTGTGCACATCCCAGTGTGCCCAGGGTTAAATAGCACATCTCTTTCATTTGCGGAGGAGACAGTGCAGGAAGTAGGCTGTTTATTTGCACTAGTCCACAATGCACTCACAGCCCTTCAGAGAATAGCACAGAGTATATTCATTGGTTTTAGTCATAGGGAGTGAAAAAACAAGCAGACTGCACTACATAAATGATTAAAAGAATGTAAATAAAAATACGCAATAAAGAGAAGACACAATGTGTGCAAACTTGACGGAGACAGAGACAGTCATCAGCTGTGTGCTGAGTTGTGAATGTGGTCTCGAAACCTCAAACCAAAGCTGCAATAGTGGTTATAACTTATAGTTGGAAAAGAGGTCTTTAAACACAAAATTCTCCACAGGCTGCGGCTTTAACAGAGCAGATAAACAAGTGGAGAGACAGGCCCTGGGTGTTTCTGGAAGCACCTTTCCTCTAAAGACTTGGCTGTAAAATGTGAAGGGACCAAGGACACACCCCTGAGGAGCTCTGAAGTAGTTGTAGCCACCAAGGGGCCCTGATAGCCCTGCTGCTTCTGTGCTCCATCGGCCCCCAAGCAGGTGACAGCGACTCGTCTATGCTCTGGGCCTCTGCCAGTAACAGATGTGCTTAGTCAAATGACTAATTGAAAACCTAAAACAAAATCAGCAGCTTGGCTATTTGGCCTGCATAATAACAGTCCTGTGCTGATAAAGGGAGTGGGAGAAAACACGCACACCCCTCTCATCAGCTGCGCCATTAACAATCATGAGCAAAGATGAAAACAACGCTTGGTTTATTCGGCAAATGAAAGCACATAACTAGATGCTGTCCCTGGAGTCCATTTCCAATTTTAATAATACATCAAGGAGCCTAGCCGCAGCAAATGCTACTACGTTGAGAGCCAAAGCATACCAAACTACTTACAGCTAAAGCATCAGGAGACAACTCCCACAGCTAAGAATTTAGCAAATGCATAAAGGTACACAACATGATAGCTATTAGCTAAATTAAAAGAGCCATTACCAGAGTAGTGTGCGGAATCACTTGCCAGTTAAAGACTACAAACCCAGATTTTCCATTTTAGAAAAAAGTCTGCATGTTTGTTTCTTCCCCACCTCATCTCTTTCCATCTTTATCGTGAAAAGCAGGCAGCCTGAGCTCGCCTCAAATTATGTGCATGAATAATAAAATACCTTCTAATTAAAAACTGTTGTTAAATATGCAAAAATCTAATGATAATGAGATTGTGCAATACCTTGGAGTAAAGCATATTATAAATTACTTAGAAGTGCAAGTCGGCTTGACCCAAACATTGCATTTTGAAGGCTACTTGCAATATTATGTCTGGCACATATGGAGTGGGGGTGCAGTAACTGTGTTTAGGTCTGTCTCAAACTGTTTGTGTTCATACATGCACATGGAAGTCTGTAACTGTGTGTGTCTAGTGCTATACATATGCGTGTGTATGTTAACACATGTGTCTGGGTATCAGTGGGGGGTTAAATATATGCAAATGCATATAGTGCCTGCCTCATTGCCTCGTCGGGGGAAATGTCAGTGATGAAGAATCTTGAGGTAGAGTATCTTTAAAAATGTGGTTCATATTGCAAAACGGTGAAGTAAAAGAGGCGCATTATGAATTAAAAACATTTCCCCTTTTACTGTTGTACAGGACTGTGGCTAATGTTAACACGCCTCTGTAATCAAAGTGCACAACACACAGAATTCTGAATGATGTGCTTGATACTTGAAACCTACTACTAACAACAACAACAACACTAAAGAAATTTCAGGTTGTATATGTATTATATTTTTAAAGACGCCAATGATTTACAAGTGTTTGATTTGATTTGATGTCATCTTTATTTGCTGTGGCAGTTAAGCAAATAAATCATCACACCACCCAACAAATCCCAGTCCTTTTCCATTGCTTTCATCAATCACAAGAGTTTCCAGTCATCCTCAGATGGAGTTGTCTTCGCAGCTATACATTACACTGCTTTTATGTTCCTTAAAGCAGTAAATAAAAATAGATTTCTTTTATATGCATTTACATGTGCTTTTGAAGAAGGTAGAAAACCAAGAAATGATAATTTTCAGTTTTTAACAGCAGTGTCCATAAAAAGCAACTGTGGGAGAAAAAGTGCAAATTTTGAGTTGAATTTTAAATTGAATTGATTTTTCTGACAGTCATGTCCAATTTGATTTTCCTATGAAGCAAATTATAACTTATGTTTGTGTTGAACGATATTGTAAAGGAAAAAATTGTATTATTTAGGTTACTTGTCGACATAAAGGGGCTTAAGTACACTCTGACATGTAATACGTGCACACACGTGGATACATAAGCATCACTTTTCATTTCCATAATTTTATTATATTAAGAGGTATTAGTGAATCATATTTATGGAGATCAGAGTTGCAAGTCAAATGGTGGAAATAATATTCCTTAGCTTTATAAATTCACTCGACGCACGCAGAATGCAGCCCGTATTTAATATTCAGCAAAATAAGACTTCACTCTGATTGAAAGGTTTGCACTTCACATTGTCAAACATGATTGCCTCATTCTGGACCAGCCAGCACTGGGAAGAACGTGCATATTTCACTTCCAGTCAATAGGCCTCCACCGTGTTTATTAAAATTTTAACAGGACTCTAGGCTTCACAGCTTTATCAGCTATTCAAACCTACTGAACAAATCAGCTGTCATCTCTCTTTGCATGTTTCTGCCTCCCATGTCCCTGACCTTCCTGGCATCCGGGCATGCTGCCTCTTTACTTTCCACCAAGGCTTTATGGTCAAATAAATAGCAGCATGTGACTCATTATAACCCCGATTGTTTTTATATTTAAACCATAAACAAACACTTGATGATGCGAAAAGGTAATAAATCAAGTGACATTGTATGAGAAGGCAACCCAGCCAGTGAAACAGTCATTTTAGATTGCTCGTCCTAACACATACAGACGAATGCACTTTGAGGATGAAAGGCCACTAATAATAGTTACGAGAAGAGCTATGAGTCAAATAATGTAAAAGTATAACTTTCCTTATGTAATGAACAATTGTAAAAACCTATGAAAGCCAAAAGACAGCTTTTCCCTTTATGCCCTAATATCTACATATGCGCCCTGTCTAAGCCGCTTGTTTTCAATGCTTTCTTTAGTTATTTATTATTGTCCTTTCACAGCTGTTAGAGCGTCTCGGTTCGGCTTGTCAAACAAGGTAAACCGAGCACTGATGTGAAAACTTGACACTCCAATGTGGTGACCTCAAACAGGCTCATCCAGAGTCAACTGTGAGAGTAGATGCCCCTTTGATGTCAGAAATGCATGCCAATGTGGAAAAACAAAAGGGCTTTTGGTGAGGTAGGATGAAATGCTTGCATGTGTATGCACTTTAAACCATGTGCAGTGGTACATACTGTCTTTGTGTGCATATGTATAAGACAACAAGACAAAGGGAAAAAATAAGTGGGAAATCTGTGTTTCTGTTTGACTGAGAGTGAGTGAGTGAAATTAGATGTGTGTGTGCACGCATAAAACTCATTTTACCCGGCTATCAACTTACATCCTTCATCCAGCGGATGAAGTGAGTGAGAAAGTGGCAGTTCTTTGGCAAATAAAATCGGGTTCATGCAAAGCCAGTATTAATTTGGCTTTTCCGTAGGAATGAAATGTTTTTGTTTTGGGAGGAAATTGCCCTGAGCAGTAATGAATTTCCCCCCTCCGCGCTACGTGGCAACATAATTTAGCAGAGTGATAGATCACATAGGCTGACGATTTGAGTGTGCATATATTCTAATAGAAAACTGATAAATATTAAATGTGCGACATTTAAAAGAGCCTCATTTTCCTAGCTTTTAGTGCAGAGAGAGCAAAATTTTTCATAATGGCCACTGGCAACATAAGCCGAGGAAGAAAAAAAACAAAACAAAAAACACAACAAGCATTATTGGGGCCAATATTTATTCACACTGATTTATCCAAAATGAGCCTGTTAGCAAAAGAGATATCAGAGAAGCAGTGAGTAGTTAGTTTTGCAAAGCTCAGAGCTCTCTGGCATATGACAATACCCGCTGCTGTGTTTCAAAGCATCGATCACCCGTCATCACAAACCCATGGTGATTTTGCCTTCTTCCTTTTGTGTTGAAATGTTTACACGGCCACTCTCTTGTTGTCGTTGTGATCAGTTGTTGCTTTGGTATGAAGTTACAGTGAAAATATGCCAGTGTTTGTCTGCTAAAACAGCTCTCAGTTGTCTATGAGGGAAAAATGTCTCTTCAAAACATGTCAGCTGCTTTTTTTTTGTTGTTTAGAAATTAGTTTTGGACACCATGATGTATTTGGGATGCTTTGATGCGTTGGCATATTTCTTTTCATGTCATCTTCGTAGTTAAACACATTTACAAATCAACGCAGTTACTTTCTGGATGAACAGCTGGAGTGTCAAAAACAACGTAATCAAAGCAGCAGCAGCAGCAGCAGCAGCTTTTGTGTTATTTGTGGTAATTTCACACATGATTTTGGAGCACTGCTGTACAGAGTTTTGTTGAAACACTGATTTAAAAGAAAAATGCTACTCAATTTAAGACTTATTTCCCTTATTTTACAGCATGCTTAAAATGATAAACCAGCCAAAACTGTTGTACAAAAATAAAGAGGACAAATCAAAGACAGTGCATAGGATGACTTCACTGATATTGTGAATTGTACATTTCTGTTCGTTTTTTGATTTTGTTTACAGGGTAAATTTGTGAGTTAATCAGCTAAAACGTGATTGCATAAAATCTGGCTGAATCAATTATGATCATGGCTCTGTTGAGAATGACAGTGATAATGATGTCAACACAACATCATAAATTAAATTAACAGTTTGATGTAGGTAGAAGCACAGATTCAATTCTGTACCAAATAATGACTTAAAAATGATGTAATATCACGTAATATGCAAGCTTTCTGTTTATATATGATTCATTTATTCTAATAGGTCTCGTGATTGGGATTTACTTACCCCAACTTCTAAAGATAAGTTACATATTCTAAATTCTAAAACATCATTGGTAATATTATAGCACGAAAAATGCATTTTGATGTAACATTTATCAAATATTACCATCTTAGTTCCCCTCTGTTCACCATCTCAGCCTCATCAGTGACCATTTACAGCACCAATGGACCTACTCCTTGCAAACCACTCTAAATGGTGCCTAACTCTAGATTACTTAAAACCTATGGGTAAAATTATATTTTTTCTGTCTGCTCCAAGAATAGAGGTCTGAGGGCTTCTGCTAGCATCATTTAGCTGGACTAAATTACCATGACAAGGAGATGAGCAAATGGACAGTGCCTGGCCTTATATGAGAGAGTTGCACTTTAAAAGGGCTTTAATGGAACCAATTATTGGGAGTATCTTGCCATCTGATTGTTCTTGTTATAAATGTTCCTCCTTCCCTTGTCAGAGTTGGCCATCCCCATAGCCAACCCACCTCACATTTCATCTCTCCCCATTGTGATGAGAAGGTCGATAAAGTAGTCTTCACAGTCCTTAAACATTTTCCATATTTCCTAATTAGGCCAGGTTGCATGTAAAAATGAAGCCTATGGACAAGTACTTTCTCACACATGCACATACTGAACATATTCACACTTCATAGTGTGTTCACTAGCAAAGTCTGACTGGGAATCTGATGTTTCTCACAGGTAAAGGCAGACTGCACAATACATAGTTGATGTCTAGTGGTTCATTTCATATACTTTACACTTGACCAAAGCTGTCAGTTTGTGCTGTCTGCAGTTGGCATTCCACAAACTTAACATCTGACATACTAGAGAGGTGCTGGACAACCCATCCTTAACACTGGATAGAGGGGACTTACCATAATGTCAGTGGGAGGAAGGATGGAAAGAAGCAGGCAACAGTGGAGAACAGAGGAAAAGGGCCACTAAAGCCTTTGACATTTTGTTCATGCTTGAAATCCTCAAGTTGTTCTACTGAGAATCAGTCGATTCAAGTACTAATTAGCAATCAGAAGAATGTCATGGCTCCAACAGTAATTGTGCATGTGTGTGAAGTTACCCCACAGCTGTCCTAATGTGGCGACTGTTTCTCCCTTCCCTGCCTCTTCTCAGATTTAATGCAACCACTGCTGCACTAAAAACCTTACAAGCTGGAAACTCTTTGACAAAACAAAGTTTAGGAAAAAATATATAAATCTTCAGAGTCCATTTAGACTACTCTGTTTTTGCTTCCCTCATCAAACCATGGCATTTGCATAATTCCATGTGCTTGGTCCTTTTTCCAAGCTATTGTGTTATAAGAAGCAGTTTGAAAAGAAAATTGTTTTCTCCCAGGTCACAATCTCCAGTCATTTGTCTAAGATGGATTGACTGGCTAGCATAAAACAATGCTTTGGATTTCTGACAGTAAGCTGTAATTGAAGCTGTCTCCGAGGAAGAACTGAGATGCTGGATAAATGCCGGTAAGATGAAAACACGCGGCCTAGAATTACCATGACCACACTGTCACCTCTCAGACCTCAGAATGAGACCTCTGTTTCACTCTGTTTAGCTGGAGAGGTATGTGATGTCAAGACTTTACTGGTCGGTTGAAGAAATTATGCAGGGCTTTCCAGATGGACACCACAACTTTTTTGTTTGACTATGCTTTCCACTTTTCTGTCACTATAACGTTCCAGTCCATTTTAGTGAAATTAAAGTATCTTCCTTTTTTATCTGGATTCCTCAAGTAGATCTCATAATAAATTACCTGGGATACTAGTCGCTTCATGATTAGAGGAATGCTGGTAAGATGAGGAACTGATAAGGAGTATTGTGCATGTGGATTTAATGACCATAATAATGATTAAAGTGGCAACACAGCCAATGACTTGTAGGTAAACCTACTGCAAAGTTCAGACCCTACACCAATGTCCATTTGCACTGTATGACATGCATAGCTAATTAAAAATCATAAGAACCAATATTGTGGACATATAATGTCAAGTCAAGTGCCTTTAGTGTCATTCCAACCATGTGCAGTGGTACAGTCCACAGTGTAACGAGACAACATTCCTCCAAGACCATGGTGCTAAATATAACATATAACTGGCAATCAACACAGCCTACATAACTACATATGTGCAAAGATTGCAAAAAAACAACAGTGAGCAGGTGATTAGTGGGCTTTAATTTTTTGTGCTGTGAATTCTTACACAAGTGGAACTTTTGTGAATAAAGCTCAAGGAAGACAGGCTGATGATATATATGTGTATATGTGGTGGTGGCTGGGGGGTTATCAGTCTTCTTTTGCTTTGTAACTAGAGTAGAAATTGGGCTAAACGTTTATTCTGCTGGACGTCTTAGGATCAGAACACAGCAAAACTGCTCAAGCAGTCTGGTGGAGAGGCAGCCAGACACACTCTCAGTAAGTCCAAGTCAAAGTGACAGCACAAAAGGTTGCTTTACAAAGCGTTTTGTGTTTCAGGCATGTGTGTCTTTTGCTTAATTTATGGTCCTGCTGTTTTAGGGCATTTTAGATTAGTCTGTACTGGGGATATCTCATTCCATGTCTCACTGTGTGAGGCTCATTAAAGCTGTGAACCAGCCGCTGTTGCCCTCTCATTGGCCTAAGACGCAATAACCTCCAATCAGTCGATTTGGAGCTATTTCAGAATGCAGGTACATTAAACGGGCTTTGCATCAAGTTAATACACAGAGTCTGTTTGCCAACGCTGGCACGATAGTGTGATTCATCTCTGATGGCTTTTAGAAAACACCATAAAAATATATTCTGGTAATGACTCAGATATCGTCAAGAGAGTGGGCTGATGGTGTGGTTAAATGCATGAATGCTTGCTTGTATTATTTTCAGTATGTGTTGGATCTATGGTGGCAATTATGCTTTCATTTCCACTCAACTGCACTGTGTGTGGTACTAAGTGTCAACCAAGTCATTAAGTTGGAGTTTGGACTAAGGAGTAGCTGCGTATTATGTGTTTGTTTGTGATTGTTTTTGTTCTAAGGTTTATGGTCTGTATTTCAAAAAGACAGTTAGGTCACACTGAGAGTGTGTGTGTTTGAACTGCACTTGAGAGGATCAGTTTCAGACTTTCTTTGTGAGGACATGTTAGTTATAATGCAAAAAAGAAGAAGCTGTTTCCAGGTTTACTATAACAATGTGTTTTTATTAAGACTGTAAATGATCTTTATTAGTTATTAGAAAATCAGCACTCATGAGTATTAAAATAAACATAAATATGTCTGTATATATAAGCGTGTACGTATTGTATGCTCATGTCCTAATGCACACTTCAACAAGCTGATGTCTTTGTGCTTGAGTAGGTGACTGTATGTGTATACTTGTAGCATATTGTGTTTGTGCAAAAGTGCTGTTTTTATGCCATTTTTGTGTACATGAACATCAGTGTTTTGTGCTTAAATGCATGTGTCTTTATGTCTATGCGTATTCTTGTGTGTGTGTGCATTGTGTTGTGTTCGTTGAGCTCCTTGGAGGACGTGACCTGTGTGGGTAAGGACAGTGTTAAGGGAGGCAAATTGGGAGGGGGCCAGCATTCTCATTAGCAGGGCAGATGTGAGGTCGCTCTGACCAGATTGCAAGCCACTTCCTTAAAAAAACAGTTCACCAATGGCCTGGCGTGAGACTTACAGAGGGGGAGCTGGGGCATGGAAATGTCCTGTGTTCCTGACATATTGTGAGTAGCCACCAGACAGGGGAAGGCCAGCAGTCTTAACCCACCTCAGAGGCCACTGAGCTTTCCCCCCGCTTCCCTCCCGCCTCTTCACAACAACATCCTTGTACAAGAACTATGGTCAAAAATAACACAAGAGGAAAACTGCAATGAGGTGCTACTTCATCCCTCCTGGACCCCTCCTGGGACGATTAAACTGAAAGAGAAAAAGACAGAGGGAGAGGGAGGGAGCGAAGGTGGGCAAAGGAGAGAAAAAAGGACAGGCATGGAACCAATTTCACTACAATTTTCATCCCTTTAGAGATGCTTGTTCATGAAAGACCATAAGAACAACAGATTAGGTAATTACATACTGAAGGCCAACCTATAATCTTTTGGGGGTTTTTTCGTCCCAAAGTCAAGATGGCGGCCAGTTTGAAGAGCATGCGAGGTGAGATTTTGATGAGGGACTGAAACTGGCTTTCAATGAAATATGAAATACATGCGCTGCACTTTTTAAAGTAATTAATTAATCATGTTTTGCACCATCTGTTCTTTAATATTACATTCATAAAAGAGGGAATATTTACCCTGCATGTTAGAATTTAATGTGTTAGATTTAAGGCAATGTAATGACCAATAATTAAATACAACAGCAATGAGTCATTCTGAAGTGGCCCAGGGCAGAGGAAAAATGTCTTTTCGTCTGTGCATTATAAGCACTCACTCAAACAGTAGGGGAGAGGATTGCTTAACAGTGTAACAGCACTAATGGCTGTGTGTGCATGTGTGTGTGTGCGTGCGTTGTACGCAATGTGTGAGACACCAGCTAGGATAAGGTAGACAGGTCAAACTGTCAAGCATGGAGCAAGTGCATGGAAAAGAGGGGTCAAGGGCGAATAATTCGCTCGGCCGCTCTTTTTGAGATGACAAACACGTGCTCCTGCCAGAAGGGAACCATTAAAAATAATTTACACAAGCTTTATGTTGGCTGAGTTCTTTTTGATGCAGTGTTTCCCCTGGCAATTATGGCTGTGGCGCAGCTCCAGCCATATGGCCAGCCGGGCAGTGGGCCGTGAGGCTCAGCAATACCTGGGTGGTTAATTAAGAGCTGTTGCCAGGGCCATAGGAGGGCAGTCTCAGATCTTCCACATCCCCGACCACCACTGCCACTATCTCTGCTAACGCTCTAACTTCTTCCTACAGCAGACCCTCCACTGTGACCTACTGTTGTCTCTACTAGCTCACAAGCAACAGCCACTAGGGACAGGGAGAGGCCACCGGTAATTATTTGAGATAACATCCCCTGAGTTGAGGTGGGATATGTGAGAGAGAAGAAAAACTATGTGCAGCACTGTGCCTGGTTTGTTTTTTTTTCAGTTTCTGGATGTGTTTGCATATACTCCAGAGCATAAAGGTCAACATTTCCACCTTCCTTCTTGAGTGAGCATAATGCTTTTTTCGAATGGAGGACAGTGTAGCCATATCTTATATAAATACCTTATTGTGCATTCAGACATTTACTGTACTCTGCTCTCAGTCACCAGACTAAATTGAATAAACTATTCTTGCTTGCCAGGGAGCACTTGCCTCCCTTTGATTTGCATGTGCAGAATATTTTTCTTTGCATACAAACAAGCAAAAATGAATATAAAACTTCAGGGCTTTAAAAAAATAAATGTATTGTCATGCAATAAATTATTACGCTGCACGTTTTTGCATAGCCAAGAAATGCAGCCGTGGCAAGGAGAATTATTATAGCTCGGACAACATTACACTTTCTATGTAGAACATCAAAGTCATATTAAACATATATCATTCTACACTACATGAATTTATCATTGCCATGTTATCAAAATAAGCACAAAAATCAGGTAACAATCTGATTTAAACCAAACCTTTAGCAAAACTTGAAATGATATTTTACATGTTTCAACAACATCTTCCTTTAATGACATTATTGTGTTGCTGGGGTTACTGTTGTTATAACATATAGCTTTGACCTTGGCTAGATTTTTCACAAACCCTCTGTCTAAACATATTGATATTCATAAAAGCACTGTTACTCTATCAATCTGCTAGACAGAGATCTAATACAGTATAATGAAGCAATAATGAGGAATTTTCTCTTGTTAAAATGTCATTTATGTAATGAATAAAAGATGATGGGTTCAGCTGCTTTGTTCTCAATCAGTCTTTTTTTCCTCTGGCCTGTACACTAACAATGGCGTCATTGGCAGACATTGTCCTGATAATCAGCCAAAATTGCTTCATGTTTCCACCGTATAAACAATCATTAGGATGTTGTTTTGTTCATTCGCTTTGCCTCAGCCTTTCATTTGCGAACAGTGGCTGCAACGAAAACACTGACAGCTTCTAATCTACATCTGTGATAGTTCAGAATGTCCTGATTGTGACAGCATAGCAAGGCAAATACATTTGTGACTGTGTCTGTGTGCACGTGCGTCTGTACCTGGCTATAAATGTGTGTGTGTGTGTGTGTGTCAGGAACCCCCTGCTGACATTCCACCTCATCTCCATATTCCTTTATGGGAAATGTAAATGGATACATGATTATCTTAACATGGGCTCAAGCAGGAAATGGGATCGCACCCTTCACTGTGACTAAAGAAAAGAGGGGAATGTTATGGTACACATTATAAATGATATATGCGTATAGAGTATGGCATCTTTTCCTTGATAAACTCTCCTGCGTGTTTTATGTGCTCCCTTTTCAACAGAGGCTCAGCAAGGTCCCAACGGTACAGTGTTTTCTCCCTGTACCTTTCTAAACAATAAACAGCATTATCTGTCTCCTGCACTGTGTTCAGTTTTCAGCCATTTACACTGATGTGGTATCTTATGGTAATAAATCCCAAGCAGTGAAAGAACGGCGATATACTTGATGCTGGATAATTGGTCATTTTGGTTGCAGGCTCCCCTGCTTCACATTATAGTGATAATGAAGGCCTGCTGAATATGGTGATCAGTGTGTGTCGGATATGTGCATCTGTCATCTGCATGCATGCATCTGTGTGTGTGTGTGTGTGTTGTAGCGGTGTCTCCTGAGTCAGGGATTATTGCTGATAGATTATTTCTTCAGCCCCCTCGTTATCACTGGATCAAACAGACTTGTGACCTGCACTTCATCAGTCTATTCATCCTGCTCTTAAACTGAGCTCTGGAGACTTGCAGAGAAGGCTGCTGGAACTGAATATATAGTGCTGGGTTTATACCAGGGGGCCATAATACTGCTGTACTGGGACCTTTTTGCATAATTATAAACCTTTACTTGCACTCTATGTGGTATATCTTTACCGGCATTATGAATTTTGTTTCACACTAGAGAAAATCCTCATTTGGGAGTGGGGCATGTTGTAATATGAAACCACTTCTCATTCATCTGCATCATTCTGTTTGCAGTAAGGGGGAAACAGTGGACATTTTAAAAGAGACAGCTCTTTAAAATGTTATTTTTATCTTTTTCATACTGCTCTGGCCTCTGCTGTCCGGACTCATGTTCTAGTCACTGTTATTATGTGATATTGTCGTCACCTGTCCTCATTACTAGTTGAAGGACAGGCCCTTTGATGCTCATTAGTGAATGTCCCTGTGTCAGCACTACTTGAGAGGTGGTGGGAGCTGCAGCTATGAGAGACTGCGATGTCAGCCACCATGTGTATACCATGACAGTGGTGACACCCAGCCAGTCCTGCTTTTGTCAAGGACCCCTAACGAGGTCATCACTGTCCCTGAGACAGAGGTCACCCTTACATTTGACCCCCATCCCTCCCCATGCTGTAATGTCAACAGCTCCACCCGTCACCTACCGTGCAGTGTCCCTACGCTGCTCCCTCACTGGCTGGTGGCATGCCGAGCTGTCACACCAGTGGGCAGTGTGTGTGGAAATCAAGGTGGGCTGACGTCTTTTAATGAGACAGACGTAGAGCCCCGCTAATGTCCCCGCCTTCGTTAGGCAGGGCCCAGCTGTAGCCTGTCAGCCTCCTTGTTAAGCTCAGCCGTGGTGGGATGGCCAGGCAGGGCAACGCGGCTGTCTGTCTGTCTGTCTGTCAGTTGCTCATATTATCTCCTCTCCTCTCCCCTTGGTGGACCTTAGTCTCCTGGGTAGAAAGCAAGCTCTGTCTGCCTTATGGCATTGTACTGCATGTCAGGGCTGTACTTTCTATTGCTTTCCCTGGATCCTGGGAGGTGGTTGCCTAATGATTTGCCAACAGAGCTTTGGGGCGCTCCACGGCATTTTGTTTCCTGATTAGAATGCAGCGGCGGCCTTTGTCAACAGGGATGTCAGCCGCTGTAAGGACAAAGCATTGTTACCCGGAGCATAATTAAATCTGTTTCCTGTGAATCTGCCACCTGTGTTGACCAGGCAGTCAGGGATTCAGGAGATTTTTTTTGCCACCCACTCTGTGTTTTCTGTTTATTCTCTCCCTCCTCCCATCACTGTGTTTGAGAGTCAAAGGGGGATAATGCACCATAGTAAACACAAATTGGAAAATAATTCACAGACTTATATTTATGCAAAGCAATTTTTCTTAACTTGTAAATTTCGATGTTATTTTTTGAAGTTTACAGGCATGAATGTATGGCATGGGTGCAGCCTCAGACTTATTTTAGATTCTTTTTGCATTCATTGTAACCCTCTTATGAAAGACTACAGTTATCTGTCTCATCAGATACACAGTGACATGTGAGAGCTAGCTAACCAGACCATTAAAAGCAACAGCAGTCCCTGGGAAATGGACTGGTCAAAAATTAATTGGCCCCACGGCTGTTTGAAAGAGTAGAGAAAACAACTCCATGGAGTATACCAGGATTTCTCACATAAAATATGTCAATTTTCCTCGCTCATGCCAGTCGAGCATTAATGACCCCATGGTGCTATAGAGTGGTGTGACAACACAAATGACACTACACTGTGTGCTAATGACATGGGATGTAGTCACTGGGTAAACATGGCAATTAAACAACAGTCTCAGACTGACTAGGGCACACACAGAACCTTCATAGACCCTATTGTGTCTTTGTCTTAGCGTGCTCTCTTTTTCTCTGTTTCTGTCTCTCTCTCTCTGCAAGACATTTGCATGCTTGAGGCATAATTGGCTGGTCTCATGGTGGCAGTGGCAGTATTCCTAGAACGAGGACATCTCAATGCACCTCACACGTCCTCACTGTCACAAGGCTCGCTGCTGAGAGCCTTCCTGACACAAACACAGCAACACAGAATGCTCCCACAATGGCAGCCATGTCTGCTCCCACTCAAGCTACACCCTGTGACAAGAAGGAGCTGAACTAAGCACATTTCTCTTCCCCCTTGCAGTTTCCAAAGTTCTGGATTACCGTCAGCATGCAGGAGCTCTGCTGGAGAAGTTTTTTGCTCTCTGAGAAGGCTGTGTGAGAGTTAGGAGGCTGACAGTTGTAGCAGTTTGCTGGAGAAAACTCATGTTGAGTTTGGATATGTAGGCACATTTGAACATGCGGCAACTTATAAGTGGCACATTTATATGCATACTGGAGTGAATCCTGAACTCTTGTCAGGTGGAATGTATTGCAGAAATGAGTTACATGTATGTTAAATAAAAATAAAAATACGGCCAGCTCATTACTTCCACTGTCCTCAGTTTTAATGTTCATCAGTTATAAAAAATATATATTGCTACATAGTTAAATAAATCACTGACCGCCTAACATATATGTGTGGCTGCCCACAGGTGACATAGCAGAGTGCTAGAGTGGCCTGCATTCACCCCATTCAATTGATAGAGTACCCCTGCCAGAGCCTTGTTTCATTCACCCGTGGAACAATTAGCAATGCTGAGCAGTTTTGCAATTAACAGGCACATAACTGTCACATGCCCCAATTTTAAATCAGCAGGACTAATATCTGTTTTAGAGCAAAGTTTAATTACAAAGTAAAGCATTTTCGGTTTTGCAATTACCATTTTAAAATTACATTATTATTACCTTCTTTTTTTAAATACTACAACTTCTTCAGCCATGTCATTTCCTGATGGCAAGATATGCCTTTTGGCAGGTGTAGGTGTAACACCTATATGGATAAATGAAACTAAATCTGATAAGAATGCAATCTAAGCTTGGCTTGCCCCAAGTGGTGTTAGAGAAATAAAGTTTTTAGGTGACTGAATGAATGACTGCCAGTGCCAGTGGAATATCATTCACTTCAGGCATGACATTCTCCATCAAACCACAGCATACTCTTGTGAACAAACAGTCTGTCTAAAACTCTAAATGGGCTCAGTCAGAATGGATGCTAGAGCCCAGTCAAGGCTTAAATCATCTCTCTGTTGAGCTCAAAAGAGAAGCGTTGAAGCCAGAAAATAGAAGAGCCGGGCTGATGGAATCTGGCGCAAACACATTCCCACCTTTCCAATCTTATTTTCGTCTCTTGCCTTCTGCCTGGTTCCCTTGCAGGGGCTTAGTGTACTTTTTGTGTCCCAGTGCGTACAAAGTCTATCAGAATGCATTTGTTTCAGGGAGCCCCCATTCACTTTCAAAGGGTTAAACAGACCATTCACCGGCCTGTCAACATTCCCTGGCCCGCCTCACGGAAAAGTCTGCTCGAGTTTTGTTCCTGATCAACACTTGTCTCCTCAGTCCGTTGTTGCTCGCTTCTTGTAATATCCATGACAATCGTGTTGGGCTTTTCAGGGGGCTCTGTAGCACCCATTCTGTGGGGCCACTTTCAGGCCATAAAGAGCTTTATTTGTGTGGATTTGAAAGAGTCATGTGAAGTGCCCTCAGGCTGGAATCCTCTTCAGCGGGTCACCAGTGTCTCAATGGGCTTCACACTCACAGGCGGCCATCAGTACTGCCCTCACGTTCTTATGAAACAACATCAACGCCACTGCTGCAAGAGTTCTGAAAGTCCTCTGAAAGGTGCACTACAGGCAGGGGGCTGGGAGTGATAAAGAACGGGAGACAAACAGGGAGGGCCATAACAGCCCACAGTAGGAAGGGTAAAGAGTAAAAGTAATGGAAAGGAACATTTTTGGTTGGATTAGAATGATGAGCACTGTACTTTAAGCTCTTGACTAGCCTGGATGTCTAAACTCATCAACAGCAGAACTCCTTCTGACCTCAAACCTGTCTCTCTAACCCACCTAAAGCGTGTGGACACGGACAAACCACACAGCAGCCAAAGACACTAAAGGCCGGGGCGTGGGAAGTAAAAGAGGTCCAACGGCGTATCTATTTTCATGAACCATATGGAAATTCTGTTGTGTGTGCAGTGGATGTGTTAGTGATGACCCCGACGACAGTGTGTGTATGCTGAATGGTAAACAGTGTGGAGAGGGGTGTCACCCTGACCCCAGCATATGGGTCTCCATTCTGAAGAAGGGTTTTTCACGAACACAGCCATGCTGCCAGGCGGGCCCTTGGGACTTTGATTTGTTAATGAATTGCTCTATTGACTTGCATCTTTGGTTGCATCATTAGAAGACACCAACAACACTCCCTGTTTTCTTTTTTCCCCTTCTTTTCATTCCACCCTGATCCTGTGCTCAGAGAGGAAGATGTGGGCAGAAAGAGGGGGGCATTACAGCATGCTATTGTATGTTTGACTTAAATCTTCAGGCTTGTCATCTGTTTTCCCCCTCTTCTGTGGCTTCCATTCTTTAGCCCAGCTAATTTGTATTGTGCCAATTTAAGACAACTCTCCAGTGCTCAGTGATGCAAAAGAACAAACCTAATGTCCCACTCCCCTGCCTCCCTTTCCCCCCCACCCCACCCCAAGCACACCACTATTTCAGGCAGGCCAAGGCCCAGAACCAGTCTCCTCTAAATCTATTTCCCAGTCCCTCCCTAGCCCTCATTACCATGTGGAGACAATAATGGTTTTGTCAAGACGATACCTGCTTTACAAGTAGCAGATTATTGTGTCCCGCCAGTGTTAACACAACGAGTACAAGCCCTCTGTCTGTGGCCATTCCACCGGCTGTCAGCACTCATCCATAATGGCAGTGTCACAGCATAACACATAGCACACAAAGACGTGTGACCCTCCAGCTCCATGCACAAAGACACACAGCTTCTATAAGAGTTGCACAACATATGGCTACAGCTTTATGGCCCACGGTTCGGCCGCAACCCACCACTGAGCCAAAAACATCTTAGCCCTTTGTCCAGAAAATGTGTTGCCCCTAGCTGCTAGGCCACACAGTGCCATGGTTTATACCCCCGGTTACACTACGTTTTACCAGAAGTGCCATCTGTATGCCAAATGGGCCACTTTGTATTTGAGTTTTGGTTCAGTAAGTGTGAATTTTACACCCTTAAGAATGTATTAAAGACAGCAGGGATCTAGTATATTTGTGCATGTCTGCATGCTTTTTCCCCTCTTTATGTAAATGTGCTTGTCTTTACTAGTCTATAATAGAAATAAAAATGTAATATTAAATATAAACAGCAGCTTTTATATTCCCGCTTTGTGGATCACCATCACCCACAGAAACAAAAGCGAATAAAGACAAAGAAAACTATCCCGTATCTAATCTTTTTGAACTTCCAACAACATGGAAAGCCAGGGATAATTTAAAGAATGTTTCATTCCTAAACCAACACAAATAATGCGAATGTATGTTTTACTGAAGCAAATGGCTTTTATCAAGTCACTGTGTAAATGTCTAAGACTCTATTGACAATGCCTGTGCTTACAATGTCCTACAACAACACAAGAGGAAGTGAAACAGACTTTGGCAGGCTTTTATCATTACAGTTGACATTAGGAATCATCACAGACATGGTGATACTGATTTTTTTTTATCTGTAAAGGAAACTGCTGATAATTTTAGGCAGAAAACTCAGTGATGTTTGTTCTGTGTATGTCAGTATATTTCCTTTATTTGTAATTATATCATTGTTAAAACTTGCTGTCCATTTGAATGCTGTACAGGATAAACTGGGTGCACATTAAAATACACCCTTATGTTCTGAGAATAGTACAAATTATTTCCTGCCTGATTGATGTGCGCCTCTGTTGGAACAGTATGTGTCAGCAGCAACATGTGAACGCTGGCTGGCTGAGGGAACTTCCTGTGACTGTATATGTGAGGAGGCAGTGGGTCAGCTGGAGCAGCTTCCTGTCCACTACAGAGTGGTGGATGCCTGCTGTGTTGGTACATCATGGTAGGCCAGGTCTATTGTCTGGAAAGAGGATGTGATTTGGTGTTGTCTAGGCTTTGGACCAGAACATAGAGCATATGACGCACAAAAACAGTCACAGGCTAGACCCATAGACCCATGGAGTCAGGGTGGAGCTCTTGATGTTGGGATGTTGAGGAAGTAGAAGTTAAAGAGATTTTGGGAAATTCTGAATGTTACTGAGAACGCATCTTTATATCTGATTTGAATTTTTAGTAACATATTACAATATAAACATAAACCACATTATTATGTTATGATATTATTATGTTTTCTTTGTTATCACAGTCCTGCAACAGACCATCCCCGTACATTTGACAAAAGTCTCATGACATTTTACATACTGAAGGACTGACATAAAAAAAAACAAAAAACAAAACAAGTAATAACAGTATTAGGTTGCCAAGATTCAAAATCTTCACTTGCAGCTTGTTTGATTACGTTAGTCTAGGAAGGACAGGACAAGATATTGTAATTTAAAATTTCCTCATATCAAAAACAATCAAACAGTGAAAGTACTGCTAATATGCTGCCAGCTGTCAATCAAAAGTAAAGCTATTTTTTGTTACCTCTGAAAGTGACAACTTGGCGATGTATTGCTTTCAAATTGAGCTTTCAACAACAGGAGTTGGCCTATTTTTTTAAACTGTACACATGTTTGCATTGGAAGTTTTTTTTAATGCCATGTAAGTATGGCATTACCACAACTATATTTGTAAAACACTTTATTGCAGTGGGGAAAAAACACCATAGTCCACATACAGTAGGAACTGTTCATGTTTCTACTGTATATATTGATAAATACTGACAGCAAAAGCCAGACAATATTTATCCACACAATACAATATTACGTGTAGTGAAAACATTTACCAAACACACAGAACAATTAGCCGTGGATAGTGATATGGAAAGACAGAACTAAGCTACGGGGCCAGTCACTTCAAGAGGTGTATTAGAAACAGTTGGGTTTCATTTTGTGTGCTGCTGCGCTTGGAGGAATCTCAATATTTATCCAGTTTGTCTGGCCGTGGCACCTGCTGAGGGAGACATTAGTCATTTGTAAGTATTAACATGGGCATCCCCTCCTTCCCTCATCTTTCCTGTCTCTCCCTGTTCTTGTCTTCCTCCCCCCTCTGCACTCTCACTCCCTCCCTCTGTGAGTACACTGTCAGTCATGTTGTAGCCTTTTAAATGTCATCCACTTACTGCGGAGAGCAGTCGCCCCACTTGACAGTTTTATTGGGAGACGTTGTGATGACGGTGATGAGCGAGAGCGAGCGAGCAAGCGAGAGAGAGAAAGAGAGAGAGAGAGAGGTAAAACTGAGGAGAGGCATCACTAAGTCAAATCAAATTAGAATAATCAGAGTGATGTGATTAATAGGAGTGCCATTGTGGGGTAATCATGCACAGCGATCATCACTGCGGTGGACTTCAAATTAGCGTGCCCTGCAGTGAGGCTTTGATCTGGCAAGCATCAAATAAAGCTGGGCGTCAGGCTGTCACTTACTTAAAGTACACCTTCGCCTTGACGTCTTTTCGCCACACTAAAAATAGAGATGGAAGACAAAACGTGACAAAAGGCAGAGGTACAATCGACAAATGATCATGACTGCTCTTTGTGGCTCCTGCTACTGTGAGCCACTCACAAAGATCTACATGTCAGTTTCATAAGGTGGACTCATAATCCGACACACAGAGGTAAGAAAAAAAAAGAGACAACGTTTTGAGTGTTAGAAAGGAAGACATCAAAGTAGCATTAGCCCTAGTGACTTTTTCTCAGGTGTACATCTGTCAAGCCCAGTTGTGGCTGAAATACTGCTGTGGAAATCACCAAGGAATTGTTTATGCAGTCTCTTCTTTACAGCTGACTTTTATCCAAATCATGTGGTTTAAATTAGGAACATATACAATTTGTCCACACTTTTTTAATGGGGCTCTTCGTTTTAACGTAAGCTAATAGGTGCTAATAGGGAATAGACTGATTCTGCATATCAGTATTTCTACTGAAAATCAAAGTGCAAATAGCCAAAGATGGTTTTATTCTTATGTCAGAGAAAAAAAAATACTTTGAACCAGTGAGCCAAAGAAAACGAGACATTTAGGATGTGTCATGGAACATGTAGCTGAGTTTTTGAAAGCTCAAGTGTCATGGAGACTGTACTTGGTCTCTGTAACATAGTGCTTGCCCCTACCCCCACTACAGGAATACTGACATTTTCATTAAAAGGTCACCAATCTTTTCATGTATTCACCTCAGCTTTTAATGTGAGTAGAAAGGTGAGCAAGAGAATGAAAAGAAGAAAAGGGAGAGAGAGGAACAGATGAAAAAGACACCAGATTTAGACGTGGCCAGAAGAGAAGCAGGACTCTGAGAGATACAAGATCAAAAAGAGAAAAAAAATACCGACTCGATCAGCTCTCAGACCAAGGTCAAAGCTATGAAGTACATTTCCCGAGCTCTTATCTTATACAGATACATAGCTTTGAATAGCTACATAGGAGAATAGTCTTTTAGGTGACACCCCTAAAAGCTCGCCTTACACTATGTAGTGTGGATAATGCCCAACTGTCTTTACTGTTGCTCAGATTAGATTGTGTTGAATTAAAAATTAAATAAAAAGAGATGTATCCAAAGTTGCTTAACAGTGTTGTTTACTTCAAGGTTGTTTCAAATACTCCCTATAAGAGAACACACTCAAACAAACATTTAAATGGTAAGCCAAGGATCCATAAGACTGTGCACTTTAATCAGCATTTATATGTAAAATAATGCGGCATTAGTATGTGAGGATATCCTTTACAGAGCTACTACTTTGAAATGAATGCCAAAATAAAAGGAGGCCTTTTAGTTCTCTAATTTACTATGTCGACTGCATGAAGTTAAAAGATGCCCCCATTTAGCTGTTTAAATGAGGATGTAGAAATTTTCCTCTGAAAATGGATTAAAATAATTTGGCGAGAATAATCATTTAAATAGCAATAAGGACCCAGAGTGTATCTATTGAGCATAAAATAATTTCAAGTATAAATTAAATAGCTTATTACTGCCTTTCATTTCCTTCAGGGAATCCTCTGCACTCCTTTTTCTCAACCCCCTTGGTAAATGGGGTAATTTTCTTTGGAAGCTGGTGGAATAAGCACCAAGCGGCCGCATGTTCAGCAGGGAAAGTACATGAAAGTCTTCTGTTTTACACAGTGGATCTCATTCTCCATGCTGTCCATATTTCTGTCTGTCTATCTTGAGAATAGTGTTAAAGCTCTTTAGTCTAATAGCGTTAGAAGAGTAAAAGAGGCCTCGTAACTATGGCTCAGTATGATTCTCAGGAATAAATCCAAGACTAATCTTTTATGCTTTACCTGTCAAAAATCCTTCACTCACTATGCGCTTGCATTCCTTTACACACTGCTAATATGTCCGAGAATTGCTGAGATAGGTTAATTTCATCACCTGCCAGCTGATATACACCCAGAAATGAAGTTGTCCAATGGACTTGCCTGGGAATATTTCAATGCTGGAATGCAGTGTTCGGTGGCTGAAGAGAGTGCAGTAGGGGGTAAACAGACCCTTGCTCTGTGACGTCAGTGTGGTGGCATGGCAGAAAGTTAAGGGCCTGTTTGGCCCTGACAGCTGCGTTTGCCCACAGTAATGCACCCTGCCGGCCGGGGCCAAGGCCTCTCTCCTGCTGTCAGCACACCGATCGGCTTTCATGGATCATCTCTTATCTGCCGAATCTGTCATTGCAGAGAAGGGTTCCTTTTGGGGGGCTTTAAACCATGCTGCCATGGTTCACAGGCTCCAAGCCCCTTTATGGATACTTTGCTCTCTCTCTTTCTGTCTCGCTATCTATTCTGATCCATGTTTCACTCTCTTTCTTCTCTTTCTTGACTCAGTCTTGCTCAAAGATGCACACCCTCTCTGTCATTCCATTTTTGTCTCTGCCGTTTGTTTACAAGTGAGAGCTAACCTGAGAGGCAGGGTATTGAGGTTTCGGGGGGTGGGGGGGATAGTTGCGGCAATGCCGAGCGAGGGAGGCGTCTGGGAGGGAAGAGGCTTTTGTTTGTTTGGACAGATGCACAGACCCATCTCTGAACTTCTGTCAGTGATCAAAGGAGCCGATGATGTAGAACAGATTCATGGGCCATGTCTTATCAGCCCTTGCTCCGGCCCTCATCCATCATTCTGAGCCTTCATCTGTCTCATTCTGATGACGGCACCCTAAACAAGGTGCATTAATCACTGCCGCTCCCTTCTTTGGCCAGGTGGCCTTATGCCCTCCATACGTCCGAACCAAGTCCTAAGGGTGTACACACCACTAACCCTAAGCCACTCCAGGATAGCTTTGCCCACCTGCTTCTGGTGTTTTTTCACCAGGTCACAAAACTTTCCCTTGAATTAAATGGGTTAATAAGACAAATATGGCAAATGCAAGAATTACTTATACATATATATAAAGCTGATACAACAGTGAACATACACTATTTGAGGTATAATAAAATAAAATTGTTCAGAAATGTGCACGTGTCAAATGAAGAATGCGTTTGGTTGCCTTATGGTTTTAATATCCTTCAGAACATGTGTCCTTTTGCTGTGGTTGCTTTCAGTCACCGGCATTCCCTATTATTGATTTCAAATGGAAAGTGAGTCATTGGGTTCGTAGACGATCAAGGGGAAAACGGCTTAAGTGGTTCCTTTGTGTCAGCAGGTTAAGCAAAACGTTTCACACGGGCTTTTACAGCTAGAGATAGTGCTTTTGTGCCTTAGAAAGACTCAACTTAAAACAAATGCCAAATGTGACACCAAAGGGTAATGGCTACCCACAAAATGAGGTGTTTCTAAGGAAAGCCTTGTTTTGTCAAACCAGAATATATTGTCCTTCAAAAGTTTCAAATGTAAAATACCCAAAAAGAACTTTTTTTAGAGTCTCTGTGTTAATATTAAATGATATGTTTAGTTTATAAACAATATTAACCAGAAACACATGAGCGACAAAGAGTATTTTGGAAATACTGGTAATAGTGAATAAAGGTACTTATCTGAGACATTGTTAAACCTTGGGGTAAAAGACATAGATAGCTCATTCCAAGTGCAAAGTATAATACAGTTAACAGGGTATATAGAAAACAATATTTTAAAAAATGAATAAATTAAAAACTTGAAGTATACAACTTTAGGAAATTGATGCTGCCTTTAAATGTGACCCTGCTAACTTTGATTTTTGGGAAGTTTGCCCTTAATATAAGTTACTAACACTAAATAGCCATTATATTGCTGGCCATGCTGGGTTCTGATAGACGGTTATAGCAGTCTGGGAATGAGGTCATGAGGTCATGAGGTCAAGTGCCAAAGTGTCAAGGAATACAGTCAAATGATGGAGCACGTGTTGGTGAACAGTCTAGCAGATGCAGAGAAGAAATGCCAGACACACAGAGTCAAAGTCATTTTTAAGGTGAAATCTTAAGCAAACAGATGTTGTCAGGGGGAGTACAAGTTCATCCCAAGGTGAGGAGAAATTAAAAAAAAAAAAAAACTTAAGTAATTTTTGACATTCAGACAAGTAATGAAACAGGTACACACCTACAAGAAAACTCAATAATTCTCTCATATTCCCCATTTATACCTATACAGTTGCATAACCTTGCTGTTGTCCTTGGCCTCTGAACTGTTAATAAGCCTATTTGTTAAAATGACACTGGCAGGCAGCATAAGCTTGGTTCCCCTATTCCTCAGAGTAGGAGTCAGTTATCCCGCCCTCAGCTCATCTGGTAGAGGTGAGGGGATATCACTCTGACTGCTGTGACAGCTCTACTTTAGCATATTCATGACGAGTAGAGTCTCATTTCACAGGTGTATTAAAATACCCCTAACCCCTTTCTCATAGGAAGCCTCGTCTCACACCGCAATGGCTAGATGCCATGCATGAAAATATGTAGAAATATAAGCATGCATCAGAGGCCGGGTCAAGAACCTAATTTCACAGTGACACCAGAGGTAATTTGGCTCTAGAAATGTTTGTCAATTCGCCATTCATTTGAGCAGGCATGGCATTGTGAGGCCCCCGATGTGAGTGCAAGGTGGCCAACCTGAACGCCTGTATTTATGGTGCACTTTTGTGAATACATTACGCCTGTCACAATGAAATAAGTGACATACTTACATGCTGCGAGGAGTAAGTCCAAAGGGGTGAGCACTGAGCGAGGGAGAGATAAGAGGAGAGGTAATTAGTACATTCATCTTTTTTATGATATCATTTTTCAGACATATATGATCACAATGTAAATTAGAAATAAGGAGGGACCTGCAGAAAATGGAATTCATTTGGAGCGGGTCAATCGCCCTACAATAGCGGTGCTGGGAGGCCAGGTGTAATTTACGGTGGCTCTTGGCCCTCTCTCTCTCCTGCCATACACCTGGCAGAGCCTGATACCCTGCTGCTCCCCACAGCTGCTGGGCCTTCTCTCCCACAGATAACACTCTTGTCTTCAAATGAGATTCATTTACTGCACAGGAAAAGAAGGAAAGGAAAAGGGAGACAAACCTGCCCTCCTTTCTTGCACCATCTTTCTGTCTCTCTCTCTCATGATTCAAGACTAAGCACTTACTGTAATGGCATTCTATGGATTATTGATTTTTGATTTGGTTTTTCTGCTCGGCAGATGCCCCCCATTTCAGCGGAGCCATTACCTCCGTAACGATTAGAAACAAAAAGTTAATTATGTAATTATAAAGCCAATAACAGCCTGCGCTGGTTTACCCTGCCTTAGTCGGTTTAAACATTATCTCTTGTGTGCACATCATAACAGGCGGAATGTGAGGAGAGGAGATTAACGCCTTGGAAAGCAGATGCGGAATTTAATTCTCCAGTCCATGGCTGCCTGGGAAACCATTAAGTAATCACAACATTCTCCCTCGATTAAATTCACGGCTGCCACTTTGCACACAAAGGGAAAGGGAAGAAGAGGTGCCTGCAAAGCTCTCCCATTTTTATTGACTGTAACGTCAGTCCCTGCCTGCAGGCACAGATGAATAAAACTGTTAAATAGGGTGCCTCAATCTGTCAGAAAATGAAAAGTTTGAGTGGGCAAAATAAAATCTAAGTAAAATAAAAAACGGAGGGGGCATGTTGCGATGTGTTCAGCCCGATAAAGCTCACTCAGAATGGGTGGAATAAATGGGGGCGCAAAAAGATGCACTTGATATTTCCCCATTATTTTTAGTCATTTTACTCTACCGCAAATGATTTTTGTCCCCAGCAGCTACAGATAAGGTTGGCGGTGAAAGGAAGTGGCTGAATTGGACTTGGTTTAAATGGATTAAAAGCACATAGAGGCCAACAAACATAGGCCTACTTTGTGCAAGCATGCAGTGCAGCTGAGACACGCATGTATTGACAACCTGGGATGCATACAGTAACTGTGACTAATTACTTATGGATGGGTAAGTGAGAAATTAATATGGCCTTGAAATTATATTTATTTGATGTTACGCAGTGAAGCTGGTTGAAACAGCCCTAGAGGGACATAGGTCAAAGGGGCAGTCTTCTTCTATAAATGAGCACTTAAGGGCAGAGAGAGGGTCCTGCTCTGATTAATTGGGTAATTCATTAGTTTGGTTAAGTCATTTAGTAAGATGGGTGAGATGGGGGCCTATAACCTGAGGGCTGTGCCGAGCACTAGCTGTAGACGAGGAGAAATACCATGGATAATGCAAGATAACAACATTAAATGAACTGTGAAAAAATACATATGGAGCCATGAGCCAGAGTGGCTGGGTTTCTCTGAAAATGATCAGCAAATGACAAAGACAACACATCAACACCTACATGCACAAATGCCCTTTCATATTATATGAGTTTAAACATGCTGAGAATTAGAGCTCAGACAGCTATGGGTGTGCCGCCAGAGCCGGTATTGACACACATTAATCGTACGTGGCCGTTCAGGTATGTGTTAAAGACTTTGTTCCTGAATGGGTAGCTTGTATGTCAAAGGCCAATTCCTTATTCCATATTTAAATAAGCTTAACTTCAAAGGGCATGCCATTATCTATTATGCTGAGGTTATAAGGCCTCTTGCATTGGACTAACAGCCTGATTGGTGAGCAGCCTGAATGTGTGTACATGTGTGTAAATATGACACTGTTTTTTTCATGGCTATATTTACACACGCTTCTTAAAGTACTTCCTTGAATGTCTGGAAGCTCCACTCAGAAATTTGACACACATTTACAGCCTATTGCAAGAATGCACACACACACACACACACCTACACACACACACACACACACACACACACACACACACACACACACACACACACACACACCTACACACACACACACACACACACACACACACACACACACACACACACACACATGCATAAACAGAGATACACACATAGACTGCACCTGCATACGCTAAAATGTACCTAAGTTCTTTTCAGATGCATACAGGGCTCAGTGTGAGTGCCAGCCTGTTGCTATACACCTCCACTCCTGTCCATCAGTTTCTTCCCAGAGGCCTTCAGCAGTACCCCAGGGACCTGGGGCCTGTGCTTCGTTTCCACTCAGTGCGATGCCAGGATCAGGTTTGGGAAAAGCAGCAGTTTTTTGTGTACAGTGGACAGCTGGTACATTCCAGATAACAGCTGAATCTAAAGCGAGTACAAAGGCAGCAAGCACGGTCTTCCTATTTGTCCATCCTTGCCTATTGATGAGCTTCTCAATCGGACCCAACTGATTTGTTTTTACATGCATTCACACAATATGATAACAGCACTGGCAGAGAATAGCAAGCACTGTCTCTGATTCCTGTTTAGACCTGTTCGGCCTTTCAAGGCTTCTGTATTACACCGAATACTAAATGCACAAAACAGGATAATGGATTTTGACAAAGAGATTAAAATCCAACTGTGCTTGTCAGCAAATACCATTTATTCAGTATGTACAGGTACACACAGCTGCTAGTGCTATTTCCAGCTTCTTGTATTAGTTGCTTTTACACATTGAAATGCCAGTGCTCAAAAGCAAAGTTTAGTCATAAAATACATTTTTAGCAGTGTTGTTGTTGTTGTTTAACTTTATAGATGATACATTTTCTACCTCTAAGCACCTCCTTAGTTCTTCCAGAAATCATTCAGCAAGGTTCAAACATCTTTACCTCAACCATGCCTCTGTTGGTCTTCTGCTTCCCTGAAAACGTTGTTTCTATTGTTCCATGTCACAGGAGTCTGTCCAGCTAAATCAAGGCATGGTGAGATTTTCTATCAAAACAAATGATTGATCAGCAAACGTGCAGTGTATACCAAATATAGAAAAATGCACTAAAGAGCATATTAATGTAGGGACATACACAAGCATGTACACTCACAATACCTAACGCACACACACCAAGCATGCGACATCAAGAATTCACTTTCTCTAAAAAGCCAAATTCCTCTCTGAGTCCCTTTTGAACCAGGTCAAATCCCCCATCCACAACCCGAGGCAGAAAGGATGGGAAAACTAATGACTACAATAGAGTGTTTGCATTTTTCTTGAGTCCTGAAAAACACAAAGAACAAGGCCTGTGACAAGCTCCATTATTTGGTTGCTCTGCCAGTTAGCAGACAGCTCCTGCTGGAGAGATGAAAGTGGGGGGTGTGGGATAGAGAGGACAGAAGAATGGAGAGTGTGTGAGTGTGGGTGGGGGGTTATGTGTGTGGGGTGTCAAGAGGGCCACGGAGATGGCAGGTGATGAGGACGGTCCCGCCCTCGCTGCCATAACCCATGTCGCGTGGAGCTACGGACCCATCAGCACAAAGACAAATTATCGCAGGGGGAATTTCACGGACAGGAAGAATCTGTCACGTAGTGGAACCCTCCCTCCTAGGGACTTCACACAGCCATTATGAGCTTCTTTAAGGAGGGAAAATTCACTGAGAGGCCCACATCCAACACCCCTAATGCCAAGATGGATGGGGAAGAGGAGGTGTGGGTCATAAGTCAGAAGGGAGTCGTTTTGCTTTTACTTTTTATATTGTTTTATGTATACCCTTAAAACTTTATTTTTTTTAAGTTGCTACCATATTTTCTGAACATTCCAGAAGAACCATGATCAAAAATAATTAATGACATTACCAATCAATAAATAGATGCTATTTTTAAGTCAGTTTATAGAAGGTGCTTTACACATTTATTGGGTAAAATATGTTTAACTTATGTCTTTACCTAAAATGTCAAAATATGACCTTTCTTTTTTTTACCTACAATTTTCTTTATAGACATTTTGGCTGCTTCTTAACAGCTGTTTGCATTTTTGCTGCTCATGTTTTCTTGAATGACCTCCCTCTCTAGCAGTGAGCATCAGGATGTCAGTCTTGTCACTGCTTCTGTTGCTGGCACACAGCCTCTCAAAACTTGGACTGTTCCCAGCAAGCACATGAAAAATCCTACAATAATAAATAATACCTCTCAAATGGGTATTATGTGTACTTAAGAGAGTTAGATTTATAAATTAAGGCTTTGTGTTTAATTGGCAACTCCCTGTGAGAGTTAACAGTGTGTTGAATGTGCACTTCATGGATAAACTTAGCATTAAGCCGCAAAATACACAGGCAACAGTTGTTGGGAAATGCAGGCAAACACATGATGTCAGGAATTGTAAAGAAAGGCTGTTACAACAGGAGTGCAGCTAGTGGTGATAAATGTCCTATTTATTTGGAATATTAAAGTGCTTACTGTAGGGCTTGTACTTTCACCCCAAATGGAAATGTGAGAACAAGGGCCCTTTTAACTTTAGCAAAAATGTCCACTCCTAGATCCAACATATAGATCATCACTAATCTCAGGTACAAAGTAACCGAAAGCTCCAAAGAAAACAAACATGAAAACCAAACAAGTTCAAAGACGTTTCATCTAAAAAGTTTTTTTTTTTTGTTTTTTTTTTTGAAGAACAAGAATGAGTTTATTGAAATATTTTTTCATAAGAACATTTTACTGCAGCTTTCAACCACAACAATTTTCTTTTCACTCAAGTTACAAAACTAAATTCCATATGAATACATTTCACATTTTCATGTCCACTCAAACTAGTAATCTCTCATTTTTTCTGTGAACTAATTCTACTCATTGGCTGTTGGCAAATTGTATGAGGAAATAAATTGCAGGCACCATAAAGAGATACCACCCCCCTTCCTGTCTCACTGTGTCTGTATCATTCATGAGACCACAACATGTGTAATCATGCTCAATATTTTATTACAGGTTGTAATACAACAACTTATTCTCATTCAGAGTATACGCATGTATCCAAACATCTCACCCAATAATAGGAACAATGGGGCTTTAAGTTGTTCGTGGAAAGAAGCCACATCTATTGTGTTCAAAGATATCATTCCAATTGAACCATTATGACATCGCCTTTTAAATTTGTCTTGGCCAACACAAAAGACCAGTGGCCCTTTAACAAATGTGAAGGGGATTATTCTATTTCTTCAACGTCAAACCCCACAGCCTTTCTCTTCTCTTTCACACAGGGGCATGAACTTGGATGGGCCCTGCTTTCCCTCCTGCTGAACACCACATTTTAAACACACAGTCACAATTGGCTGGATTAACCCACTCACTGTCCCCCCTTGTGCGGACCAATCCTATGGACTCAGCAACCCCTACCATGCTAGTAACCAGCAGAGATGCATGCTAACTGGATCATGTTCTATGAGAAGTAAAAAAAGAAAAAAAAATGTCCCTAACTTTTCTCACGTCACTTTCTCTCACAGCCCCAAGTGTGGATGGGTATAGGCCTCACTTAAAAGAGACTCCTTTGAACTAGATTCATGGGCCATTTGCATAAGCAGATTTGGGTGAGGAGAATGGAGGGGTATTGCGGCTGGTCATTAATATGCCAGCTAATTCAGCACATTGTAAGCCCATTGATGCTTCACTAAAGGGCAGTTATCCCATTGCCATTGTTTAGGCCTGAACCAGTCTCAGCAGTTGTTACAAATTACAGACTTAATTGATTTAAAATCTGCCATAAACCACACAATGAGTGGAGATATGGCAATGCTCAGTGATAGAGCAATGCAGTGTGAGATTTTTTTAAACAGTAACGTTAACGTCTGTGTAATAAATAAATGGACTCGCAAACAGCTGTCCCTGTGTCTGTGTGATAAACATCAAACGCAGATGCTTTTCCTATCAGCCCAGAATCAACCACATAATAACATATTCAGACATTCATTTTCAAGACATTTGTAAAACGATGCCCATCAGTTGTGTCTTTGGCCATGGGTCTGAATTTAATCCAAATGCGTTCCAAAGATAACACAGGGCAAGCGATTAGTTTGGAACTGCTTTTGCTGTCATGACTCAGCCACGATAATGTGCACCCCACATTTTTACACTCAGCACCAATTAGTGGCTGCAACAAAGCCTGACCAAAAATAAACATTGCAGTATTGCATACTTGTTACTACAATAAGGCGTAATCCCTGGGATATGCTGAACAATATTAGCTTTTCAATTACTCCTCAGAGCCACTGAGCAACAGTCTATTGAAACAGAGAGCAACCCCCAATGCATACACGTTGTCCTCCACAGGCTACTCCGGAAAAGTACTTGAGCTGTGAGAGACTTACCATTTCACCATACACACTAGCAGCTCCTCAGTACTGATCATCTTCTGTGTATCTCCCTGATTATATGCCGTTTTTTCACTACTCCGTCTCTTATTTTCTATTCTAAATAGCAATATAGCCAAGTGCACAGACATTTTTTGCGATGTAGCAGGCTGGGTTAAGTGAGATAATCATGTGATGCAATAATATTTTGCAATGACTAAACACATTTGGGGGCAGTTCTGATCATTGGGGTGGTGTTGATGATTATGTAAATAAGAGAAATGGCGATTATAATGACAGTGATCATAAAAAAGAGATGGCCCACCTTTATCAAGTCCCTGACCCGCTCTTCAGGACTTGTCATTGTCAATGAGTCCTTCGAGGGGTTTGTATGCTGCGGGGGTCGCTGTGTATTCTTCCCTATTCTCTTCAATCTCCTGCCCCTGATAGGGCCACATCAAAGCTGGAGGAGCTGTGCTTTGTGGGGCCTTGGTCCCTTGACTCTCAACATGTGGTTTTGTGGCTCTGAACATCGGCACCTTTTAACCCATTCTGTCGAGATTAGGCATCTCCTTCAATTGGGCATTAGTGAAACTATAGTAACCAATAAGAAGCTTGTTGCTGAATGGAAACTATGTATCTTGTCACAGTGGAGCTGTCGGAACATCACGATCCCAGACAAGTTCCTCGGCAGGATTTTGGCTGCCTGGATGGGGGCCCCTTCTTTTCATGCTGACACCAAGTAAACTCGTTCTACACACAAAGACACACATGCACACACACACACAGACCATTTTTTGCAGCCCAGACACTGTAATGGTAATTTATATTAAACGCAAAGAGGGGCAAAACACTGTTTTCCACAGGGCACAAGCATTCAATTATCTAGTTTTTTTTCTCCCGTCTTGTGTATGAGAGTGAGTGAGAAAACTGGACTAAAATGAACAACCAACAACAGTTTAAGAAAGGGGAGGGGGAAAATGCTTGTACACAATGACTAAGGGAGTAGGGCTTGGAAGCCTGGGAAATAAACAGGAACTAATGGAGTGGGTCTACGCTGCAGTCTTGGCTGGCACAACGCTGGTCCTGGGGAGAGAGGAAGGGCAGGCTGAGGGCCAGGCAGTGTCGCTTGCCCCCAGCTTCATTAAGAGGTGCAAACAAAACTCTACAGTACTGTGGCCTAGAGCTCCATCAGTCAGATCCTGGCCATAGCCTGGGCTTAACATGAGCTAAAGACTCCAGACATCACACACTCATTAAGCCAGGCTCCTGGAGCAACTGTCACTGGCTAGCAGCTCTCCGGCAACTGCTCTCTCTCCAGATTCCTGTTGAGGAGAATCTTCACACATTCCCAGGTTGGCTCCCTCTGCTCCAGCACCAGTCAACAGCTTGGATTAGAGAGGTCACTATAGTCAAAACATTTATTCAACAGAAAAGGCTAGTTAGCCCGTTGCTCACTAAACTATATCTGCGCTAAGAAGCAAATTTTAAATTGCTTATCGCTTAGTAAAATTTCAGTTTACCAATGTGTACATGAAGCCCATGTTGCAAGCTGGACTTTGACTCTGTACAGCTTCGCTTTTGCCATCAAATATAAACATCATACCATTGACACTTGGCTAGTGCTTTTTGTCTCTCCGTTTTGTTGTACAGCCCCAGTTACAGTGTTCATTTGATGCTGCACAGTCAACACAAGTCTCACACTGGCTCAGGCAGAGCAGCGAGAATCAGCATGAGGGTGGATTGATTTTTGGCTGAGTGCGGACAGAGACAGTGGGCCTCCAGACAGAAGCTTGGCTGGACTCTGTTAAGACTGGAGCCTTCTGTGAGGTTGCCTGCCCCACCACATGGAGTGCTCCAACAGTGACCCTGCGCAAACTGGCAACTGCCAACCGTCTGCTTCCGTCTGCTTGGCATATTTGGCCATTTAGTGGGCGCTTGTGAAGATCAAATGGGTTAAGATCGCCCTTCTTAGTGAGCGGGGAAAAAAGAACATCAAAAAGGTGTAAATTTCACTTCCCCACTTTTGATTAAGTCAAGCATGAAAAGAAATGTAATACTCTCAAGTGGCAAGGGTTTACACTATTGATGCTGTTACTTCTGCTTCAGGAGGCCCAATCAGCCAACAGGGAGCTGAGTAAACTCGCCCTGAGTTTTAGAGGAGGCCAGATGGAGGGCTTTTGCTGTGCCTGAAAAGACAGCTTAAGAGCTCGCCTCCTCAATCCCACTCAATACTGACTGTGTGAAATCCTGGCCCTGGCTAACCCCCCAACCCACCCACCTTCTCCAAAGCTGGTGGCTACCACCATATGGGCTTGTTTAAAAACTCCCACAGGCTGGTACAAAGCACAACAACACAGTTTTCATATCAAGTACTCTCTCAAAGAGGCCCCCCCTCTGACTCCTTCCCTTTCGATTCCAAAGGCTGTCACGGGTTCTGCTCTGATTAATAGTTGGTGTTGGCCGTCTGTTTTGGCATATCATTTTGTGCGATGATTAATATGAATTTGCCAGCTCAATCCAGATTTCATATGTTACTAAATAGGCTGCTGACTGACTGGATGTTTGCCTTTTCACCTCCAAAAACACTTCCCAATATTCAAGTGATATTAGTCGAGTGACCCTCAAGACTAACATTGCACCACCTTGCTTTGCTTTGTTGCAACATCCTCTCACAAAGCAAAAGTGAAGTAGAGCAGTGCCCCAGTAGTATGTGGTGGACAGCGGAATGGAATAGCTTTTGTAAAGACTTAATAGAATCTTTAACCGTTCCAACAATCCACTCCCATGGAGTTGCATTAAGTAGATATTGTAAAGGGACAATGACCTAAATAGCTCAACATCAACCTCATTAGGCATGCAGGCAGGGCCTGGACCATTTCATGGTGGAAGCTATTGTCAAGGCTCACCCCAGGTAAGCATTAAATTGCAAATGATACCCTGAAAGGCGGAGAGGAGAGGACAGAGTGGGAGAGAGGGTGAATATTGCAGACACAGAGAAAATGGTTCTCAGGACAACAGAGAATGAAAAGGCAGTTGGAGGAGCTGCTCTGACCGTAAAAAATCCAATACATCACAGCTTTTGGGGAGCAAATTCCACTCGTCTCCTAAGTGTCTTATTTGTAAGCAATGCTGAGCACAGGCCTGTGTAGGGAGACAGAGAAAAAAAGGGGGAGGGAGCAAGATAGAGAACCTAATGACAGACTGATAGCAATTACTTGTGCCCGTCAACGGCCTCTCTCTCACCCGGCATTCCAGTGGAAAATTAGACTAGTGGGAAAAATAAGGCAGGAGAAGAGGATAAAGAGGCTGAAAACAGTTTAGATTGTGTCTGAAAAAATAGTCTCTATGGACTTTTTGCACTGTCACAAACTTTCCACCAAAGTCTATCGCTCAGCAAATCAATAGCTGCATCCTCTGCACCAAACAATCTTCACCTAATGACCCCTTGGATCAACATGGTAATAAAGGGCTCTCTGAAGAATAGTTTGCAACTGCAGAGTGCTCTTATGAGTGACATTAAAAGATGCTCCGAAACGGGAGGTGTGCTCCCCAGTGTAACTGCTCTCTGTCACTGTTCCTGGTGAGAAATTGTGCCTTTGCATATTCCTTGTCACCCGTGGTATAAGGGAAAGGCCCCCTGAGGACGGTGTTAGTCACCTCTTGCTGTGTAGAGTGGAGTAAATTAAAGCAGGGATTAAGGCAGGCAAAATTCTGGATGACAAGCAAGGCGGTGGCAACCCCATCAACTCCTCTTTAGGCCCATATGTCTTCATGAAGCTCTGAATTAGGGACAACCAATGAGCCCAATGTAAAAGAAAAAAAGAAAATAAGTTTGGGGTTTACGATTTACACCACTTGTTTATGAAAAAAATGTAACACTAACACTTGTTTATAAGAAAAACAAGTAACACCATGTTCTGTTTTACCTAAGACATGAAAATCTAACAGCCACAATACCCTCTTATGATCTTATTATATGATCGTATGACCTGTTTTGCTCTCAGTTAGCTTAGATTGAATTAATTTTGATTTCTTTATTTTATATTACATTGCAAGTGTTTGTGCTTGTAGTGGCAAAAGTACTGTATTTTATGTAACACTCTTCTAGATGTACTGAGCTTTTAACTGCAATTCACACTTCAACAATACATTCATATGCTTTATTCTGAACACTTCAAGCACTTTATCTACTTCACATTCATGACCAATTTAGAATCACCAGTTAACCTAGTATGCATGTCTTTGGACTGTTGGAGAAAGCCAGAGTCCCCAAAGGAAACCCATGCAGGCCCAAGGACAACAACTTTACACAGAAAGACAGCCAGGTTTGGAAGCAGGGACCTAACCATTGTACCACCATGCTAGTCAGTTCAGATCTCATGTCTATGCCAAGGCACCTTCTGAACTCTGACTTCTTTTGCTCACGTGCATCATATTTTACTTCCCCTATGCTGTTTTACTGTTTCACTATTTTGAGACTCCCCATGATCCTTCAAAGACATTCAGTCTTGCTCTGAAAAAGCCTGTCTCTGCAGGAACCTGGGCGAATGTGGTGGGATCACAGACAGGTCCCCCTTGAACTCTGTCAGCACTGTCCCATAAAAAGTACAAATAGATTTGGCATGTACAGTTTCATAGTTTTAAGTTTCCATAAAACCTTTTTACATGGTTTGACCCACACGGGTGGACCTAAAATCTATTTCAGCAGATATAAGTCAAATCAGACCTGGAGGAATAAAGCTGAAATGTGACCTTAGCTTTTAGACACAAATATATTTGTTAACAAACTGTCCAATTTTGCAAAGTTTGGATGGTATCTGATACACATAGTTAAAGTTCAGTGGGACACTTGCTAGTTCATACAAGTCTTAACTGAACTGGAATTTCTGTTCTGCAGTTATTAAATTATAGATGAATTCTGATGCAATTGTTTCAAGGTTAGTATAGAGTTTTGAATCATGTATAAATAATCGGGTGTAAATCACGTATAAATAAATTAGTCTTATTTTAAAACTGAATCTCTCCTGTCAGTTGAAATATTTGTGGCCAAGTGTGACATTGTTCATTTGTAGGGTGATCCCTGTCAGTTATGTCAGGCTAAAAAGGTAAATCTTGCATTTTTCACTATGTAACTTTGAAGTTTCGATAACTTTGATATTGATGTTTATATCATCAATAATCAATATATAAACTTAGTGATTATTACTGGATTTTACAAACTCTTAATTTATACTTCTGCACTGAATCTATGTAGAGTCTGCAACATAGTCAGGGCAAGTGGCCACTTGCATTAGGTGTCGATTTAACACAGAAGCATAAATCCACTACTACTCTCAACTTGAGGTGCAGACACAGTGTTTACTCTACGCATGAGAAGAGTGGGAGGCAACCATTGGGTGCTCTAATGAAAGTCACTCTGTTGTCCTACAGAGAGGTCAAGCTCTTACACTTGACCATAACCACGTGGAGCCATGCTGCATGCATGGCCCTGGAAATGACTGTCAGATAAGGCACTGAATAACTTACACGGTAACAGTCTACATATATAAAACAAGATATTTCTCTCTGACAAATTTAGAAAAGTGCCAAGTTCAAAATAATTCTGAATTCTGAATAGAAATATTCTTTATTGTCCCTCATTGGGGAAATTCACATGTTCCAGCAGCAAATTGACAGGCAGATGGAGCATGCACATGCACATACATGTGTGTGTGTGCCTGCAAGTGTGTGCATGTGCATGTGTGTGTGTGTGTGTGTGTATTGCCACCATCACACCAGAGGATGGCAGAGTGGTTGATGAGACTTGGCTTCATGGAGCTTGGTTCCTGCCTGTGGCTGCTTTGGATGCAGGGGAGGGCTACAACAGTGAGCTTTGGGCCCCATTAAGCACTACAAAGCCTGCTTATTTTCTCAATTCCACACCTCCCTTTAAATCATTCCGCATTCTATGAATTGCAAGAAAGAAAAGCACAGGCAGATAAATTCAATCTGAAATCACATTTCAAAGGTATCTCAAACATATTGAGAAGATGTAAGTGACAGTTCTGACACTGTTTCTAAGAACCTAATAAATAGGAGGGTATATATACATTTAAGAAAAATCCTTCCACATATTTGAGATGATCAGATCAGACAACCATGTAGGAGAAATAAACAGGTATAATGACAATCAAGGGGTATTTTTTGTGGGATCTATTGAAGCACAGTACTGCTTGACATTGTTAAGGACAATTGGGTTCTTTAAAATGTGTTTTATTGACAGGTTACATGGAATCTCTGAACGGTGCAAAGATGTATAAGTTGCTAACTCGTGTTTCCAGTGGCATGCATTTGTCCATCTGGCTGCCGTGTCCAGGTCTCTGGCCCCCACAAGCAGTCTGTGCAGCCTGACTCTATCTATGCCCTTGATCCTCTTGGTAGCCAAAGATGCAGCACGCTAATGAAGAGGTAATGAGCCAGCGGATCCCTGCGATCTGTAAGGGGGCCACAGTGCAAAAGTTTACGTTCCCAGGACAGGGAGGGAGAGCATGCCGAACAAGCTGCAGGATGAAAGCTGGGTCTGAGTCGGCCGCATAGATCTACAGCCACAGAGGGGATTACAGACACCTACTTCCAGCTTAGGCTGGAGTTTTTGAAGTTGGGCATAGGAGGGGTGGGATCCCTTTGGCAGAGTCCTGTTTGATTCTGGTGGGAGTCCATCTATAATCCCCCCTTCCCGTTCTCACCTTCTGCCTGATCCACTGCAGCCTCTCATCCCCGTGGTCCAGGATCATTATCCACCTTGGCCAAGGGGCTCCCCCTCATTAATTTCCCTAAGCAGATTACAGAGTGTGCGTTTGTTGTTGTTGTTTGAGCCATCTGATTTGCCTAAGCCCTTTGTTTTTTCATCTGGTTTACACTTTAATGCCCCCCGAATGAGTTTCAATGACGGGGGGATCAACCTGACCCACTGGCAGTACAGCAGAGAACTTAAGAGAAGTGAGGCTAGCCTGAGGGGGTGGATAAAGGGAGGAGCAATATCTTACTTTTCTCCACTGCAGATTTAGATGTTCAGAAGGAGGAGACAAGTGTTGATTTAACCTCATCTCATCTCCTCAGAGTGGAGCTAAAGAGTAGATGGGACACTGGATCACTGACTGCAGTCACTGGACTAATAAGGACCACAGGCTCATGTTTAGCTCCTCTGCACTGCAAATAACATAGCTGCTGAGCCAAACCGGACCTAGTTGTCTCTCTACAGCCAAATACCCATCTGAAAAATGAACCCTTAGAGTGATGTCGTCAGTTGGCCAGCTACACAAGCTCCTCTCTGAATTCAGGCTGTTTGCACAATTCAAATCTGGGGGAGGGGAAGTAGTTTGTAATGATGCTTAGTCACTCTGGTCACTCCATCTTCTCCATGTGACATCTCATTAGTAAGATGAACACAGCCTGACCTGGGTCCAACAGCACTTGGCAGTCCAGTATGCTCTCCAGTCTGACACAACTCTCACACATCATTATCAGCTATTAGCTACAGTGAGCTGAACATTACATAATTAATCCAGCCTTTCATAAGCAAAGAAGGTGCATTCACTTGTATATGACACAACTGATAATTCTGCATCTTACTGATAATTCTTTATCACCCTCCCCAACCAAACACACACAAGTGGATAAGAGTAACAAGAGTAAAGGGTAACAAGCGACCTACCAACAGCCACACAAGCATCCTGGCCAAACCCCATCTATAATCTATCCTGGTTCCTAGCTACAGCAAACAAAGCATGCAATTAATCTGACAAAGCTAAATGTAATTGATTGATAAGGAGCAGAAGACCCTTCATGGGTTGTATTTGTCTGGGAGCACAGACGGACAGTGCAGACGTCATTAGGCCCATCACTGGGCCAGACTTTATCATAGAGATCAAAACCAGTCAATTTGGAACACAGCCAACATCACCCAGAGAGGGAGGGCAGAGAAAAGATAGAGCTAATGGGACACTGTTGTAGACCTCATCTCCACCAAGATCTAACAGGCCAAGCCAAGGCATTCTCTAAGGTCACAAATGACTACATTTGTTCTGTTTTCAAAAAAACAAAAACAAAACTGTACTGGGAGATATAAAGTAACCAGAAAATGTCCTTGATTCATGATGAGCAAATTTGTGTTCATTTGTTTGTTTAGTTTTTTGCTAAGCAGTCTCTTCCCGACTAGTAATTTATTTATTTGACACAAAAGCACAAAGTGTACAACTGTGACTAAAATTCCTGAGCAATAATAGTGAAAGAGTTGGTTAAATAAACACAGATGTTTAACCTATGATGGCCACAGCTCAGCACTGATCTGCTAGTGGAAAATGTTATGGTCTGTTTTATTCTGACCTACAATCATAGAATGCTGTTTGTGTATATCTTTTCATTGTAGAGCCAAAGTGGTATACTGAATCACATAGAAGCTGGACTGTAAATGGCAACAGAACCTAGGAATTTGGTCTTGGTTTAGACTAGAACATAAAAGACACAACAACATCAGAATAAACTGTGATTTATGCACACACAAGCAAAGCATTTGTATATAGCTCCCACTTGTTGTAACTAACTGTCTACAGCTGACACTACAATGACCACATCCTCACTTTATGCAGTTTCATTTGGTAAACCTGCTTTGTATGTGCCGTGAGTAATATAAATTGTTGTTCTTTGTCTAAAAACTAGACAAAATATTTTTTTTAGGTGTTATATGACCTGAAGAATTTTCTTAAGCAATCAATGCCTTCGTTGACATTCAATTGGATTTTTTAAATTTTTTTTATTTAAAGCCACTTTCATACATGCGCTGTGGCTCTGAATGAGCTATAGGAGAGATCCGGTGGCGACACAACTGTGCAATATATTAAACATCAGACATTAAATTGTGTTTAACCTGCCAGGTCCCTACATTTTAAGTGGGTGGAAGTGTGGACTTCTAAGTCATTGCAACACCTTGATCCTTGCCTTTTAATCAAGTGCATTTAATTAGCGACACCTGGCTGCCATTTCACCCGCTCTTAATTTGTAAGCGTGTATTTCGTTTTTCACAGGTATACACAGAGTCATGGGAAAACTTTCTTGTTCACACGGACATATGTGTGAAAATCGCTACTGGTTACAAGGACATACAAATATAAGTAAACACGGTTTAATTATCCTGACCACAGGCCCCGGACACATAATTGCCATTAGCTCATATAACTGTTTATGCAAGATTAGACACTGCATGTGTCTTTGAAAGTGCGCAAAGTTTTTATTTCATGTGCCATTTTTGCTTTTATCTGTTACTCAGACATGCTGAGTTAGCCTAGATCGACTGTCATGTTATACTCTATATAAACACCATGCAGTGTTAGGGTCATTACTCCAAAAAAGTAATGTTTTGCACATTGCTCATTACTTTTATTAAAAGTAATGGAGTAGGTTACTTAATTATTCACTGAAGAAAGCAATTTCTTACACTACTCACTGAATTTCTTTTGCGTTTCTCTGTAAAATCACCTGAAATGCACTGTCATGTAATTACCAGTTAACAATTTAAACCTGAGGCTACCGCACCAACACAAATCCCCGTATTAATGATGGCATACATACAATCTTTTAGCTTTTCTGTATAAACACAAACTGACAGCACAAAGGAAACTTGAACAACAGCCCAGTAGCTTTCTAGTAGCTTTAAAGTGTCTAACTTTAAAGACATTGCCATTAGCTGTTGGCTGGTTTTCTGCTAGCATCCTGTCTGTGCAGATGCTTGCTGAGGGCTGAAGTTGCGTTAGCAGCATTATGCAGCTATTACTGTCCTGAATACAGTCTGCATTACACCATCACACGCTTGTCCTTTTGCCCAGTAAAAATAAAAGTAATGTCCATATCACCACTACTGAAAAGCTGTTAGACTGCTTGCTGTTTTTCTCCTCCTTGCTCTCTGCACAGGAACTGAAATCAGGTGACTGTGGTAAGCGCACAGAAGGGAAAAAAAAGTAATGTGATTACAGTAGTGGGTTACTTTGGAACACATTATACCCAACACTGATGGCATGCACGATACAAAAATATTCAGGAATCACTGACAGATGACAGTTATAGCATGCATTATTATGAGGCGATTTAATCAGATAATTTACAAAACATTCAAACAACTTTATAATCATACCACATTTTCAAAATTCCAATTCCAAAGCAAAAATACTGTACAGCAAAAAATTTATATACATATTAAGGCCAGATACTAAATTTGGGTCTGGGATCCTAGGCATGTACACACTTTTTCCATGCAGCGACATGTCCTTGTAACAGAATGTGAAGCGATATTTAAGTGTAAGCCTGGTGCCTGCACTGTGTTTGCCAAGTGCTTTTTCAAATCAATCAACTCAAAATTATAATTCTATACTAATTACTTCTGATTGTTTAATTATGTAAAAATCTTTGAAACAGGAGATTTCTGCAATAAAAACAAATGGATATAATTTTAGGACATCATTTAGTTTCATATTCTGTGATGAAGACTGATTTTTTGAAGAAAATGCTATAAATTCCACTAATGAAATGGGTAAAAAAAAAAAATCCAGTTTATGTCCTTTTGGTTTTCCCTTCTATTAGAAATAATTGTCTGAGAGATTAAATGTACACATTTTCAGTTTGATTAGTTGCTACAGTTTGATTAGGAGCTCATGTCCTCAGGCAATTGGCCTTAAGGGTAGGAACGTGGACTGGTAACCTGACAGTTTTGCTTTCAGTTTTGCTTTCATGCTGAGCTCTCTCCTCACCACCACAGACCAGTACAGCATACACATTATAGCAGATGCCACACCAATCCATATGTCAACCTTCTGCAGAGGTGGGAAGTAACAAAATTGTTGTTTTCTGACTACTTTTTACTTTTACCCCTACATTTTTAAACAAATATCTGTACTTTATGCTTTAAGTAGCTCTTTAAAAAGAGATGACGTGTGCCAAAGTTAAAAGTAGGATGGTGGGTTTTATTTTTTGTTTTTTTGTTTTTACCACAACACCGGAACTACTGCAGGTGTAAGTTGCGGTTGCGGCACTTCAGCTTCTAGCTAGCCCTGAAGAGGAGTGAGCATAAAGGGAGTAATATTTTTAAATGGCAGGTCATTTCAAATGCAACATTTCTATCAGCTCAACAAACATCAGCAAACACACAAACTGTGGGCAGTTTGTCACAAAGTGTGTTGCTAGCTAAAGGTTCAGCTGCTGTATTTCACAGGGAGAGAAAAGAAAGAGAGCTAACTTCACTCAGAGATGGAGAAAGCTAAGAAAATCAGGACAGGAGAGGAAGAAGAGGGGTTAGATTTAAAGGAAAGGACTGCTCAGTGGGATTCCATACACTGGAAATGTAAAGCTTACATTAAGTCCCTATGTTTTTAAGTCAGAAATTGGGTCTGTACACATGACATTATGTTTTTTTTTATATTGTGAAACATGTTGCAAATCAAACTGGGGTAGACTAACTGCTATTTAAAGGCTACATGAAAATATACAGATGAGTGCAGGATGAACAGGTTAGATTGCTGTACTGTGAAGGAGTTAAAGTAAAGAACAGTATGTGTGACTGGTGGACAGTGGCTGTGGTTTCATGGTCAGAGTTATGTCACATACAGTGCAGCAGAGATTCATATGATTTTTAGCTGCTGATATTACTTTATCATTATGTTAATACAGCACAAGGTTCAGTTAGCGTTGCACAAAAATAGAAAAATCCTCCAAAGAGATACTTTTTACTTTCTTACTTTAAGTACATTTCAGAGGCTGAACTTTATTAGTTTTACTTGAGTAAAGAAGTAGAACCAGTACTTCAACTTTTATTTTAACAGTAGTATTTATACTTCTAAAGTATAGAATCTCTGTACTTTTGCCAACTCTGATCTTCCGGTCACCTCTCCCCTCACCCGTGAACAATATTCCAAGATACTTGAATTACTCCACTTGGGACTCCAACTCCTCCCTGAGATAGAGAGAGCACCTGTTCCATCTGACCATGTTCTCAGACTTGCAGGTACTAATACTCAAACCAGCTACAGTTGGCTGCAAAGGTGCCCTAGTGTAAGCTGGAGGTCACTGCCTAATGAAGCCAAAAGAACCACATCATCTGCATCATCTGTGAAGAGCGGAGAGGGAGAAAAGGTGAGGAGCTCAGTATTTGGGAAGGGCTCAGAATATAATGACTACTTACCACATCAAAAGGAGCAAGCTGAAGTGGTTTGTGCATCTGACTAAGATGACATCTCCTAGATGAGGTGTTTCGGCATGTCCTAGCAGGAGGAGGCCCTGGGGCATACCCAGGACATGCAAGAGAAACCATTTGGATTCACTGGCTTGGGAACTCCTTGGTGCATCTCTCCTTGGTGTTTCTCCTTGGAACAGGAGGAAGTGGCCAAGGAGAGGGACGTCTCTGTTTAGACTGCCCCTACAACCTGGATCTGGATAACAGAATAAGTGATGAATGGATGGAGTTTGATTAAGACTGGAATGATCTGGCATTTTTCCTTCTCTTTTCATGAAAATAAGGTTTCATACTTTAATCATAACAAAAGCATAACAAACCAGTGTCACAGCAATATGTTTAACACATACAACCACACCATAAAAGATATCAGTTTCACAATAAATTTACTGCAAGATGTTAAAAACAACTCTGTAAGGATAACAACCTAAAGCTTAATTATAATGATGGAATGACATACATATAATACACTCAGTCTTATTAAATTTTATTTTTATATTAAACATTTTTCAGTTGAGCCAATAACATCCAAACTTTATTTAGACAAATGTGAGAAGGATAAAGTTTGTGTATGCGCTCTTAACCCGGCATTTAAGTAACTGGCTTCACATCTGGAAATGTCTTTGCCCAGATGAACAGCCTGCTGTGAGCATTTACTGCCCGTGACATGTTTGGGATAATCTACCTAAATTTCTGGTTTTGGATATAACTTTGTTCCCATTTCTCACTGAATAAAGTTAGCACATCCTTCAAGAAGTAATCTTTTTAGGTTATGTTCACTATATGTGCAACCATGACAGTTTTTTCTGACCGAATTCTAACCCTGGACACGTGTATTATGTGTCAAAGTGTTTGAATTTGCCTTTGGTGTGAATAAAATTTACTCATATGCAGCAAATCACCAGCCATGTTTTCATCATTGCATATCTATACTGTTATTTTTTGTCTGCTACAACCAGGCCCTCTGGTGTCCCTGTAGGATATGGGCAGTAAGTTTTGTACTGTATCAGACCCAGTCAGTAGAAATCTCCTTCTAGTATTAAGCTGGGAAAGAGCGACGCAGGGGGGAGGTAGAGATGGGGTGGGAGGAGAATGGCCCGCAACCACACTGGGTTTTGGTGGCAGAGAGAAGCTGCAGGCAGTGGCATGGACTCCCTAACGGCGTCACCCCACTGATCCCGCAAATTTGGTAAACTTCATGGAAATTTAATAAGTGCCGCTGCTTTGTGTTCACCCACAGAGACCAGGCCTGGTGCTGGGAGGCACATGTGTGATGGTTTATCCACAGACACTCGCTGGCCTGTTTCTGAGGCAGACAGAGGAAAGTCCCTCTTAATGCTGCGTCTTTCAGAGCTCGAGAAGGAGCTGTGACCCCAGGGGCTGTGCTGCTTCAGCCAATATAGACTCTGTACATCCTGAGGGGGAATAATATGTGGGGATGGTCCGGGTCTGTTTCATTTCCCCTCCCTTCTCTCTTTTTCCCTCCCTTCAAAGGCTCTGCTCAGCTGCTCCTGCCAAGCTACAGAGCTCTTTAAGTTAAAAGGACAGCGATACTTATTTGAAATCGCTGCCTTTGCTCCCTCGTCTCTCCTTTTTTCATGGGCTGGCTTCTGCTGCCTGCGCCACACTGGGCAGTGCTCTGCCATGACAACTAAATAGGCCCCCTAATACCACTTCATAAAGCCGAGAAGTATCCTCCAGGCAAGGGGTTGTAAATTAAAGGCATAAATGTTGCCTTCATGGAAAGCGCGAAAGAGTGAACCCTCCACTAAAATGACAGAAATGACTTAACAGCCCAGGCTAAATGATACCTTAACCAGGCATAATTTATAGCCATATCCATGGTGGGGAATAAATCGATGTCCTGGTTATGAGGACTGCGAACAGAGAACATGTTGCTATGTGCATGTGCTATTCAATGTGTGTGTGTGTCAGTGGGGACTTATAAGCCTAAGTAGGATGATATTAGTCATTGGATGACTACATATACAAGATTTTATTTTCTTTGTTGATCAGTAGTAGCTTTTTGATACATACAGTGGGGCAAAAAAGTATTTAGTCAGCCACCGATTGTGCAAGTTCCCCCACTTAAAATGATGACAGAGGTCAGTAATTTGCACCAGAGGTACACTTCAACTGTGAGAGACAGAATGTGGAAAAAAAAAATCCATGAATCCACATGGTAGGATTTGTAAAGAATTTATTCGTAAATTAGGGTGGAAAATAAGTATTTGGTCACCTCAAACAAGGAAAATCTCTGGCTCTCACAGACCTGTAACGTCTTCTGTAAGAAGCTTTTCTGTCCCCCACTCGTTACCTGTATGAATGGCACCTGTTTGAACTCATCATCTGTATAAAAGACACCTGTCCACAGCCTCAAACAGTCAGACTCCAAACTCCGCCATGGCCAAGACCAAAGAGCTTTCGAAGGACACCAGGAAAAGTATTGTAGACCTGCACCAGACTGGGAAGAGTGAATCTACAATAGGCAAGCAGCTTGGTGTGAAAAAATCAACTGTGGGAGCAATCATCAGAAAATGGGAGACATACAAGACCACTGATAATCTCCCTCGATCTGGGGCTCCACGCAAGATCTCATCCCGTGGGGTCAAAATGATCATGAGAACGGTGAGCAAAGATCCCAGAACCACACGGGGGGACCTGGTGAATGACCTGCAGAGAGCTGGGACCAAAGTAACAAAGGTCACCATCAGTAACACACTACAACGGCAGGGAATCAAATCCCGCAGTGCCAGACGTGTCCCGCTGCTGAAGCCAGTGCATGTCCAGGCCCGTCTGAAGTTTGCCAGAGAGCACATGGATGATACAGCAGAGGATTGGGAGAATGTCATGTGGTCAGATGAAACCAAAGTAGAACTTTTTGGTATAAACTCAACTCGTCGTGTTTGGAGGAAGAAGAATACTGAGTTGCATCCCAAGAACACCATACCTACTGTGAAGCATGGGGATGGAAACATCATGCTATGGGGCTGTTTTTCTGCCAAGGGGATAGGACGACTGATCCGTGTTAAGGACAGAATGAATGGGGCCATGTATCGTGAGATTTTGAGCCAAAACCTCCTTCCATCAGTGAGAACTTTGAAGATGAAACGAGGCTGGGTCTTCCAACATGACAATGATCCAAAACACACCGCCCGGGCAACAAAGGAGTGGCTCCGTAAGAAGCATTTGAAAGTCCTGGAGTGGCCTAGCCAGTCTCCAGACCTCAACCCCATAGAAAATCTGTGGCGGGAGTTGAAAGTCCGTGTTGCTCGGCGACAGCCCCAAAACATCACTGCTCTCGAGAAGATCTGCATGGAGGAATGGGCCAAAATACCAGCTACTGTGTGTGCAAACCTGGTAAAGACCTATAGTAAACGTTTGACCTCTGTTATTGCCAACAAAGGTTATGTTACAAAGTATTGAGTTGTATTTTTGTTATTGACCAAATACTTATTTTCCACCCTGATTTACGAATAAATTCTTTACAAATCCTACCATGTGGATTCATGGATTTTTTTTTCCACATTCTGTCTCTCACAGTTGAAGTGTACCTCTGGTGCAAATTACTGACCTCTGTCATCATTTTAGGTGGGGGAACTTGCACAATCGGTGGCTGACTAAATACTTTTTTGCCCCACTGTAGATATGCATTCACAAGTCTGTAAAGGACAAGTATTTACTCACTAGGTGATATATTTTCTAAATTTGTTTTAGAAGGCAAAAATGGAGAAGGTATTTCATTTCCAGACATTGTCAGTTATTCCTCTCCATCACAGCCATTTAAACAGTTTTGTCAGTCTCATAAACTGCTCAGCTGTCCCTCTCCACCATTTTTCCTTGTCACTGTTCGTTTTCTAAAAGAGGGACTCCAAAAGAATGACAGTGGAGGAGAAAGACATAAAAAGATTTTGTTTACCTTTCCAAAACACAAGAAGGAAAACAAATATGTTGTACAGCTGTTTATTTAGTCCCATTCCCTTACCAGTTAACAGGCCGAATGCAGGCACCTATTGCAGTAAGATGACAAGAGATGAAGATGAGTCAAGGAGCAGTCTAAAAGATAAGAGCTTTCTTTCACTGTGTTTCTCTGTCCTTCTTTCTGTCATTTCAGTATCTCTCCTTCTCTTTTTTGTTTGCCACGTATGATGATGCGATAAGGCTGCTAAGCAGATATATGCACCCGTCATTTACGCACCAGGCTGTCTGTAACAGAACAATTCCTCAATTCATTTTTCACATCATTGTTTTCCCCTTTTTAGCGTGTCACAGAGGTCTTGCCTTGTGGGTGTTGTGACGGTGGGGGTGAGATAGGAGGGCAGACAGGCGCAAAGTGGAAGGATGCTGGGCTTCTCTAAGGGGATGTTTGGCTTTGTAATTTCACCCTTGAAATTCGTGATTACAAACGGGACAACTTTTTTAATTTTCTCTTTTGTCTGGATTCAGCTGGCTGACAGTCTGCCCCAGCAGCCAGGCCTTTTAATCAATCACCTAGATAATCAAATGTCACTGGCTATCTGCTCCATGTAATTACTTTTGCAATTAAAAATCAATCTCCAGTCACCCCATCTAATTAGAGGGATGGGCAGATCTTCATCTAGATTGATTTTATAATACATATTGACTTCAAATGCCATAACATTGCCATATTCTCTCATTTTCATGCTGTGGTGCATCAAAACAAAATGCCAGGGATTATATGGGAAGCACTGAGGGGTTGTTTCAATTCTGCGTACCAGAAAAAGGTCCGTACTCTAGGAAAGGTTCACCTTGCTTGCTTGTCTGTAATGACAAAACTCATCCTCTTAGCTCCCATTGGAGAAAATGGATGTCAAATATACATGACGTGCTACAGCTGATAAAATAAATAAACAAATAAACATGCATTAAATTATAGAAGCAATAGCTTGAACTGTAGGGTAATCATACTCTTCTTCTACAACAGAAAGCAAATCTATTGTAATTGAAATGATTATAAAGGAGAACATCTGTCTCCAATTCAACAATGACATCTTAACACATGTTATCTGAGAGATCAGTCTTAGTTCCAGAGTTGTCCTCTCACGCCATGCATCATGAAATTTGGGCAGCCTGTTATCACAGACATAAACAAAGAAAAAAACAAAAACAAAACTCCATCAGAAACAGCTTATTCCCATGGAAACAGACAGATGTGTCCATCTGGAAGACACCACAATGGCCTGAGTGCGCACTGCTGGGGACAGGCGCTTGACAGGCATGTGTGCACAGTGCCTTACCATGTGTCTTTCTGTCTCTCATCTCCACCTCAGTGCCTTCAGGGAGACTTATAGAACTGACAGGTCCAGTATTGAAGCTTTCCAATGTAGGCTTTTTTAGACATACACACACCATGTGCATACATGTACACAGAGAGAAACAGAAGCAGAAATACATACACAAAAATGCATGCACAGATAACACACACGAACAGGGACAGCCTCGGGGAAAGTGCCACTCATACACACAAGCAAAACAGTGGAGCCTACAGGGAGACATGAACCTCAAGGACTGACTGTGTGCAGAACCTTGAGAACCCCAGAATGCAAATAACAGCTGAAAATGCTGCCACAGGCTTGTAATACAAATATGTACACAGCTAAGTACTTAACTATATTGAAGTCTCTCTTAGTTGATTGAAGCCGTGTCCCTTGTGTGATTACACTGGTTATAATAGATGGTTTCTCCTGTATGATGTCCATAGGTGATTAATTCTGTCCATCAGCTATTTGATGATGAGTGTCCTTCTTCCCCTTGGCTGATGATAATAGAGAGCTCTCAAGTCTGTAGTTGTTACTGGTATAGTGATTAAACATAGATCGAAACTCTTTATAATCCTGGGGAAAAGCAGTCGAGGGGAAGAAGGAATAGACAGCGAGACCGAAGAACAGAATTGGATATTTCACCCAACGTCACACTCAGAGTTGTACCTTTCAAGTAGGTGCTAAAGAGTAAACAAAATATCATGCTAGCTTCCCTTACCCCATGCAGCACCAGTGGTGTGATTGGACCCTGTTAGCCCATTGCTGCCTGAGCCTTTTTCCCAGAGCGACCAGTAATAAGGGCAGGACTTATCATGTGTTGCCTCCAGCCACCACCACCACCACTATAACAGCACACAGGGAAAAAGGAGAACCCACCACTGTTGAGAAGTAATTAATCACCATGGAGTGGGAGCTGTCAAATCCTCAGGTCTTTTGAACTGATAATGCTGCCCACCACAATTTAGCCTGATGGAGATGAGATTTTCTTTTCACCTCTGGCTAGAAAGAACCAAATAAAGTGAGAAAAGGAAAAGAAGAAAAGGTTCGGATGGGTGGTGGTTGGGGAGTGGGGGGTGGAGGGGGGCAGCCAGCCAAAGCAAATATATTTTTTGAACAACAACGGCCAGTGGTGTACTTAATGATTGCCTTGCTCCTCTTAAACCTGACGTCCTTATCAAGTCTAAGTGTCCCAATCAATACGTTTCCTCTCAGGCATTCCTGAAATAGCTCACACATCAACTCACTCGAACAGCACCCCACCCCCCTCTCTCTGTTAAAGCACCATCTGTTATTACAGCCTGATCACTGAGAGTTTCTGCCAATCAGACACATGAACAAGTCAATATTTATTCAGATACAAAAGTTATGTTTATTACAATTCAGTTTTAACCTTGATGTTAGCATATGAGAACAGATTTTTCAGTTTACTGTAGCATTAAAAAAAATAGGTGAATAACAAACTGTTGCATTCTTTAACTCACGAAGTCCTCAAAGGAAAAACAAAGAGACAAATGTCTTTATTTGAAAGTTGGTAAAAATTGATAGAAAACATAAATACACAATGATGTCAAAGCAGATATTAGATATAATGTCACTTTCAGCTGACAATATATCATTTATAAATATAGTGACGTATGTAGTGAATTGCCAGTGTCCTAAAAAAATGGTATTAGCTCAGACACTGAATAAAATCCATGCAACCAGAAGAATGGAATCTCATCATAAGAATATATTTCTGTTTGATGTGAATCGCTTGTTTGTTTTTGTTTTAATACTAGTATTCCCATGGTCAAAGTTCTTTCTGAATGCCGAAGTTCATGACCTCTGATAATCTGTTTTGCAGCGCTGGATGGAGGTGCTAAGCAGTGGTTTTAGCAAAGGCCTGATGGGACTTTGGACGTGCCCCATGGCCAGACTGTGGAATGTTTTCTTAGACTCTTTTAAAAGCGTATTTCTAAAGAGGTTTATTAGTAGGATGGGTGACAGGAACAAATAAGCATGATGGCTCTCCAGAATCCCCATTTGATAAGAGAGGTGAAGCACCCACAACTAGAGGAAGGGGCTGCCATCAAGTGAAGGCAAAGATGAAAGAAAGACAGATGCCCTGGGCAGGCCTGTGTCCTTATCGAGCTAGCTGTGACAGAGTGAGAGTATTATAAGTGTTGAAAGTTCATGCTTTTAATTGTGGGGTAGAACTTCTAAAGCTCTTTCACATACACATAAACTCAAATGTTATGATTTTGTTTAGTCTTCATTACGTGGTATAGTTTAAAATGACCTGAAGAGGTCTTGCACTACTACCCTACGTACTTCCAAGCAGCTATATTTTCTTGACATTGTGCAAAAAGTTTGATGAATAAAAAGTAAAAAAGCAATTTTTACATTTTGCAATCTATATATTTTTTTCTGTTTACACTTTCACCCAGGAAAAAAACACTGCTCTTTCCACCTCTGCAGAAAAATTAGCATGTCAACATGACAGTCTTATTGACATTGAAGATATTTTTACCTTTTGTCCTGACATCACACTCTTTGAAGGTATAACATTCACCAGTGGAGAACAGGTTTCCTTTTTATTGCTGTGACATATAGTCAATACTCAATATAGTTCTTGACACCCTGAGGCCCAATAGCAGTCACTTGTGTATAAAGAGTGTCAGCGAGTTATTTTGACCCCCTACTGTAATCATGACCTTTCCAATAACACAACTCCCCCACAGAGTCTCATTCCCTAAAGGCTTTTCCAACTTAGGCCTAAACTGCATTACCACCAGCCAGCATTCACAGCTCAGCAGCTTCTAAACAAGCTACTCGTGAAACACAGTGAAAAACACACATCCACAAACCCCTGGATGTGATAGGGAAGGACAATAAATGCCTAAACAGTGTACACACACCAACCTGCACACACTCAGCAACACACAAATACGTGTACATGAACAAGGCTTGCATATTTAGCTCAAGGGAACATAACATGTAACCAGCGATATCATGCATAAATGAAAGGGAAAATGATATGGCATGCATTTCATTCTTTTGTAAGATTGCGTCCCCAGGTCATTGACTAAATAATTAGGCGATTGAAGTGACAGATTAAAGGCAGATTGGAAGTGACTGTGAAAGCAGGATAATGTTTCCCTAATCAGCTTGGTCGGAGAAATGCAGATTGTGAAATTTTCCAGCTACTTCCTTAGAAAAATGCATTTCACTTCTGATTAGGGATGATTAGTGTGCTGGTGGAGGAGGAGGGGGTCAGGGCCTTATGCTCCTTGGTTCCTGAGGACAGAGAAAAAGACAGAGCAAGCAATCGTGGAAGGGAGTGGGGTTGGAGGGGCATAGGTGCAGTGGCAGCCCATATACACAGGGAGCAAAGCCTGGAAGAAAAACTGGAAATAGCAGAGCTGGAAAGAGTTAGAGAGAATACAGAAAATGCACTGTCCTCCCAATTCAAAGGGAATGATTTAGGAGTAGATAAGCTTTTGAAAGAAGAGAAGATCACGTAAGAGGAAGCAGAGGATTTCTCTGAGTCCTGCCCCATAAGGCAGGAAATAGCAAAGGGAGATCTGCTTATCACAATGTTTCAACTGGTGGATCATTTATTTACCGGGCCATGACAAATATGGAAGATTTATAATGGCTACAAAGTCACCAGGTAAACTTCTCCAGTTATGCCAGGGTAATAGTTTTTGAGCAGCAGCATTAGAGAAGGTTAAATGTAGAACAGATGTAAAGCATAAACTACAACATGATCAAAGCTAAGGCACTCAAGACAGATACGCCAGCAAATGATGATGAATGACTGTGCAGAATTGTAAGCTGCACACAAATGTAGCGAGTTGCAAAGGTTGAAGCTGGGGGTGGGGGACAGAGAGGGAGGACAGGAGACACTAGGGAGCAAAAACAGTGTCTAAACTCATCGGGATGATCCTCTGCAGAAGGCCTCTGCGATTAAGTTCCTACAGCAGGAATCACAGTTTGGAAAATGTGTAATTGATTTCCCCGAAGGCTTAGAGAGCACCCTGAATGATCCCCGGGATAGCCTTGCCTGTGAAAGTTTGCTTTTCTCCCAGGCTTGCGGCCATATTTGAATGACATCATCATCTTGTGCGCATTTTTACTTTTATCTCGGAAAGATATATTATCCATGTGCTGGGCTCTGCTAGTAGAGATCAAAGGCACCACTCTGTTCAGGCACCATATTAAAGTGAAACACAATTTTGCTACAGAAAAATAATCTGTTTATTTCAAGTTAGATTCTGTTACATACCTGGCTTGTGAAATCACACATAATTCATCTTGACTTTAGTGCTTTTCAGCCAAGAACTACTATTGTTTTCTGTTCCAGGTGATAGAATGAAGAAATGGGGACAACATATGTTGGACATAATACACGTGGACTGTTAGTACTGTAAAAATTTACCTTGAAGATTTACATTTATTCTTATAATATCCAAAGACGCATGCCCAGATCTGCATTCTTCAGTTGCAGTCACTGGGATTGCTGCTCATAGTCTATCAGTGCAGTCACCTTTTTCAACACACACATGTGCATACAACTGCAGACATTCACATCCTCTTTAAAGTCTTGACGGCCTGCCCAGGATGATCTTTCACTAGTGTGAAGCGTCACGGTCAGAGGGAAAACAGACAGAGGGACACATGTTTGTGCACTTCTAAATTAAGTGTGACCACTGTGCACCTCTGAAGCAGGGGCTTGCTTCGGGGGTTATTATGGTGCCTGATAGTAGGGGGGCACTGTGATAATTTGATGTGAACTACCTTGATAAATCACTGTGTTGTAACCTTGGCTTTAGTATCTGTTTATGTCTCTACAAATTGAAACCCCACTGGCACAAGGCTGAGGTAGACCCGTACCCTGGCCCCCAACTATTAGTTCAAGGTGGAGAGAGTTTAGATGGCTGGTCCTAATGTTGGCCATCTCCCTCTTGCTGTTTTGTTTCTTCCTGCTGAGGAAGAAAGCCATGGACATGTGTAAGCAATAAAATGAAAGGTCTGCCTTCCACTACAGCCTGAGTGAAAGGAATGCAGAACCAAACTATAAAATAATAATGGGCACTAGGGCAGAGAAGAGGCAAAGGAGGGCTGAAGGGAGGTGGAAAGGGGGTATCAGAGACAGACACATCTGCAAAGGAGGTGGTGTTCATGGTGGTTGTGGATTGGGGGTGGTGGTAGAGCGTTAAGGTGGGGTGGGGTCTTGAAGTTAGAGCCCTCCTATGACCTCTGGACGTGCTGTTAAAGGCAGAGCGTAGCAAGCAGCCCAGGCTGGCACCACATCAAAAGGCTGACAGATGAAGGGCAAAGGCCAGTTTGACCTGGGCGCTAAGCTGCTGCTAAGCCTCTTAAAGCCAGAGGAGAGGTGCAGTAACAGGGAGAGCAAGGCGAGGAGGGGGGCTGAGAAGGAAGGAAGGGAGTAAGTGAGACTAGGAGTAAGGAATATCATTCACAACTCCCTCCTCCTCTGTGATAATCAAAGGAGTAAAAAAAGCCAGTCATGTAGACAGTAAATACAGTTGCACAGAAGTCTGAAGAGATAACATTAAATACCTTGTGCGGAATCATTGCGCGAGGGGCAAACTTAATCTAAAGCTAGTAAACCAACATCCCTAAAGCCTGTTTAAAGCAGGTTTTCATAATCACCGAAAATAAACTACAATCAGGACAATAAGACAGACAGATGGAGTCCTGAGGCATTTATCTGCTTTAAACATTTTCCCTTAGAAGCCACCAACTTATCATGAGCTTGTCAACACAGTGACACCATTCTTTCAAATGAAACGCTAATGCGCTGATCTGAGCACACAGCGCCAGTATCTGTTCATGAAATCTGAGGGTTGATCAAAAGGTTTGGTACATCCAGTTCAGTGTATACCTCGGCAAATAAGTGGAAATCATCACAAGTACTCACATAACAAGGATACAAACACAGTGGAGCTGTTTCCAACGAGAAGAGCTATGACAAAGCAAAGCAAATAACACCATGAGGGGGGAAACGGCAGACAGGAATGAAGGAGAGATTAAAAAGAGAGAGAAAAAAACAACATGAGAAGATGTAAAACTTTGAAAAAGTCCAACTGATCTCCTCAAAGGAAGAGGACATATCCCATAATGCAACAGGGCAGGAAATGCCTACTGTGAGGATAGGATGCCCCTCTGGATCCCATTAAGGGAATGCATGAAATTAATAGTGACATCATGTTGCTTGGTCAACAAACGCAAGTTGATTGATGAAGACAAACGGCCAGGGTGATAGCCAGTTGTTGGCTTTCCCTAGGAGATGCCATTTTCAGCCAGTCTCTACTTCCAGCTAGTGAAAGGGATATGGGCTGTCTAGGCAGCTCTGTTCCAATGCCACTGCTGTCACTCAAACTCTCTCCGGGGTTGTTTTCAACACTTGTGTAAGGTGACTGAAAGGATTTCAGCTAAAGTCCAGAAAACCCCCCACAGCATACGTATTGGAAAGAGAGAAAAAGAAAAATAATAGTATTTTAAGTTGACGATGGTTTTTGCAATTTCCATATTTTTCCATCACTAGGATTTTGCTAACAAAACAATGTGACAACACTTTATGTACCGCACATGTTCTAGGTGTGCTGTACCACCTCCACATTTCCACATGAAATATTTCTAGAAATTCATCGTGCATCCTGAGTAGAAGCCTTAAAAACTTGATGGTTCGTACAATTAACAATGCCACTCCTAGCCTATTGTGGACATCTGCAAACACTGCACGGGACATTTAATTTTCAAAGATAGATTAATACATTAGACATAGACATCTACAACATTATAATATTACATTTTCAATGCTACAGTTTACTTTTTTACTTTCACCTGATCACTGTATTACGGTCACTGTTGCAATAATAACCGTTTGCACACGGTGAAATTCCTTAATTTCATTATATTTAATTTGTTTTAATTTTTCACTGAAGTTTTTCACTAAATAAAAGTGTGTGTGTGTGTGTGTGTGTGTGTGTGTGTGTGTGTGTGTGTGTGTGTGTGTGTGTGGGGGGGGGGGGGGGGGGGGGGGGGGTTGCATGCCACCAGACACCAGAAACATCATTTTTTCCTTAAGGTGCTGTTTTTCATTGGTATACAACTGTTTCCATTCATCTCAAATTCAATGCAGCTGTTAAAAGAAAAGTTACTTTGATTTAGTAAATATGTCTGCACTTCTAGTGTTGTGAGCATCAAAGGTATGTGAGTAGATATCAAAGCATGCTCCTGGATCATCTATCCTTGGCAGCTAGACTGTACTTTCCATCTCAAGTGTGAAGCAGAGTTTCTGTGTAGAAAGAAATGAGACAGCAAACCTTTTAGCAGCTCCTGACTAAGATGGCCATCCTATTTTTGTTTTTCTAAGATCTGGTGGAATATTTGCAATTTTCCACTGTGAAGATAACATTTTTTTTTCTTTTTGATTGCAAATTAAAGCACCTACTTTTACAGAATACATGAATGTAACCACCTTGCTCTTTTATTCTTTGCTTAAATCAAATATTTTATAACTACTGTACAGATATGATTAAGAAGTAAGAAGAAACTGTCAGAAAGATATTGTACTTTATTGAATTTGAGAGATCAGAGGAGCTTCAATAACAACCTAGTAAGGAAACAATGCTTAGAAGCTTGCACTTTACTAGTCACTGATAGGTAAATTGGTGCCACCAGTGTGCTGCACATGCTAAACTGTGGCACCATCTGTTTTGAGACCTGGGACCAGAACAAACCGCAAGACAGTAGCTGAAAAACACAACTCAAGATGGCAGCTACGATTGCAAACACAAGCCACAAAGCTACACTGGATCTCAAGGATATAGGACTGAAATATGGAACTGCTTTAGGTGTGACATGGTGACACAAAAATTTGAAGTTTTGGGAGGATGACATTGAGCCTCAGGCCAAACAGGATATTGCCTGTTTGGCCAACTAAGACTTTTCGTGCATTTCAAAGATAGCTTATGGAGTAGGTTGGTAGCAAGTTAATGACAATATAGGATGGCAAAGGACTAAACCGCTCCATTTATGTTCATGTCCACATGGTGGTATGGAGGAGATCACTCAGCCGGTCCCAAAGGTATAAGATGTTCTCAGTTGTAGTTTCATGGACAAATAACAAAGATCCAACATCAGATAAAGGCATTTGGCTCTTCGGAACAGAGTGGGAAGCCCAGTGCAGTGAGAGAAGCTGTCCTTCACTAGCGGAACCATTCTCCACACTTGGCACTGACATGAAAGCAGCTTCTGCTTTACTGAAGTATGCACACATACGTACATACACACATACATAGGGACAAAGACACACATGCACACACACATATACGTGCGTGCCCGCACACCTGTGCACACAACCCCACACACACACTATGCAGGAAGTATGCCTGTCACGGACATGCAGGGAAGGGAGGCAGCAAAAACAACTTTCTGTCGACAAGAATAAGAAAAACAACAGTTGAAAGCGGGACTGCTTGAGAGAAGGAATGCGAGACAAAGGCATTCGCTCCGTCAGAACTCATCAGTCTGCAGAGGGAAAAAAATATGTAAGGGAGATGCAACCATATGAACGCTGTCACTGTCCTCTCCGTAACACAAGACAGAAGGGATCGGTTGGTGGAGAGCCAGCGAAACCTTCAGTCAAAAAAAAACAACTAAAAAACAACTTCAACAGAGACATTGGCAGGTTGGCAAGGTTTAAATATGTCTAGAATATCTAGAGGTATCTAGAATACAGGTATACACAACAGTCTGTGGATTAGACAGAAGTGTAAATACAAGACTACAACAAACTTTCCTTAAGTAGGCACTATGAAATGGAGGTGTTTAAAGCTTGGTAATGAGTTTCTTTGCCCAAAGGCACAGGCTTTGCTAAAGAGAAACAGAGAGAAAAGAAACACATTGGAGAGCTCCTCGGTGAAGGCCAGATTACCCTAAGGCCTGTAGAGCCACTCTCCAGAAGAGAAGATAAAAGAGCTTATTAATAGCCCTTAGATTTACATGCACTAAGTGGATGTTTATATTGGAACTTGCTGCTTATGTGTGAACATCCAACAACTGTAAACAGTGCCATTCAGGTCCCATTTCCTTTACATCATTGATATTGTTTCAGCTCACAAAATAGGCAGCCAGAGTTTAAAAAACATCATTCGGGCATTATCTTTTAAGCGGTTCCACAGTTTAGTCTCCCCAGGGCGGTAATCAAGATGCTTCATTGTCGACTTCCTCTTCTGCCTCTTCACGTTACGCTGACTTCAGTATAAACAGCTGAGAAACGGCAGACAGACAGAAGCCTTTATGTTGGCCTGCTCTATCAGAGGTACACAAATATAATGCTTATTTTCATGACTAGGTCATTACAAGTTTTTATGTCTGATTAAATAAGTCATGACTTTCTTTGATTAAAAGCAGAAAACAACATTATTTCAACTTGTATTTGCACAACTGAAAAGTCAAATAGTAAGATATGGCCAGCATAACTTGATATCATTGTGAGATGTGCAGTGCTGTTGTGTCCCATTTGAATATTTTAAATTACAAATTATTATATTAAGTGATAAACAACAAACTTAATTTTATCTACTACTTTCTAAGTAAAGGTTTTAGATTAAAAACTTGAATGCAAAGAAAAATAGTTTCATGTCTTTTTTTTTATTAACTCTAATCACATGAAAGAGAGGTAGTCAAGAGAAATGGAGTTCATGGGGCAACATACTGTAATCCCCCACTGCCTTTTATTGGACAAATATAAAATTAACAACAGTCAGGAGCTATAATGGTGAGCCAGAAGGCTTCCAACACAAATTTCCAATTTGAGGTCAGTTGTACGGTTCTATAAAAGTTTACAGGACTGCTAAAGAAGAGCTGTCACTTTACAAGAAACAAACTTTCCTAATTAATCATTACACTAATAACCCCGATACTTTAATGGGCTTCAGGTCTAATGCATGTTGCTATTAAAGGTGAAAGTGAAGTCAAACTCCAAATTAATGGCTTTTGTCATAAATCAGTAAAAAACCTGCTATTAAAGTTTCCTTTCTGGGGCAGCTAATAAGAAGACTGTAAAAGTACAATGCACACCAAAGAAAAGTGACCTAGCTTTTAGCATTAAATTTTATACTGCCCTTCCACTCGTGTTAAAATATGTAACTTGTCAAAATGTACAATGGGGGCAGCAGCACAGGGAGTGTCAGTGGTATAGCTCACTGATGATCATTAGAACCATTAAAAATAAAGAGAATAAAGAGTGGAGACAGTGTTAAATGTGGAGTGGGGTAATATAAAATTGAAGTACTTTATAATGACAGGACTTTAAGAATATAAGTGGATAAGAAATGGATTTTTTAATTTTTTGATATATTAGACTGAAACCTGTCATATGTAGTAGATCCACTTAACATGTAGAACATGTGGCGTGTGGAGGAGTTAATGGACTGGCTGACACACGCATCATGTTCAGGATTCCAGGTTGGAGTGTTCTCTAAGAGTGTAAGGACAGAGCAGCTTTGTTCTGCCAGAACATCAAAGGGACAGCCCGAGCTATTTGAACAATGACTCTCATCTATATATAGAAGAAGTGATGAACGAAGATTCGGGCATGTATGAGGTCACTGTCAGAATACAAGAAACACCCATGCCAACATCCATCAGGTGATGAAAGAAGTGCAAATACTTCCTCCCTGCCAGTACAGGGTCAGTAACTGACTTCTGAATATTGCCTCAGCTAAACTACTAAGAAGGCTAAGTCACCTTTAAACAGTGTCTCTCAATCAAGTCCCACGTTCCCAAGAAAAATAACAAGGTACCTTTTACCTGCAACAGTCCTGTCCATCACAGTAGGGTCACGTCTACTAACATGTGAAACCTTTCCTAGATAAGATCACAGAGAGATTAAGCTCATGTATCAGAGATTAGGCAAAGTTTGTTTTCTCTCATTTGAACCAGGGTGGGGATAGTCCCTGGGCCTACCCCCACAGGCTTAGGCATATTGCCATTAGTGGTGTTTTGTTGACAGCAGGCAACGGTAAATGAGGCCCCACTTTAATCAGAGGCATGCGGGGCTGGTGTCAGAGTTCTCCCATGTCTCTCAGGTGAAAGATGAGCAGGGAGAGAGGTGTTGTCTCCACGTTAATTAAAACTGCTCCCCTCACGCGAGGACTTGGTGTTGCTACCACCAACCCGCCCCCTGAAACCACGACTATACTTTCAGCATAAACACTATCCATTAGCTAAGAGTGCAAAGAGAGGGGGAAACAGCAAGGGGTGTAATTAATCAGACTAAGATCATGTTCTAACCACTTAAAAGCAAGAGGGGGGCATTTATCTACAGGGGAAACAGGTCTGTTCTAGTTTACATGTGAAATGTGTAGTTGGAGGTTATTTTATGAAGTCTTTTAGGAGGGATAACATAAAGGGAGAGTGAAAAAAAAAAAAAAAAAAAAAAAAAAATATATATATATATATATATATATATATATATATATATATATATATATATATATATATATATATATATATATATATATATATATATATTACAAAGACTGTACAAAGGATGTTGGTGGAACTGCCTTCATCCTTTAATTTCTCTTTATCCATGCCCCTCAGCCTATGTCAAAGAGACAGAAGATATTGTCTCTAGTTTGGCTATTTACCCAGAAATCCCATCCTCCACAGCGGCTTCCTGTTCCCTTGAAGTGAGACATCCTTTCCTGGGGGATCAACTGGATGAACCAGACACAGATATGAGGATGCTGCTTTAGCCTGGCCATGCCCAGTTACGAAAACACATTCACGCTGTTCGTCTCAACAGCCCGCCCTGAAACACCAGTTCCATCCCAGCCAGGAGCACCAGGCAGGAGGCATGCTGCAACCATGGTTTGGCTTGGGTGGATGAGACAAAGAGTTTTTGATAGAGGGTGGGTAGATGGAATGAAGGAGGGCAGTCTGGAGTCCCTGTTTCCCTTCCATACAATATGAAACCTCCCAGTCTCTGATGCAAATAAGGTGGTGGAAGCAAAGAGTGAAAACAAGGGAAAACATGAAGGGAAAAGCAGATTGAAAAGAGGAATGGGAGGGGAGGAGGCCTCCTAAAGCACCACAAAAGTGAAGGCCTTTTCAATACACGACAGTAGTGAGTGTCAATCAAGCGGTCAGAATTAACAATGTAAGGCCAGTGCAGGGAGGGCTAATGTCATCTTTGATCCACCCAACCCCCTCAGCAATACTTCCCTAACTCTCCACTTTTCACAAACCCCTTGTGACCGCATGAATTTGACTAGTGACAGCTCGGCATCCTGTAATTTGCCAATTTGCACGCATGTCAAAAAGCCAGACCAGAGTAAAATATGGCCACAAAGTGGGAATAGTCTGAAAGAAGTGCAAGAGATCTGCAACACAGGGGAGGATAATGGAGATGATGGGAGAAACAGCAGGATGAAATAGATTTGAGTGAAGGCTGTTTTCAAAGTGTGTGTGCCTCCTTCATAGTGAACAGTCGACTCTCATGATTTCTACATAACACAGCCTGGTGGGCCTCATTCACATGCCTTGTGTATTTGTCTGTGTGTGTGATTACATGTGGATGATCGGTTTTTGTGAGTGAGCAAGAGTGTGTCTTCTTTGACAAGACCATGTGTGCCATTCATCTTTATGAGCACAAGTGTAAGGAGTTGAACAATTCTATCTGCTACTGCTGTGCAGTAAAGTGGGGGATGAGGGTGATTATCCATGGCTGAGCCATTAATCTTGAGCATTATCAACACCTTGCTGGTGCAATCTGTGTTTAAATCCAGGAGTCGATGAATACTTCTCAACCAGTGTTCAGCTCTCAATTATAGTGAAGACAATACAAGAACTATAGCAACTAAAACAATGGTCGAATCATCAAGACATGCCAGGATTTAGAGCTACAGAACAACTTGACCTCACATTTTCCCCAGTGGAAAATTAACTGTATATTTAATGTCCACATGTGCATGTTGAAATACACCCCAGCACACATACACACAAGAAAGAACCATGAAGCCTGTATAAATCTCTATCAGGAAGCCAGCCAACCTCTCTGCCCCTTGCTGGTGAAAACCATATAATAGTCTAAGGAACCAGAAACACATTTTCTGGATAGTTGGCAGCAAATGTCCCATAATGGTTTGGTCTGGGTAACTTTCTAAATGTTATTTTTATTGTGGGGTCTAAAGTGAAGGGGGCAGAACGCCTGGTTGACAAATGCACATACACATTGAAAACCCTATGATGGTGTTCTGTGTCATGTATGTAAAAAAGAACAGAGAGAGCAGATGTGGTGCCATGAAACCCAGCCCACACAAATGTATCCAGACAACCAAATTAAACATGCTGCAAACCGTTTTGTATTTATGCACAAAAATAGCAGTAGGTCAGCAGTTGTAAACTCTTTCTATTATCATATACACATAAAAGGATGTCTTAAAAAGTCCCCAAAACTATCGAGGAAATATATTACTTGATAATGTTCTTGCTGAGTCTGCCCTTTACACTTGCTTAACAATATTTTACGTATCTAAAACATTCCCAAACACTGATTAACAGCTGACAAAGGGGCATTTACTGCTGCAGGAGATCCTCAAACCATGCGTGAAAGTTAAAATGAGAAGCAATTCTGTAAAACACTACTCATTATGATGGCTATTTACCACATCGTTGTAACTGTAAAGGGTGGACCTTTAAATGTCTCACAAAGTAATCTCGCCTCTTTTACAGTTCACTGAATTCTTTACCGCGTTCCCAAGTGAGCGATGTTAGAGGGTTGAAAGGAGGACAAAGCTGACATTGCTTGTGGCTTTTTAAAGTTGTGTCATTCACTCAGGAATCAGGACATTACAGAGCTATTGATTGTTCAGAGAGTTAAAGTAAAATGGAAAGTGCCTATGTAGAGTATATAAAAACCCAGTCTTTTGAAGCTTAAGCCCAGAACCTATCATGAACAACATTTACAACTTGGTCATGATTGGACATGTGAGAATATTCACACTGTATACAGTAGATACAGCTGCTTTGAAGTATCCACTGCATGCAGAATAATTAGCTAAATGTATGATCCAGAACTTAGAAGGTGCACATGTCCGGTGTTATAATTTGCATAGGACTGGCATTAATGAGTCATCTTCTGGAGTAAGGTCTGTGACTGCTGGTGCTACAGCCTCACACTAGTTTTGCTAAATGATCAATTGTGTTTTCTTGTGCAGCTGTTGTGGTCTACATTTGGGCGAGTGAGTGGATAATACTGACTTTTGAAATACTTTCAGATTGTGCACACATCTCTGGAAAACTGTAACATATGGCTACAAGGGAAAAAAATGAGCGTAGTGAACTCTTTTAAATCAAAACCCTTGAGCTGGTGAGTCTACTAATGATTTTGGTAAAGGGGAAAGTCAGGGGTAGGATGTCAGGGTGTGTGGCTATTCCCTGGAAAAACAAATCAAACAAACAAACAAAAGATAAACAAACAAAAAAGATTTGCACCACATATGATGATTTATTAAATGTTTTGTATGCCAGCAGGAAGCCCTATTGCAAACATAAAAAATAAGATGTGTAACATCAGGCCAGGTTGGAATAAGTATGCAGCTGAGGAAATTTAAGTCATGAATTCTAGCAGGTAGACCTAGACAGGTGAGCGTGTTTGCCCCTCTACAACCTTGATAAGGCTAGGTGGAAGAGAATGGATGGTTGTAAAAATGAAGAAGCCATCCGCTAGCTGAGATGCTATTAAGTAACAACATCTGGGTTAGATCATATTGTATATTTGCTGAACATCTCAAATACTCCACTATTAGGCTAGTTCCTTAGCTTTCCATTTGTTTAACTGACATATTGGTAAAGTAGGCAGTCTAAATAATAAAACGTTTTAGAAATAATTCTACTGAATAGATTGTTTCATAACTGCACTTGTAACCAGTTCAAAACCAAACATTGTCCTAATGTGTGTATTTGGGATGAGTAACAGAATTAGGCATGGTGGAAGTTTATGCTTTGTTCACAGTTCTTTTTCTATTTTATGATTTGTCAAAGAACTGAGTTTGGAGTTGCCCATGGCTTACTGCTTATATTGGAATTTTTCGGGGACAAGATGGTTGCTTTCCTGCACAGTTGGGTTGAGAATGTATCCTGGCTGTTGTTTGTACTTATGCATCAACACTGGGTGGTGTGTTTGAGAGTGCTCCATCTGGTGATTCTATTTTCCTACTGGGAGACGTCCATGTTCATGTGGGCAAAGACAGTGAAGCATGGATGGGCAGGATTGGGAGGAACAGTCTGACTGATCAGAATGCAAATGTGTTCTCTTATATGACTCCTGTGTCCAATAATAAGTCCATGTGCCACAAGGATACCCTAGGTTGCAGTTGACGATGGATTTTTTAATCATATCATCAGATCTGCAGCTGTAAGCTCTAGACAATCAGGTGAAAGAGGAGCTGAGTTGAGGAGGAGCACAAAACCACCTGGCTGTAGATAATTACCTCCCACGTCTGGCACAACTTTGACAACATTCCGAGGGAGGCTGGGAACATTGAGTCATTTTGAACCCATTGCATCAATTTGTCAGGCTACTGCGCAAAGGTATGGGTGCAAGGTGGTTGATGCCTGTTGTGGTGGTAATTGCTGAACCAGATGGCCGACACCGGAGGTGAAGGAAGCCATCAAACTGAGGGAGTCCTCGCAGGCATTGGCTTGGTTGGTCTGTGGGACTTAAAGATATCTGATGGGTACTGCCAGACCAACTGGAACAACACTTTGGCAATAGCTGAAACAAAAACTCATTGGTGGTTGTAGTTCATGAGGATAAGGACTTTTGGTCTACCTCTAAGCAATTTAAGAAGGGAAAGTGTCCCTCTACTAACTTGCTGTATAGTGTTCAAGGTTCAAGGTTCTTTATTTGTCACATGCATAGTTATACAAGTATAACACACAGTGAAATGTAGCCTGACACGCTCCTCGACATGTGCAAAAATTGGGGGGGGGGGGGGGGGGGGGGGGTGTGTAGAGGAAGAACATTATATATATATATACATATAGTATATACACTGGGTGAGTGTGCAGTAGTAGCAGCAAGCAGGTGAATTCTGTACATTAGTATGAATAGACATCTGACTATTTTACAGGATAGACAATATAAACATATTTAAAATTAAAGGAATTTGAAATGTACATTGTGCCTTGGTTTAGAGTGTCTGGAAGAGAGTCCTGTCTCAGTCAATTATAGATGATGTGAGAGGGCGGGTGTGTGTGTTTAGGGCACGGATGGCTTGGGGATAGAAGCTCCTCTTGAGTCTCTCTGTCCTTGCCCGGAAGATGCGGAACCTTCTACCAGATTGCAGAAGCTGGAACAGTTTGTTGCCAGGATGGGACGGGTCCTTCAGTATCTGCGCTGCTCTAGTCCGGCATCTCCTGGTGTAGGTGTCCTGAAGCGGGGGGAGAGCAATCCTGCAGCAGCGTTCTGCTGTATGGATCACTCTCTGGAGAGCTTTTTGGTCCTTCACACAGCTGTTCCCGAACCACGATGTCATGTTCTGTGTGAGGATGCTCTCCACAGCGCCTGTATAGAAAATCCTGAGGATCTTTGGAGAGACCCTGAACTTCCTCAGTTGTCGTAGGTGATACAGGCGCTGCCTAGCCTTTTTGGTCTGGACCTGAATGTGGGCAGCCCATGTCAGGTCTGAGGAGATGTGGACACCAAGATACTTGAAGGACTGCACCCTCTCCACTGGAGCTCCATTGATGATAATGGGCTTGTAGTCTCTGTGCTGACCCCTTCTGAAGTCCACCACCAGCTCCTTGGTCTTGCTGACGTTCAGCTGGAGGTGGTTGTCCTGGCACCACGATGCCAGATTCTTCACTTCATCCATGTAGGCCGCCTCATCGTTGTTGGAGATGGCACCCAACACCACTGTGTCGTCAGCAAACTTCACAATGGTGTTGGAGCCATGGGTGGCCACACAGTCTGAAGTGTAGAGGGAGTAGAGCAGTGGCGAGAGGACACATCCCTGAGGTGCTCCTGTGTTGATGGTGATGCTGTTGGAGAAGCACCTGCCCACCCTCACCACCTGAGTTCTGCCAGTGAGGAAGTCCAACACCCATGCACACAGACGGCTGTTAAGTCCCAGATCCCTCAGCTTTGTGAACAGTCTGCAGGGCACTATTGTGTTAAACGCTGAACTGTAATCAACAAACAGCATTCGCACATAGTTACCCTGTTTCTTGTCCACGTGGCTGAGAGTGGTGTGTAGGACGTGGGCGATGGCATCCTCTGTGGATCTGTTGGATCTGTAGGCAAACTGCAGTGGATCTGTGGTGTCTGGGATGGAGGAGGAGATGATGTTCTTCAGCAGCCTCTCAAACACCTTCATTACTACCGAGGTCAGTGCAACTGGCCGGTAATCGTTCAGGGATGAGGGTTTGCTGTTCTTGGGCACAGGGATGATGGTGGATCTTTTGAAGCATGTGGGGACCACAGACTTTGCCAGGGACTCGTTGAAGATGTAAGTGAACAGCAGCGCAGCAGACGGCCGGTGATGCCGTCTGGCCCCGCCGCTTTCCTTGTGTTCACTCTCCTCAGTGCCGCTCGGACGTCATGCTCCGCGATGCTGGTCACCGGTCTCTCGCTGATGACGTCACTGTCCTCGATAGTCAGGCGGTAGATAGCATTAGCCGCCTGGCTAACCTCGAAACGGGCGTAGAACCGATTCAGCTCGTTGGTGAATGCAGAGTCGGCGTTGATCGGCGCAGTGTCCCTGGCTTTGTAGTCCGTAATGGTGCGTAGTCCGTGCCACATACTCCGTGTGTCGCCCTGGTGGAAGCGGGACTGTGTGTGCTGTGGTGCTGACTTCAACTGATGATATAGTTGGTCGGTGGAAGAAATGCCTCAAGGACCTTCTTAATCCCACTGACATACCTTCTATAGAGGAAGTGGAGTCTGGGGACAATCGGTCGACTTTCCATTAGTTAGTTCATTAGTCGAACCTCCGATCCAGGAGGAACAATGCCATTTTCATCCTGTTTCATGCTTGGCAGTGAACCAGGTCTTTATACTCTTTAGGATATTCAAGTATTTGCTTAAGTGCTGGAAGGCTTCTACTTTCTTCCAGTGTTTCTTCAGAATCTCATGTCTTTTTTTGTGGAAAATGTTGTCCTGTTCGGTTTATCAGGAAGTGGCTTCCAGTTGGAGCAGTTCACAGCAGAGTGTGAAGCAGCAGGAATGAGAAGCACTTCCAAGTGTGAGGCGGTGATCTTCAGCTGGCAAAGGATGGTGTGCCCTGCACAAAAGTGAAGCTGTCAGTTTACTGGCCAGTCTGCATCCTTATCATTCCCTATGGTCATGAGCTTTGGGCAGTGACCGAAAGAATGCAACAGCAGAAACAAGTGGTGGAAATGAGGTTTCTTTGGAGGGTGACTGGCCTCTCCATTAGACATAGGGTGAAGAATTCAATCATTTGAGAGGGCTTCAGATTAGAGCTGCAACTCGGATGCCCTTACCTTGAGATGATTCAGGCATCTGACAAGGATGCCCCCTCTGTTCCTTCTGGGTACATTGAGGAGGACTGGGGAAGACCCAGGACATCCTGGAAAGATTGTGTCTCTCATCTGGCCTGGGAAAGACTTGGTGTTCTCCCAGATTAGCTCAAGAAGGTGGTTGGGGAGAAAGAGCTCTGGGCTTCTCTATTTAGGCTGCCTGCCCCGGAACCTGGTTCCAGATAAAAGGAAGATGGATGGATGGACGGATGGATGGATGGATTAATGGCATATTATGTATAATCCACAAATTTCTAATTGGGTTGAGGTAATGGCTTTGGAAAGGACATTTTGAAAGCTTAATAACGCAGCCTATTCTTTCCCAAACCAGTTTTGATGTATGTTTGAAATAATGGTCTTGTTTGAACACCAAATAATGTCCAAGTGTAAATTGTTTATCTGTTGATTTGCGGTAAAGTTGAAGAATTTAATGGTAAACCTCGTTCTTTATTATTTAATCCAGGTCGTGCAATGTACCAGTGCCACTGGCAGTAAAACAGCCCCAGAGCATGATGCTACCAACACCATGCTTGATATTTGTCAAAGTGTCTGTGGTTGTTCAGTGTGGGCAAAGATGCTGGTGTTTCAGCAGTTTCCAGTTCAAGGCAGGTGGTTTCTGGGTTGTTATTGAATATCCTAGCCACTTTTCTCTTATCTGAGGAAGACATTTTGGAGATTTTGGCAAAATGGTTATACATCTGAAGAAACTGCACTTGCATTCAGTTGTTTGAACTGATGATCTTGGAATCTGCAGATGTTTAGAAACCAAGAGACCATCCCAAAAGATGTAAATCTTCAATATTTTTTTCTTAGATCTTCACTTTCTTCAGTTCTTCAGTTCCTTGGACATTCCCAATGGTTTGAGTATTGGTCAATCCATCCATGATGAGCGGTTAATAGACTTAGAACCTTTAGCACCACTTATTAAAAGATTTACGTGATTAAATGTATATATTTGAACCTGTAGATATATTTTGACCAAGTGTGCTTTAAAAAAGATCCAAAATCAATTCCAATTTTGGTTTAATTACATTCTTGTGTTTTTTCAAGTCACTAAAAAATGTACACTGTACAATCATTCCACACTGGAAAAAGAACCATTTAAAGAAATTATTAAAAGCCCTAAATCATGGTAAATGGACTGGTTTTTGTATAGCGCTTTTCTACTCTATCTGAGCACTCAAAGCACTTTGCAGAACTTGCCCTATTCACCCATATTCATACAAGCACTTTTTCTAATCTTGTTTCTATCTAACATTCACACACATTCAAACTGCAATGTATGTATCAGAGAGCAACTTGGGGTTAGCATCTTGCCCAAGGATATTTAGCATGCAGACTGGAGCATCCAGGGATCGAACCACCAGCCTTTCAATTAGCAATTGACTGTGACATCCAAATCACTGTGGCATTCATGCCCACGATGAGTGTATAACTTCTGAAGACAAATATTTAAGATTTTGTGCAAGTTATTATTATTATTATTATTATTATTAGTAGTAGTAGTAGTAGTAGTAGTAGTAGTAGTAGTAGTAGTATTATTATTGTAGCTAAACCATCAGTGTTTATTTTTAGTTTATTTGGCCAAAGAGCCAGTGAGCTCATGGTGAGGTGTCCATTATCTGTCCATTCATTCACAAGAATCACTACTCCTCTTACAATATTGGTCAGAATTTAACAACACTTACATACAATGTTTGCCTAATGGAGTTGTACCAATTTTTGCTCAAGGTCAAGGCAAATGTCACGTTTGTCTTTCACAGTGGACTTTAAATCTCATTTGTTTGTGCCGCAAAGCCAACCAATGACAAGAATTTATCATAACATCACTTTCTGTACTACTTTCTGTACTTTGTAAATTGTGATAGATCTCAGGTTAGATGGGATTGAATTTAAATGTTATTGTTTCTCTTTTAGACGATTGAGTATTCAATAATTATCAATAACTTCAATAACTTTAGTAATGTATTTGTAGTACCTCATTTTTACGACCATGCATAATATTTAAATAACTAGTATTAGTATAAATAAATAGTATTTTTCTACTGCTGGCTAAGAATAAGCATTAATATAGATTGTGATTCATCTGGATGGGCCAGATGAACTGTCTGTAACTTTGCACTCTGTAACAGTTTCCACTATGCAGTTTTCCCTGGATCCAGGCCTTTGTGACTAGTAATTAAATACATATCTTATTGCCATACTTTAACCCCTGGAGTACATGACATTGTGGTGCCCTGGAAACTGGAAAACTTTTGAAATGAGGAAATAAGGCTCCCAACTGTAATTTCTATTTATTTTATTTTTATTTATTTTTTTAGTTTAGTTTAATTTTTAAGTTATCCTAAACTATGATAAACCAGAAATAACAGAAAGCACAGCTGCAGTTTCACCCTGGTCTATAGTGGTCTATAACCACTATAAATACCATATAGACATATAAAGTTTAGAGTGCCCATTTATCAGCTAATGCTAGATAGCTGATGATCCAGGTTCCCACAATTCGAAGTCAGGTTTACTGGTGATTTTAAGACTATTCATGACCAAGTAAAAGTCATGTGGGCATTAATATGTATAAGCCTTAGGATAACGTATGTTATGATTTGATATGTCATATAAATAAAATAAAAATTAAATGAATATTTTCAGATGTTATTTAGTAAATATGGTGTGAATTTGACTGTTGGAAAACAAACAAACAAACAAACAAACAAAAACAAAAGATAACCTTGTACTATCAACAGTATCTCTGTTCCTCATGTATTTTTGCACTTAACAGTGAAACATTTTCTTCACCTGCAATACCAAGCTGCTGGTTGATTTTCTTCAGGGTAGCTAATGTAAAGCTTCTGCTGAATTCAACACTGAACACATTTTGAGGAGACTAGCAAGAAATCAGGCCATAAGAAGCAGAAAACTGCATTCCTGTCATGCAACTCGGGTCAGAACCTCTGACAGACTTACTTCTTGTAGCGTAAGGGCTGTCAGAAATGATCACTTTGTTCAGCAAATGCACCCCCAGCCTGACATAGCCCCTCCATTGGTTAAGATAAAGGACGCAACCCAACAGATTTGGTGACTGACTGTCTCCATCACTCAATAGTCTCTGGTCTGTGTTACACACAGTTTAGGTTGTAGAGGCAGTGTAACACCGTCATACAGGGGGATAGAAAGGCAGAGTTACTGGATATTACCTAGGGATCTAGGGTGGAGAATCAGTTTCCATTTCACCATGACCTTTTATCTGGTCCCAGTGGTGGTCAGTTCCACCGCTACCTCCTTCCTTTCACATCCCCACTGAGCAACTTTTGCTCCAGTGCTCTCTCTTTCTTTCTTTTTTTTTTCATTTGTCACCCTAGCCATCTCACACTTTTACTTGGTTAGGAAAGAAATGTCGCCCCCCCCCAAAAAAAAAATAAACACACACACACACACACACACACACACACGCACACACACACCCCACCCTCCGACAAAGAGATCAAATTCCCATAGACCATCTGTCTTCTCATCAGCTGTTTACACAGATTTAAATGTTAGCATTGCACACAGTGCAAGTGCGTAACTAATATGCAACTGATGAATACTAAGAAAATTACATCTAAACAACTCCATATCAAATTAAGGACCACCGACTACTTCTAAACGAAGCTATAATTGCAGTGAATTTTCCCCTCAGGATGGGAGTCATCTCTTTCCAACACCCAAGCTATTCTTAGTGTCTGTTAGTATTGTTTTCCCCCACCAAACGCTACTTTCATATTAAAACGTTTGTGATGACTTTCTCTTATGCCAACAATGCCGGGAAGCTGTTTGTCACTCGCCTAACTGCACAAACTGACACACTTTGGCCACACCCTTTATTCTTTCTGGAGTCTTATCGTACCTTTTTCACTTATTTTTAAATAATTTGCTTTTGCGCCATGTGACAGGAAAACACTAGTAACACAAACTTGTAGCAAGCATTGAATGTGTAACAAACTTTAATGACTGTTTCCAAAAAACTTTTTTTAAGACAAAATGCATCAGTACTATCTCAGTCACAACTTTGGGTCCATCTGCAGATGTACCAACTGTGGAAAAAAACATTAAAGAGGTTCATCTATGACTGTCATCTGTAATCAACACTTCCCTTATATAAATATCACCATCTATTTTGTTAATAGACAGAAATATCCTCTTTTGAGTCCGTTTTGACAACAAACTTTAATAATCATTAAACACTAGCATTTATAAAGCAATAATTTTATTAAACAAATTGGGTAGTGAAGATTGCGTCCTCTTTTAAAACACTGTTTTGTTAAGGCTTTTTTTGTTTGTTTGTTTGTTTTCCCAGAGTCAAGAATCAGCTCCGCACTTCAAAACAAATACATTTTGTTGAACTATTTATACTGATTTTGATCTATTTCTTCCTCCTTTTTTTCTTTTACATTTTTCTTTCAGAGTTCTGGTTTTGGATTATTGAAATGTTTGTGTCATGTGAGGCAAATTCAGCATTATCTCACTGGTACATTTCTTTTTGCTCATGAAGCCAAAGAAAGGCAAATAAGAGGAGGATACATGACAACTGTGGTTAATTGGAAATTCCACCTAAATTCCAAAGGTTCACTTCATTTGTAAGGGGTCACTTTTACATAAAGCAGTACAAATTTACACAGCTATATTAAAGGACTTCTGCGGTGGAAAAAGAAAATCCACACGGCATAGCTTATTGAAATATTAATTCCAGCTGATAAAGCGAGAGCGTGTATGTGTGTGTATGTGTGTATTGGTGTATTCTACCATATGCAAACTTATATCACTAAAAGATTATACTGACTACTAAATACAATTTTCCATTGACAATTGGAGAGATGGAATTTGTATTGCACTTGTAGCACCCCACCCGTGATACGGAGTCTAAATCCACTTACCTCAGTTTGGACCCCCTAGGCGGGGTGTTAGGTTCGTTACAGCCTAGATACCACAAAAAGGTTCTGGTATAGACAGGAATCAGGGAAACTATCAGTAAACCTTTGCCTGCAAGTTAGACTTAACCAGTAGTAAAAGAATCAACCCCAGACAACTCTTTAACACAAACCAAACGTTTACTGAATGTAAGGGCAGGAAAAAGTAATGTATAAAACACCCTTTTCTTAACTCAACTCAAATGATATCCAGCTCCATAAACAAATGAAACATGCTGTGTAAATGAAATATTTCCCTTTGAAATTATGTTAAACAACACAAATTATGTTATCACCTCTTGGTAAGTGACTCACGAATGTACACTCAAAAATATGCTATATAATCCACTAGATACACAATATTCACACATGGGCCCCACACACACTCACATTCACACTTGTTGCAGGCCTGTTTGCTGCTCACGCCGGACGATGGAGAAAAATCCTCTTCTCCCCAGTAAGAGCACGAAAGTCCAACTTACAGTTCAGTTGCTCGGTAGGTTTCCGTTCGCCAGTCCCAAACTAAATTCACTCTCCGCTCTCCCTGCGGACCGGATGCTGTCTCTGCTACAACGCGTTAGCCAGTCACTGTCCAGCTCTCCGACAGTCCATAGCGGCTGCCTCCGTGGCGCAGCCAGGCAGTCCGGGCTAGCCTTTAGCCTCGGCGGTCGTAGCTGGAAACACAGTTTTTTCACGGTGGTGCGACCATTGAACACAACGTCACTTCCCCCACACTCTGTTGCGAAGCTCTCACACGGTTAGCTTTCTAGTCCGACACTCTTTTGTGCTAGGTAACTTCAGTAAAACTAGCTGAGTCTCTCACTTTGGTTCAGCTAACCTCGTGCATCTCTCCATGCCGTTCTCCTCTCTTCCTCCATTACAACAGATACACAGGTCCCGTTTCATGCTACCTTCACGGGCCTCCAGAAAATTAGAACTCTGAACAATACTTTAACTCTCTTCAGAGTTACATACCATAAAATAATACTTTATGATTAACATAACAGGTTCATTGCTCTAATTACCTGTATTTACCTTGTGACATATTACAGGGCAAATTACATTCAGAGTGCAGTTAAATCACATAATATTAACTGTGAACACCTTATGTTACTGTGGCGTTTAAGTCCATGGGAATTACGAGTATCTATTCCCAAATTCCCATCCGGGCTACACCCTCCCCCTTCTAAATGCGTTTGATGCCCCTATCAAACCCCACAGATTTATAAACACAAAAATCTGTGCTTTGTTAGTCCAGCTCTAATTTAACACAGGAAGGGCATAGTGCTAGTGGGTGACACCATGAAGTCTGGCAAGTGTGATCTCGTGAATGTCTGTAAGTGCCACTTCCCACCAAAACCCCATGGCTCAAAACCACTACAGGGTGATCTGATGATTGCCCGAGTTCATCATAACTCAGTCTCACCACAGGCCTCTTTAGTCTCTGTGGGCGGCCCACTGGATGCTCCTCTCCTTCCAGCGACATCCCACTCTCTTCGGTTCCCTCCTCAGGGCCAGTCACTGTAACTGCCTCAGGGTCTAGCTGGAGAGCTGGAGGGTTATGATCATCTGAATTTCTTTCAATATCTGCCAAATCAGTGGTTGAACTCTCAAGATCCAACACATTTGGCTTTTGACCTTGGTCCCTCAGAAGCTGTTCTGACAGTGACAGAAGGTTTTCACAATCCATGTATGGGAATTGTGTCAGGCATGCATCTTCGGATTCCGACTCTGAAGAAGATATTGCATCTCCCTGATTGTCAACTGGTGTAGCCTTGGCGAGTCCCCTTTGGGATCGAGTGACAGGTCTATCAAACAACTCTGGTTCACTATCATTTGGAAGTCTCACTAGATACCCTATGGGTAATAAGTGGTTACGATGCACCGTTTTCTCCACCCCCCTTCCCTTCTCAGGTTTCACTCTGTATACTGGTAGACGGGGCATTTTGTCAAGCACAACATAGGGTGCAGTTCTCCACTTATTCTTCAACTTGTGCTTTCCAGAGACACCAAAATTCTTTAGCAACACCCGGTCTCCTGGTGCCAAGGTCTGTTCTTTCACATGCTTGTCATGTGCTTTCTTGTTTCTCTGATGACTTTTGTCAGCAGCCTCTGTCGCTAGGCGGTAAGCTTGTTGCAAATCAGCTTTCAGTTTAGCTACGTACTGGTGATGTGTCAGACTGCTGTGTGTCTGGTCGTTGGTTCCGAAACAGATGTCCACAGGCAGCCGGGCCTCCCTGCCAAACATAAGCAGGTAGGGTGAGTATCCAGTTGCTTCGTTCTGCGTACAATTGTACGCGTGTACCAAATGACTGATGGACTGATTCCACGCCTGTTTCTTCTTGGGATCCAAGGTTCCCAGCATGGAAAGTAACGTCCGGTTAAATCTCTCTGGCTGTGGATCTCCCTGGGGATGATAAGGCGTTGTCCGGGATTTCCGGATTCCCAACACTTTCAGAAGGTCGTGGATCAGCTTACTCTCGAAATCACGTCCCTGGTCGGAATGTATCCGGGTCGGAAGTCCATAATGCACAAAGTACCGCTCACAGAGAATCTTGGCTACTGTGGAGGCTTTCTGGTCTTTAGCTGGAAAAGCTTGTGCATACCTGGTAAAGTGATCAGTCACTACCAGAACGTTAGCATATCCCTGAGAGTCTGGCTCTAGGGATAGGAAATCAATACACACGAGATCTAGTGGCCCACTACTGGTGATCTGGTTCAATGGTGCAGCTCGTTGTGTGGGTGCCTTACGTGCAACACATCTCCCACAATTCCTGATGTACTGCTCAACTTCTGCACTCATCCTAGGCCAGTAGAATCGGTCTCGTATGAGCTCCACAGTCTTGTCCACCCCCAGGTGACCTGACTCATCATGAAGTGATCTAAGCACCATGGCAACATGCTCTCGGGGTAGTACAAGCTGATGGATTTCCTTTCCAGGTTGTCTCTGTACTTTCCTGTAGAGTACTCCATCAGTGATTGCCAACTTGTTTGCCTCTCTTTGAAGCAACATGGCTTCTGCATTGGAGTCTTTGTCGAAAGTAAAGGGAATCGCTCCATTCATAGATTTCTTTACAGGAGCGATCACTGGATCATTGTCTTGTGCTTTGATAAGCTCGGCCTTGCTTATCTGGGTCAAACACCCATAGTCAAGATGAGTGGGGAAAACAAAACACTCTGGGAGTGCCTCAGGGGAAACTCCTAACGATTCAGCAAAGCTGACTGCCCCCCCTCCTGCTGAATTTCTACAGGAGATCTGCTTACACAGAGCTTTGACACTGTCCAAGGGCAGAGTTTGCCAATCAGTGTCCTCTGTTGGTAAGGGGTTGCGCGATAACGCGTCAGCATCAATGTTGCTGCTCCCAGGTCGGTACTGGAGAGTGAAATCGTAAGTGGCAAGAGCAGCTAACCACCGATGCCCGGTGGCATTGAGCTTGGCAGTGGTGAGGATATATGTGAGGGGATTGTTATCCGTCCTCACAGTGAACTGTGCTCCATACAGGTAGTCGTGAAACTTGTCAACTACAGCCCACTTCAACGCCAAAAACTCAAGCTGGTGCACGGGGTAGTTTTTCTCTGATGAGCTAAGCTTTCGGCTAGCAAATGCAACTGGTCGCAGCCCTTCTGGGTGTTCTTGGTTGAGCACAGCACCCAACCCCTGAAGGCTAGCATCAATGTGCAACACATATGGCTTGGTTGGGTCTGCAAATGCTAGAACAGGTGCATTTGTAAGAGAATGTATAATGTTCTGGAAAGCTTCTGTACATGCAGCATCCCACCTGTCCCCAAACGGTTCATTTACGCGATGGTAGGTCTTTTCTGGGACTCTGACAGCTCGCTTTCCCTTCTGGGTTGGTGGGTAACCTTTACATAGTTCGGTTAACGGCTTGACAATGATGGAGTAGTCCTTTATGAAGCGACGATAATACCCACAGAACCCTAGGAAAGACTGCAGTGATGGGAGATCGGTGGGTTGCTTCCAGCGAGCTACCGCCTCAACTTTGCTTGGGTCAGTGGCAATCCCTTTCTCTGACACTATGTGTCCAACATATGTCACCTGTGGCCTGCAGAACTGACATTTGTCAATGGACAATTTTAGGCCAGTCTCTTCCAGTCTGTCAAGAACTTTGATTAGTCTCTGCTCATGTTCTTCCAAAGTTCTTCCGAACACGATCAAATCGTCAAGGTACACTATGACCTCAATCATGTGCATGTCTCCCACTGCTTTCTCCATTACTCTTTGAAAGGTCGCGGGAGCTCCGGTTATCCCCTGGGGCATCCTCTCAAATTGAAAGAATCCCAAAGGACATATGAAAGCGGTCTTCTCCTTGTCCTCTTCTGCCATGGGAATTTGGTAGTATCCACTACGCAAATCCAAGACAGAGAACCACCTGCTGCCAGACAAACAGTCCAACGCCTCGTCAATGCGAGGAACTGTGTATTGGTCAGGGACAGTTCTGCGATTCAGGGTCCGATAGTCCACACACATGCGCAACCGCCCCGTTTTCTTTCGTGCCAAGACGATGGGGGAAGCATAGGGACTCCTTGATTCTTTTATTATCCCCGCTGCCAAAAGTCCTTGCAGGTGGCGGCGTAAGTCATCCAGGTCAGCTGGGGCAACACGGCGGGACCGCTCTCGGAAGGGGGTATGGTCAGCTAGACGGATGTGATGTTGCACTCCTTTAGCCAAACCCACATCCCATTCCTCCGTCGAGAAAACTTTGCCTCTCTCTGCAAGTTTCTGACTAAGCCTCTGTTTCCATTCAGCTGGTATAGAAGAGTCCCCAAAATTAAACAGATGGGTCAAGCATAGTAGAAGCTTTTGTGTTTGGGCCGGGGACATCAGTCACTATGTCAGCTACATGCAGATGTGCAACCACAGTGCCCATGGGAATGGCAGTGTCTTTTAGTGACTGGTTGCGCATGAGCACCAGAAACTTGTCTCTATCAAGCATCTTGGAGAACAGTACGGTTGGCTGCACAAGCACACTCGGGGGAAGGGCATGTGAAGCTGCCCGTTCTGTGATGAGGATGCTGTCTCCAATAGTGTGGATGTCTTTGACTTTACAGACAGCTATACGTTCTTTCCCAGCTGGAATGACCAGTGGGCCAGGACCAGTCCACTTAACGTTAGCTACTGGACTGTCATCATCCTTGGCAGACTCAGACATAATAGTCGGTAGGTTCTGAGGCTGCTGAACATTCACTTTGGCAGAGCAAACATTCCCCACCCTCACTTTCTTTCCAGTTGCAGGAATGGGTCTGATTTTATGAACATTGGTGCCCAACAAGACAGGTATGGTATCTGAGCACCGAGGGTCTGGGCACACCAAAGCGAGGACTGGGATAGTCTCAACTTTCTCTCGTGTTTCTTCGGGGAATTCCAATTCAATTTGAATGTACCCCCTGTAAGGATAGCTGGTCTCTGATTCACTTAGTCCCCAAATATCTAGGCCCGTAACAGAGCGTAAAGGCACATGAGACAAGTGTTTTGAATACCAGCTGTCAAAAATGATGGTCACCTGAGAGCCACTGTCTAAGAGAGCGGTGCAAGGTACACCATCTACCTTCACACCGGCTGTGGAGGGTGGCCCTACCAGTCCTTCAGGGAAACTAGGCGTCCTGACATTGACAACACTCCGGTTAACACCTACATTGGTGGTGGTCGGTTCTTTGGCAGGACTGGGAGTTCTATTACTTTCTCCCTGTTTCCGTTGAGCATGAATGAATTTCTGTATCACTTTAGGGTGGTTTTCTGGAGCCTTACACTTGGTAGAGATGTGCCCATCCTCCCCGCAGCGATAACAGAAAAAGTGACTGGGATCTCTGAGTGCTCTTGCTCCCCGCTGAAGGTGCGTGGGAGAACCATGGTGCCTGGGTGAGGGCACCGCAACCCCTTTGCTGGGGTTGACTGACATGACAGAGATCTGTTTTCTTAGCCTCACCACTTCTTTCTTTAATGCTTGGAAGTTTTTGTCTTCTCCCAAGCCGTCTGCTTCCACATTCTCTGTGGATGCTGCCCCAGGTGAATGGACACCTGGCACCCCGGCAGCAGTGGTGAGATCACTGACTTGGGTTTTCAGACCTTGTATCTCAAGTCTGAGATTTTCCACGTGTGCCCCTGTGGGTACAGTAGCGCTTTTGACATGCACGACTTTATTGAGGTTAAGTCTGCGCCGAGAAGCTTCATGCTCCTCTTCAATGCGGACCTCATTTAACAGCTGCAGAAAGGTAGGGGGATTATCTTTTCGTTCCCTTAAACGCAAACTTAACAGCATCAGGTCAGACCCTGTTGCACCTTTAATGAGCTGATCAAGACGTGCTTTGTCTATTAGGGCAGGAGACAGACCTCCCCTTTTGACCACCTTGCTGAGAGATCTCTCCATTCTTCTCAGAAACTCAGAAAGTTTCTCCCCTCTGTGTTGACATAGCATTCGGAAGGCAAAATAGAGTTCCTCTCCTGTTTCTGGTGTGTCAAAAGTATTCTCAATTACATCAATGTATTCTTGAGGTGTTGCTTCAGGGTTATTAAATCGTACAGCCTGTAAAATCTCCAACGCGGGACCCTTTACACTTTCCATTATCCTGATTTTCTTCTCTCTGTCAGGCCGATCATATTCCTCTATCATCAGTCGAGCCTGTAGTATCCAGTTCTCCAACTGCTCCTCTCCTGGGGGTGTGGGAACAACCCCTGAGAAGGTGCGCAACCTCCTGTAGCTGCTATTGTCACTGGCAGGCTTAGAGGTATTTTGCAGAAGGTCACCAACAGCTCTGATGATTGCTTCAGGAGTGGAGGCCTGAAGTGTGGCGGCAGGTCCCAAATCAGTTTGAGATGCCTGCCAGTCATCTGCAACCAGCTGGTCAACTGAACCATCCTCCTCCTCTAAGTGGCCGATGATTCTCCAGGGTGAATTGCTGCCATCAGCTAGAATGTCCAGAGGAATGGCTTTAGTATTTACCTTTTCTCTGCATTCACACAGTACAGTCAAACACTTGCTCTGAGGATCATACATACGTCCTCTAACCTTCACACGTCCAAGAACTTTAATGGATTGCAGAGTTCTTTCTATGACTTCAATCTCTGTGTCCTCGGGAACATCTTTAAGTAGTATGGCATGCGAAGGGTTTACACCAGTGCCGTAACTGAGCCATTTCTTGGTGTTGAGTGTGTGAATCTTACTGTATGTGTATAGTGTAACACAATACCAAACACAAACTGATTTTGCTCTGCTGTAACCTACTATAACTTCAAATCACCCTCTCAAAAAAGGTTGTCTGGGTCACAAGTTAATACTAATTACTACCAGTCTTTATCCCAGCGGTGCCTCCATTTTATGTAGCACCCCACCCGTGATACGGAGTCTAAATCCACTTACCTCAGTTTGGACCCCCTAGGCGGGGTGTTAGGTTCGTTACAGCCTAGATACCACAAAAAGGTTCTGGTATAGACAGGAATCAGGGAAACTATCAGTAAACCTTTGCCTGCAAGTTAGACTTAACCAGTAGTAAAAGAATCAACCCCAGACAACTCTTTAACACAAACCAAACGTTTACTGAATGTAAGGGCAGGAAAAAGTAATGTATAAAACACCCTTTTCTTAACTCAACTCAAATGATATCCAGCTCCATAAACAAATGAAACATGCTGTGTAAATGAAATATTTCCCTTTGAAATTATGTTAAACAACACAAATTATGTTATCACCTCTTGGTAAGTGACTCACGAATGTACACTCAAAAATATGCTATATAATCCACTAGATACACAATATTCACACATGGGCCCCACACACACTCACATTCACACTTGTTGCAGGCCTGTTTGCTGCTCACGCCGGACGATGGAGAAAAATCCTCTTCTCCCCAGTAAGAGCACGAAAGTCCAACTTACAGTTCAGTTGCTCGGTAGGTTTCCGTTCGCCAGTCCCAAACTAAATTCACTCTCCGCTCTCCCTGCGGACCGGATGCTGTCTCTGCTACAACGCGTTAGCCAGTCACTGTCCAGCTCTCCGACAGTCCATAGCGGCTGCCTCCGTGGCGCAGCCAGGCAGTCCGGGCTAGCCTTTAGCCTCGGCGGTCGTAGCTGGAAACACAGTTTTTTCACGGTGGTGCGACCATTGAACACAACGTCACTTCCCCCACACTCTGTTGCGAAGCTCTCACACGGTTAGCTTTCTAGTCCGACACTCTTTTGTGCTAGGTAACTTCAGTAAAACTAGCTGAGTCTCTCACTTTGGTTCAGCTAACCTCGTGCATCTCTCCATGCCGTTCTCCTCTCTTCCTCCATTACAACAGATACACAGGTCCCGTTTCATGCTACCTTCACGGGCCTCCAGAAAATTAGAACTCTGAACAATACTTTAACTCTCTTCAGAGTTACATACCATAAAATAATACTTTATGATTAACATAACAGGTTCATTGCTCTAATTACCTGTATTTACCTTGTGACATATTACAGGGCAAATTACATTCAGAGTACAGTTAAATCACATAATATTAACTGTGAACACCTTATGTTACTGTGGCGTTTAAGTCCATGGGAATTACGAGTATCTACTCCCAAATTCCCATCCGGGCTACACACTGAATTCTTTGATGAGTCTTTTCACATACTTGATGCAGCTGTGTTTTGTATTTTAAAAAAAAGATGTGATTGCATCTGCATCAAAGCTTCGATGAATTAATTTTATTAGCAAAATACTTTGTAGAAATTATTTTTTACAATATTTAATTTTAATGGTTTACATTTGTAATTGTTGCTTTTGTATTCCATTGTACAAATACAAAATACAAAATTAATAATACATTTATAATTCTTCATTATCTTCACGATTCCTTTATGAAGATAGTTATTTTTCACAGACTATTGCATTTTTATTCTATTTCAATCACAGCAAAAAATTTACAGCTGATATTTAAGCTTTCTGCTGTGTAAGAAGTAAGGTACTTTCTTTCAGCAAACAAGCAAGGTAGGCCGTGTTAACTTGTAACTGTAAGTCAAAATCACAAGGACTTTTTCAGCTCTTTATATGTCATAGACGATAAAAAAAAAGCTAGAGAGAACACACAGTCAGTAAGCTTAACACTCATCTGTGACATCATTTTGCAGACATGCCTGTCCAACACTCCGGCAAAACCAAACCTTCACTACAGAAAATAGAGGCAGGCTAATCACCTCAACATTTGTGCTCCTCATACATTGATAAATGAATCCATTGTGCAGTGATTATCACAGTTATTCATAGCCTCTTTGCTATGTGGATGGTACATTTGTTGCATTGCATAGAAGCAGACACTGCTGGGCCCTGCACATGTTTCCCTGTCACTGTGTATTACAGGCTAGCCAATGACATTTATAAATACTCTGTAATCTGCAGTGCTATGAGCACTGTTATTAAATTGCCATTATTTTGGCGGCAACTGGGCCCAGTCTATGATTAATTGAATACTATTAAGTTGAGGAGGATCATGCCTGTGTATAAATGGTGCTTTTACATTATAAATTAATCACAGACAAATTACAATAAATTACTGTTTGGTGGCACTAAGCGTTTCATTTCAAAGATTCACAATAATAGAAAGACAAGAAAGACAGAAACATATTATTCATTCATTTTCTGGTGACACTTTAATAAAGAATGATTTAAAGGGTTGGCCAATGTCAGAGTGGACACGTAAGCATTATGGTGTGTGCGTTTTCTACAGACATTGGAGAAACAACAGATCATGCTCTGGTAAGCATCAGGCTGAAGCATTGGGCTTTTTCTTGCTCTTGGAGTAGGAAGGCTGAACTCTTAGTCATGTTTCCCCTCCAGCACGTAACCTCAGTCATAAACCTCATTTTTTAGACCAGTTCGATGCAGGGTATGAAGTCAGCATTTGCTTTAAAATACATGAGACTAAGGAATGTTTTCTAATGAATTTGAAAATATAATTAGCAATTTTTTTTCTGTGTTCCAGAAGTCGTACTGCAGTCCCTGAAAGTACAAACTACTGCTCAAACTAATCGGATAGTATCACATAGAAATTGAGACCTTAACTGGGCAGTCTGGGTTTTATGGGACAGTATTGGATTTTATGTTCTGGATGTAGGCGTTTATTCAAGGGCTTCTGGTAAGCAACAGGACTTGTGAAAAAGATGAACAGTTTTCTGCCCTTATCAAATTGCCTAGGAGTAAAATAAAGTATTTAATATGAAGTTTGATGCTGGGTCATGCTATAAACGCAGAGGGAAGATACAGTGACATGTGAAGTCATTGTGTGTAGAGAGGGTACGGAGTCATTTACTGTTATGAAGTCATTACTTTAACCACTACACTGTTATCTGTCTTATTACCCCTTCTTTTTTTAGTCGAGTCTTAGCAGATGACTTGGCTCATGGCTAAAGAGCCCTGTTCATTGTTACAATGGCATCTCCACTGGCACAGCTTTGCATGCTGCACTGAGCTCAAGGCCTTTTCACGTCTCTTTAATGAGAGCACAGTATTTTATGTTTACATTCTCTTCTCCCTTTCCCTCACTTACCACCTCGCCATACCCACTCCCAACTCTGGCACCTTGGCAATTCCAGCTCATGATGGCTGGCTGTCTTTGGTGGTTTGTAATTAGCATCTTTCATGGCGCTCTTTTTTGTTGACTGTAAGCTAGAACCAGAATGGTGCCTGCGTTAGACCATGTCACTTTTAGTTGGAAAGGGTGGCAGCAGCAGAGATTTCACTGGGATTTAGTATGTAAGTTCACCGGGGATGGCCTCCAGGCATCTCTTTCCCTTCCGTATATTCAAACAAACTTAGCTTCAGTGAGAGTTGACTTGGATCTGAGGAGAAATCCTGCCTGGCACTGAACCCCAAGGGAATGGATGCTCAGTAGCCTTAAACACATTTTCCTCACTCCATACCCCCCCTCCTGCCATTACTTCATTCCATCTACCCTCTATCCCCAAGCTCTGACAGAAGGTATGTATTTTAGGAGAGACCCCTGGTGATGTGATGGACATGAGAGCCCTGTTTGAAATGGAAACCTACACATTCTGCCCTGCCAGGGAGATCCAGGAATATCCCAACAGAGATGGTGAAAGGAAATGGAACAAGTGAAAAAACAGTCATCTTTATTGAGGTTTTCCTTTCAAAAACACAAGTAAATATAGGAACAACACTTCCCATTCAGGATATGACGCTCTGTAATGCTATAACCTCAATGGAGCGCCCACTGACCACCACAGACGTAGATAATTTCCTTTTTTTTTTCATATCAACACTCACTCTTGTATACACTGACAACACATGCTGGCTAAGATAACCAAGAAAAAAACATGATAACAGAAATGAATGTAATTCATGAAAAGAGATAAACTGGGCCACACACAAGCTTATCCTCTTGTGTGTGGAGTGCTGACTTGCATTCACCAACTATTGCATCTTTTTTTTTTCTTTCAACCTCCATTTATTTCACACAAGAGAAGAATAGTGTGTGTTTTTATGGATGTGTGAGTGTGTGTACTTGTTTACACATCTTTGTGAGGACCAAAAATTGGCATGCCACTATACTTGTGGGAAACAACATTCACTTGTGGGGACCAAATGCCAGTCCTCGTGAATTTGAAGGAAGTTTTGAGGCACAAAATATGGTTTTAGGATTAGGGTTGTAATTAGGTTAGGGTACGGGTTAGGAATTTATTTCTGATTGTTAGGGTTTCAAGGTAAGGGGCTAGGGAAAGCATTGTGTTCATTTGATGTCCTCACTAAGATGTGAAAGCATGTGTCTGTGTGTGTTTATATGTGCATACCAGCACAGTTTGTTGTGTCCATATTGGCTGATTTGAGTGTGTGTAAGCATCTGTGTGTTTGTGCACATCTCATGTCTGATTGCGAATGTGAATGTGCAATGAAAATGATGCGGCACACTCCATCCACCCTATAACTCACCTGGACTGATAAAGAGTGCAAAGGAATCGTTTCCTGCGCCTGCTACTCATTCAAATGGGCTGATGTCTGTAAACAAGAGCTGCAGTTATCCATGTAGCGGTCAGATAAGAGGGTAAGGAGACCTCCAGAGTGATGGATCACGAAGGGGCTCCCAGTCCTCTTCTCTTCCCAGCACCGCCCTGCCACCTTAGGATAATAAACAGCCGCAGAGCAGGGGGGGCAGATAAGAGCCATCACTCACATTGGCCAGGCTGATAAGACACAGACGCTCTCTGTCACCCTCCATGACATTTGTTTTTCATTCCACTTCAGACCAAGGGAGAAGTCAACCTGTTTCATCTCATCAATGGGCTCCACTCAGGAACCCCCGCTGAGTGTGTGCCACCCTTTGACACTGATGGTAGTCAGGTGACTGACTGTGTCATGCTGCACAGAAGAATAATGAACTGCAGCCAGAGTGGGGTTTTTTCACAACTGTACTATCACACTCAAGCAAACATATCCATTCTTTAAAATGCAATGAAATTAACAAATTTACCAAACTTGAACTCTCTCTTCCTGCAATGTACTTTGTCTCAGACAGAGAGCAGCAAACTGAGTACCTGTTCTACACATGGTTGCTGTGATTAATTGTGACTTTTTAACAGATGAGGTCAAAGTAAAATAAAAGGTCTTGGACACCTACTATCATGTCCCAATACCATTGAGTTCTATGAAAAGTTTGTTAATTTTGAATACCTTTACCTGGACTTACTTTACACTTTATATAGTGTGTTAATGGACACACTGGATGAGGTTTTAGAATAAGAAACAACCAGGAAACTTGATGTAGGTTTCTAGCCTTCCCTGACTGGCTATAAAAGTAAAGACTTGAATCAATGTAAAGTCTCCTTGAACAAAAAAACTCGAGTTACAAGTTGTAAATTATGCTTTAGAGACTAATATTTCTGATGGGGACCATAAACATAATATTTAAGTCATTTTGTATTTTGGCACTTTTAATTCCCTTAAAAATGCAGCGGCCTATCAGAGTGAATATGCTGTCATTGTAAATTTACCTGCCCTAACACTCCTTCTACCAGGGTCACCTCCAAGTCACAGATTTGAGAAGGTATAAAATGGTTACTTTATAGCTCTCCCAAATTGTTATACGTTAGAGTTATGTGCATTGTATTACTCCTAATGAAGGGCGTAAATTCTCAGTTTACGACTGCACCTTTACATGAGGGGTTGTAAAACACACGCTTTTTGCGTTACTTGTGTTGGTCACCAGAGTTCTACAGTTCAGACTGTGCACACACTGTTTCCATTAGTCAGGGACTGCTCCTCCGAGAGGGCTCCATATGCAGTAATAGGGCAGAGCTGTGGGAGAACGACATCCCGTCCATCGGACATGGATGACATTTAACAGACAGGGCCAAATTTCCGGTGATCAGAATGCCAGTAACCAAGAAGTTAATCTATGGCTCTCACAAATACCTCATCTTTGTTTGCTCAGAGATGAACCACATCTTATAGCTCTGGAACAATAATCAATTGTGTTAACACCCAGATTTAAACTCAAATTCACTTCACTACTCAAAATAATAAAGTATTTGGTCAGTTGTTTTGATTTAAATCACCTTAAAAGTGGAATGCCCACAGACTACACTGAGTGGAAGTGAATAAAAAGGAGGCATTCATCAGTGTCACAAACCTTGTTTTTTTCTTTCTGATGCAAACTTGAAAAGTGTGTCAAATATAAGAAAAACAAAGCTCTTTTTTAAATTTATTTAGAGTAGTTTAATCTGCATCAGTGGCACTGAATAAAAAAGGTTATATGACAAGCGTTAATTTTACTTACCTCCTTTATTGATTGAGTTCACCATAATTACATCAATCATATTTATAGGGTTTGCACCTTGTGCCTTAGTAAGACCTACTAATAATAACTGGAGCTCTGAAAGGGAATCTTTGTTCAGTTTACAACCTCAGCTCTGCAGATTTTCTACAGCACTTAGAATTATACCTTTGAAAATACCCTTCTGAGGGCGAAATCACCAGAGGAGAGAGCACAGAGGAGATGCCACCAGTTTAACAGCTTTCTCCATGTCACCCTATTGCCACTCTCTGGGGCTGATTAGGTTTATGCCATAAAAGACATGCTGTTCACTGAGCCCTTTTACATGTGCATTTATATGCTATAACTTGCTACATTTTTGCAAGGGTTGTGTCTAATGTGTACTGTAAAATAACCATAATTGAGAACTATGCAAATTCCAGGCCTTGCAATGTTGCTGACAGTAAGGTTTGACAGTAAAAGAATTCTGGAGACAGGAGACATTTGTGACAGCACCACAGGATTGTGAGGGATTGACAAATCAAGCAATTAAAGAGGAGGTGATTATGTCATCATTTTCTTGGGTTGGCTGAGAAAATGGTCCTGCTACATTTCATATTCACTCTGAAAGAATGAAAAAGGTAAAGTAGGGGGGATGAGGATTGAAATATCTCACAGGGACATTCTGCTTACTTTTTTAGACAGGCCTTATCTCCACACGTTCAGCCCTGTTAATATGATGATGAACAATATTTCATGAAGGACGGCTGACTGTGTCTCTCCTGGAGAGAGCCCAGGCACATTCTACCTCCTCCCCATGTCCTCATCTATCCTTTGTACCGGTCTTCCCTGAGAGTGAGGGTGAAGGGGGGCAGGTGGGCGAAGGGAAAGTGAGGTAGATAATCACTACTACTCTGCACACACATTCCTTAGAAACACACCAATTCGGGACCCTCATCCTTCCCTTTAAGACCCCCAAACCATTTTCATATCAATAATCAAGCAATTTTTCTACATGCTAATCCATCAAAGCGGGCTGGGGCTAATCTGCAGGCGAGGCTCTGGGTGGTGTGTGTCGCTTCCTCTTTTCAGGTGTGCCCCGCTCCCTGGCAGACATTTGTCCCGCTATGGGGCACACAAAGCCCCTGCCCTGTCAGCACTGATTGATCAGAGGCCAGCTGTAAAGGAGGAAAGCAGCACACCCTATCAATGATGCGCTACATCTGCACCTGAAAAGAGTCTTCGTCTCCTTCCACAACATGCTCCATGCTGCAGATAATGAGAGCAACGCTGTTAACAGCTCCTGGAGCTCTGGTTTTTGTCATTGTATATAGGCCAAATGCTTACCTTTTAGATGGAGGGAAGACAGAGAGAAAGAAAAAAAAATAAAGCGGCCCGTGGTAGGAGGATTATCATAATGTCTACAAACGCTGACAGGGTTGAATTTCAGTGACTCTTTTTCAGATTAACGGGGCTCTTAAAAAAGGTGCATTTGCAGAACAATGTGATTGCGTGTTTGATTTTAATTTTCTGACAATCTTTCACAGCATGTAAGAGATACATGTAGATGTTTTTTCTGTACTTTGCATTGTTGGGATTTAGAGAGGCTAAGGGTGCTTTTTAAAAGCTTGTGAAGGCATAGCAGGCAGCTCTAAGAGCCTGGGTGATCCTGCAGGAGGTAGAGTGAGAGATAAAATGCAGAGGCCTCATTAGTAGCACATTTATCATCTCCTGTCTGTGATTTAAAAGAATGACTGGGTCAAATCACTTTAAATACCTCGGGGGAAATCAACATTTGTCATTGCAAAGCAAACCTGCCTCTCCCCTCTCTTCAGGCATTAATTTATTCTGGTAAAGCAGCCCCATTCGCTGCTGCGCTGATTTTAATTTCATCCTTGCAAAAACCTTGGCTGACTGTCTATCTCAATTCATTGCTTTAACACACAATTGTCCCCTTCAATTCACTGAAGTAAAACTCACCGCTAACAAGGCTAAGCCCTATCCTTAGACGCTGGGCAGGTGATGCAAATGGTCTTTAGTGAAACAATAAAAAGTGTGAGACACTGAAAATTATTCGTCTGATGTCCACAATTAAAAACAAATGCCATCAGGACCGAACACAAAGATGTACACGGTAAGAACAAGCGAGAGATTATGTATTATAAATGTGTTATTAATGTGTAACTCGGCAAGGTCGGGGAAGTCAAGCTAGGTGTTGAAATATGGATGTCACCCTCAAAGAGCCCGCTAACATTGCTGCAAGTGGACCCTCTGAACACACTGCCTGACCGAATATTTATGTGTTTGTCTGCACAATGACTTACATTTCTGAGAGTATTATCTAAGGATGGCGTAGTCCTGGTAATACTACTGCGAGCATTCAGATGTGAACAAAATAAAAGGTTAGAGAATATCTTTAACTGCACTTTTTATGTGAAATAAAAATTCCATCAAGCTTTCATCTAAAGTCAGTTTATCGTTCATTGTGTCTAAATTTCTTTTTTCCTGCCATATTTACCCTGTGGCCAAACATGAAAAGCAGTGAAAATCACAAAATTTGGGTATTTCCATTCTTTAATTTCACATTTTTACACTTAAATGAATTCTGGCAGCCACTTTTATTCTAGCTGCAGTAATGTTTTGCGGCAATTCATTATCACACAGCTTTTTGCCTTTGGCCTGGATCAAATATGGGATGGACATTCCTAGCAATGCACCACCTAGTCAGTTTTTTGTTAGTTCTGCTGAGGTGACAACTAAGATGTTGATGCCAGATATGTGTTGTGGGGCACTGCAAAAATATTTCAAAGTCAGTAGGAAGGAGGCAAAAGGGACAGATGCTGAGCAAGTCCTGAAAGAAGTGCAGGATGGGGTAAAAGCAGCACTAGAATAAACGCATATCTATTTCATGCCAGTTCAGACAGAATAGTGTGCCATATGTAAATAGGGGTTCAATAATGAATGCACTTCCCCTGCTTTTATTTGCTTTAAGCTCTCACAGTCACACACACATTGGCACCATGCGAGACACAAATTAGAGAGCGTTTTAAAGGAAATATTCAAAGAACAGCCTGCCGCCGGAATATCAGTTATTATTTTTGATGTTGCAATTTCTGACACTTTGATGCAATCAGTGAGTAGCCCCGGCATTCAGCCCTCTCCAGGGAGAGAGCTGTCAGGAGTGAGGAGCCGGTGGGTAGATAATTATGGGAGATCAAACCTCGCTAGTTAGTAGGCAGGAACGGGAGGCAAATGCCAAAAACCAGCCAATGTTTCGCAAACGCTTGTTCAAGGATATCCTAATTGCTATAAGTGGTTCCTTCAGGACTGGCACTTCAAACACTGCCTGCTGCATGATGTCATCTCCCTGGCTCCCCTTCACACTCACAATAGGCAAATTAAGGAAGAGGGCACAACAAAACATACCAGAGGATAGTGTCCTTCCGCTGTCATGACATGTGGACCACATCAATATCAAAAGTGCACGCATGCTGCAAATGTGTATATAAAATATATGTAAACACAAAGTGACAAGAGTTCAGATTTAGTCAAGCAGATGGCGTTTGAGCAGTGCATGTTTTTTTTTCTTTTTTTAAAAGTCGAGATACTAGCGTAAAGAACTGGCATAAGATTACACATCACAATTAAAATAGAATGTAGGCTAATTAATATGCAGAAAACAACAAGTGCACACGTAGTGTTGGTAAATATTAGAGTTGTGCAATTTCAAAAGCAATACATTTTGACATCTAACTGTGTGCTCCATAATTCAAAGTGAGAACACAGTGCTATCTGTCAGTACTGTTTCCAGGCTACCTCTCTGATTCCCTTCTTACCTTTACAGTTCAAAGGGAAGGAGAGGGGAAGGTGAGTACAATTAGCTGAAATCAGTCAGAACAAATTGTCCAACAGCACCACACTATGCTAAGACATCAGAGTCCATTTGCTGATGGTGCAATGACCCTTTTACTGTGACCCATGCACTCCAGTAACATGCATAAAACCCCCTGTTGTCTAATCAGCCTCTCATACTTATCATTGACCAATGTCTCGTCTAACACAGAAAGTAACTTGAAAAAGAATCCTAGACCTGCTTCTGTCTGCCTCAGCTACATCAAAGGAAATCCAACCCTCGGCAATCAAAAAGAAGGATTTCATGTTTCAAAAACAATTCACATTTTCAAAGGAGGACCACAGCTGACATACAATCGCAGTAAACCTATTGAGTCTTCAGCTCCCTCATTCTTTTTCTCTCCCTGTTGTGAATGTGAATCTTGAGGGTCATTGATCATCTCATTAAATTCAGACCCAAAGAAAGCGATCCTTTTCACACAGCTCAGGAATTCAGACGCAAAACACCCCCGCCTCTCTTCAGTCGCACACAAACACACTTGCACCATCAAACATCACCAAATGACTGCTTTTCGCAGACAAGAAAGGCGGCAATAAAATGATATAATAAACTCTATTTTGTTCAAAAGGGGTAAAAGGAGGTCATTTTCTGCATAGAGTGCTGAACTGTTAGCATAACAAAGCCCAGGCTGGCGAGCTAATGGCTCTTCATCTATGACAAGGAGCTCACTAGCTTTTCACTGTTGCGCTCCTCATAAAGTGGCCTGAAACAACACCTTACTTATGCTCCTGACCTTCCTACATTCAAACACAGGAAATCCCAATGTCAAGCTCGAAGTCTATACATATCCACAGACAGGCACAGGGTGAGGTAAAAATAATAAACATGACACAAAGAGTATTAGTATATTTCCAAAGGAACGACACAAACCACACCAATAGACAGAGTAAGCAAACAGGACAGTCTAGTGAATGTGCAGCAGCCCTCAAGCGGCTTGGCTCTGTCCAATTGTCTCTCTAATTGGTGGTGTCTATAGAGTGTCTTCTCTTTATTTTTGGACAGAGCGGCATGCCAACACATAAGGTAAATTACATAGATGGTCTGGAACACAACAGAGTACGCAAAAATTACAGCAACAGAGAAAAAGTGAGTGCAGAGAGCATTGGCGAGAGGAAGGTTATCATTATCAGTATTTTATTCACCGCTGGGAAACAGCATGTTAAGAAAACGAAGATTCAGGTGGCTTAACAACCAAATTGCTTCCCTACCAATGGCCTCTCTGTCCATTCCATCATCCCAACTCTGACTGAGTATGTTACAGATGAGGTCATGCTGCACTCATCCAGACAGTGGTGAGAGGCCTCATTCTCCACTTCTCAACCCTGACGCGTTATCCGGGAGGCCTGCCTTTGATGTGCTCGTAATATGAAGGACGCAGGGCTATCAGCTAGCTGTCAACTCAGTAACTACCCTGCATCGCTCCCAGGGGCAGCAGAGCTAGCCAAGCCAGGATGGTCGTCCAGCGCCCAGAAGCTCTGCTGCTGATGGACCTGATTAATTCCCCGGAACGCTGGTTTGTCTTCCTGCAGTTCAGTCAATGACTTCATTCAGCAGGGTGAGGTCACCAGAGGCCTGGTAATAAAGGGGCTGCACTTCACAGTAAAGACAGCATGCCTGTGTGCAGCTCTCCAAAAAAAGAAAAAACTCCTTCAAGAAAGAACAGGGTGAAAAAGAGGAAAACATCCAAGTGTCTTTGGCTTCAGTGCAGCAGTCCTTGAGCAAGAGGCAAGCAGACTGTACTTCCTCTCACTCCGGCCTTTTCTTCTCCTTCCTGTTTCCCATTGTAAGAGAAATAATAATTGGCAGGCCAATGAATTATTAGTGCACACAGTCACTACAGAAAGAACAATTTCCTATATTCGTGCATTGAGGTGCCATTAAATGTGACTTTCCTTTAAAAGAAAAGAGTTTCACATGAGTAAATAGACTTGGATGTTCCTTTTTCCCTTTGACTCTCGCTACTTTCTATTCTATTTGAAAATGTTCATAGTTTTTATAGAGAATAATGTGTCAATGTGATGAATGAGTATTCAATAAAACCAGTGATAATGACAGAAGTTGTCCTCTCCTCTCCTTGAGTAATAACTGATGTGGCATAGCCGTTTAAAGCAGTACTCTCATATAACAATGCTTATTATGAGCCAAAGGCCTTTAAACAAGTCAAATAAAATTGATGTCATTCACTTTCTGAAACTCAATGATGATCTGGGGAATTTCACTCCAACAAACGGCATGGGAAAATGACACAACTTACGAGGGCAAGTAACTCACTCTCACACTTACAGGATTGTAAAAAATGACAATTTCTTGAAATGTCTCATAAATTTGCTGAAATGCATGCTCTTGCCATCCCCATGATGATTGTTGCTTTCACTTTGTGGGCCATGCAAGTCTAGTCACTTAATGTAATCTGAAGTCACAAACCTCCCCTGTGTCATAAGATGTAATATTGTATTTTGGAGTTGTTTTGTTTCTTTTGGTCAGTCAGGTGAGCAAGCTGATAGGAAACCAATAGATGATGGTCTGTGACCTGACTATCCAGTCATCATTCCTCTGGGGTATAACATGGAAGGGAAGGGGACGTGAATGGTGCCCCGGCAGCGATGCACGGTGCTGCAAGCTCATAAAGCAGGCCATCAGCTGACCTCTGAGGCAAAGGGAACAGGCAGGGCCTTTACGACCATCACCAGATTTAACAGCCAATAATGACTGGAATAACCGCTTAAACCTTTACGGACCCGCGCAGCCGCATGGTAGCAATGACAGCAGAGCCAGACACGAATAAAGCGAGAGAGAATGATATATTCAGCCAGTGCACTGACAGGGGCCATGTTTCAATCGAAAGGAAAATGACAGATGGGGGTGGGAGGCTGATATGTGTGTCTCTTTAAGTAGAGCCAACTGGCTTGTCCATTCTCATCCTGATGAATGCACAACAGGGAGAGCTGGAGAAAGAAGTGGAAGCAGGAGAAGACAGAAGAAAAAAAAACGGTGCGGACAGAAGTGATGCATGGGACTAGAGATGTGGGTGAGAACAAACAAAAAAATGCAAAAAGAGAGTGCAGTTTGAGCTATTTTGTGTGTAAGATTAGCATAAATAAATCACTTTAAAACCTTGTATATATATAATATACAATTGGTTATTTGATAATTCAGATATTAATAGCTTTGAATTTGAACATTAAAAAAATAAAAATAATATAAAGTACTCTAAACAAGAGCAATAAAATAACATTTCTGGTATTACATGGTATATCATGGTATATATCTGCATACATACATATAAACGCACACATATATATATACACACTACCAGTCAAAGTCTTGGACACACCTTTCTCATTTGATGGTATTTACATTGTAGATTCTCACTAAAGGCATCAAAACTATGAGCATGTATGGAATTATGCAGTAAACAAAAAAGTGTGAAATGGATTCTTCAAAAAGTCACCCTTTGCTTTGATCACTGCTTTGCATACTCTTGGCTTTATGAGGTTGTCACCTGAAATGGTTTTCCAACAGTTTTGTAGGAGTTCCCAGAGATGCTGAGCACTTTTTGGCCCTTTTGCCTTCACTCTGCGGTCCTTCTCATCCCAAACCATCTCGATTGGGCTTAGGTCAGGTGACTGCGCCATCTGCACTCCACTCACTCTTCTTCTTGGTCAGATAGCCCTTACACAGCCTGGAGGTGTGTTTGGGATCATTTTCCTGTTGAAAAACAAATGATGGTCCAACTAAATGCAAACTGGATGGGACGCCATGACGATGCAGGATGCTGTGGTAGCCATGCCGGTTCAGTGTGCCTTCAATTTTGAATAAATCCCCAACAGTGTCACCAGCAAAGCACCCCCACACCATCACACCTGCTCCTCCATGCTTCACGGTGGGAACCATGCATGTAGAGACCATCCGTTCACCTTTTCTGCGCCGCACAAAGACACGGCAGGTGGAACCAAAGATCTCAAATTTGGACTCATCAGACCAAAGCACTGATTTCCACTGGTCTAATGTCCATTCCTTGTGTTTCTTGACCCAAACAAATCTTTTCTGCTTGTTGCTTTTCCTTAATACTGGTTTCTTAGCAGCTATTTGACCATAAAGGCCTGATTCGTGCTGCCTCCTCTGAACATGATGTAGAGATGTGTCTGCTACTGAAACTCTGTGTGGCATTTATCTGGGCTCTAATCTGAGGTGCTGTTAACTTGCGATTTCTGAGGCTGGTGACTCGGATAAATTTATCCTCAGCAGCAGAGGTGACTCTTGGGCTTTCTTTCCCGGAGCGATCCTCATATAAGCCTGTTTCGTCATAGCGCTTGATGGTTTTTGTGACTGCACTTGGGGACACATTCAAAATTTTAGCAATTTTCACAAGTAACTGACCTTTGATTCTTAAAGTAATGATGGTTCTTGCCATACCATGAATTCTAACAGTGGTCAAATAGGGCTGTCAGCTGTGCACCAACCTGACTTCTGCACAACACAACTGATGGTCCCAACCCCATTAAGAAGGCAAGAAATTCCATAAATGAACCCTAAGAAGGCACACCTGTGAAGTGAAACCAATTCAGATGACAACATCATGAAACTCACTGAGAGAAGGCCAAGGGTTTGCAGCACTGTCAACAAAGCAAAGGCTGGGAATCTGAAATATAAAATATATTTAGAGTTATTTATCAATTTTTTCTTTGCTCTTTCTTTTCTTTCCATATAACTTGCTTCATATATTTGATGTGTTCAGTACGTACCTACTATGCAGAAAGTAGTAAAAATAAAGAAAAACCATAACACACACACACACACACACACTTAACATCAAATGATAAATAAATGCACAGACCCAGTAGCGCACTTTCCGTAGCACACTGTATTTGAAGTATATAAACGTCTTTACAAGAACAAAGTAAAATAAGCTTAATTTACAATATTTGTTTAGAAGGCTTCTCTCTCCTTTATTTTGATGTCAAGTCTAAGTTATAGCGCAATAGCATCACTTGGACCGAGATCATAACATCAATTCATTAACTGCTGGCAGCAAACTAATTCTGATTTTCAATAAACTCTCTAAACCTAATACCGTACTCATGAAAGGAAGCCCATTTCACAGGCTGGCACATGTTCAAGCAACATATGCTCACATAATCTCTTAAAAAGCATGATCCAAGTCCAAATTTAATTATGTAATAGCACAAACGAAATCAGAGTGCCGACACAGCAGAGCTCTGATACACAGCGTTCTGCCACTCCACTCCTATTCTCTTCATTTGTTTATTGCTCTCACCAGTCCCAGCAGCCTCAGGGACTGTGGCGTTTAGAGTCCACTCAGTGGTCTACAGATGGCTCCAAGCCTTTATGTTCATTGCATGGTTATTTGTCTTTTTAATAAGGTTTGTTTGTAATATATGACTATTGTTATATGATCGTAATACTTTTTCATAGTCCCGCAAGTCATTACTTTTAGGTTGCTGTGTTTTTACATAGTAAGCTCAAAGTCTTTTAACTCGATTTTGTTTTGTTTTTTTTGTTAGTTCACACAGCTTTACTGTGGTATGACTCAGTCGAGGAAGTAGTGCTGGTGGCAGTCAGATGAGGTTTAGTAGTTTCAGGGACTAAATGGGTGGGGGGGCTAAGGGATGTTCATGGTTCCCTGAGCCCTGCACTTCCCCTGGCAGCAGTAGTCAACTTGCAAAGCACCGAGCTGAGGCTCTTGATCTCTGTAGAATACAGATAAAATTTTACCAGTGAACAGTGTCAGGCCTTTGCTGAATATGATAGTGTCCCTAAACATTGCTGAGGAGGAGTAAAAATATATATGTGAGCATAAAAGCCACAACGGGACTCTACTGAAGACTATATCCAAGATACCAGGTCACCTTTTTTCTTGCAACAGTATCAATAAATCCAGGGACAAAACTGCATATCTTAAGCACCTTACTGGCGACTTTTACAGTGCAGTTGGAGCTTGGCACGCAGACGATAACATTCCCCCCACACAATGGTCTAATCTTCATGGCACAGGTAGCACTGGGATTGTCTTGGATGTGCACTCTGCCGTCGCCCGGGTTTGTCCCGGCATTAGAGCCCTCTGCATTCCTTTGTGCTTTTTAACCAATGAATTAAAGAGGATTTCAACAGGGGAATACTTATCTGAAAAATTACCCCTTTACTCAGAGATAAACAAATCAGACTAAATAAGTTGGAAAGAGTTTCACAAACTCATTCTGTAATCAGGAAGAGCTGCTTAAGATAACAACGCCTGATTTAAACATTTTTACACAAAGAGTAAAGAAAAGTGAAACCTTAAGCTATATGGAAGAACTGCCATTGCTTTGTAAAATAGTTTACAATTTGTATTTATAGGAGCCAATCAGACTCTTGTGTTGCCAGTAAATAAATGAAATTGTTGGGGAGTATTGTCTGTAGATTATATATTCAGGTCACTTCTCCCAAGAAATCTTTTAATTTTTTAATCCATGCAGATGTTTGTTTTCAGAAAACTTTCTGAAGTGCATCCCCAGATGAACACTGAAAGCATTCTTAAGTAGCTAAGTTGCTCTTATACAAAATACCTCAAAGCGTCTAAGATAATACATGTGGATTGAAATGCAATCTGCCTCTCACTTCTTCTCAAGATAAGTACAGCCATTGACAAGACCTGGCTTCCTCCTCTTATCTCACAAACACTTGATACCAGAAACTCTGTGCATGAATAAGTCTTTCAAGATTGTGATGTAAATATATCCGATTAATCACAACAAGGAAAACTGCAACAACTAGTGCTACCACCCCCCAAACAACATTGTAAAAATGTTCCTTTGCTTGCAGTAGTATCACAAATATTTTTCTTATCCATACTTCCCACTTATGGTTCTGTGATCGCATAGCTCTCAGTCATATACCCATTGCACTGGTGTGTTTTAATCTATGCTAATCTATTGTAATATTTTCATTTTCGTTTTAAAGATTATTATTAACATTAATTTAAAGCAAGACAATATTAAAAAACTAGTGACAAAACTGCATTTGGATAATCTATGCAACAGCTCTAAGCCCATTTCCATTCCTGATGGATTTAGTGACACATCCACCCCCACTACCCCCCAGCGCTAAAATATTTAATTTTACTGAGTAGATCCCCAGGACATGAAGGAAAACCATCAGGTCCATGTTCAAGTTTAATTACTGATTGCTGATTTAAACCTAGTCTCAACCCTCCAGCCCCATATCTGCGTCAACCGTAAGAATAAAAAAAGAGCGAGATGGAGAGAAGTGCTGGGAATGAGAGACAAATCTGGATAACAATGCGCGTGCGCGTGTGTTAAGGGTTAAACTGCAGCTTCATGATTGCCTCTGTAAGACAAAGAGCTGTTACATATTGATAAGGCAATTTGATGAACGCTTTTAAAAAAAGATCGCCAAATTCAACACACTCCAATATCCCTCCAGTCCACAGTGTGGCGCTCTGCTCTCTGTCTGTTGCACTGAGTCAAAACAGATTGAAATGAGCCTCAATTTGGCACTAACCATCTGTCCCCACACTTTTCACACTATTAAACGTCTGTGCACATGAGCACGAGTGTGTTTGTGTGTGTGTGTGCGTGTGTGTGTGAGAGAGAGAGAGAAAGCCTGTGTGTGCATGTGTTTGATTAAGCTCTGTCTAGCAGCCCCCATTGCTGCCGATGCCTGTGAATCTATTGCAATCCCTTCATCACAGATGCCACTTCATTTACATTCCTTGGGCCTAATTTGAAGAAAATCTCAGGTGGTGGGGATATATTTTCAGAGTGTCCCTCTTATAGGTTTATCCAGATTCCAGTGCGCTTGAAAAGTTGCACTTGTACACCGAGGGAGGCATTTTCACCTAATGAAACCCAAGATCAATAGAACTGTTCTCTCTTCTCATATATAGTGTATGTACACAAGGGAAATAAAGTATTATTTTTCATCCTCAAATGTATAATGGATATCATTCTTTATTTAATACTTAGTTCAATTCCACATGTGCCGCAAAGGGGAAATATTTTTTCTGGTGATGTCCTTTTATTACAGGAAGAAGGTATAAAAGTGGAAACATTAGGTTAGAAGGTATGAGAAAAAATAAACATTACGCTACTTTACATTACTGAGAAATGGCAATAGACTACGTTGATTTCACCAGCTCACTCAAGCATTATACCACAATGCAGTTAATCTCGTATAATTAAAAAGCGAACAGACATTTACATATTAATCTTCTCTGCATACGACAATTGACATATTAGAAATCAGGAACTTGAGTTTAAAAGCAAAAGTGCAGAGCACAGAAAGGTGCAGAGCAAAAAAGAGCAGATAAGTATAGAGAGGAAGGAAGATGAGGACGAAGAAGATGAGAGGAAAGCGTTGAGAGCAGTCACTTCAGGTGCAGCCCTTATCGGCGGCAGAGAGAGGACCTTTCTTATGTAATCTGTGATTTCATTCAGCCTCCGTATCAGATGATTGTCTGGGAGAAGAAAAAGCCATTTTGAGGGGAACGGGCTGCGTGAAAAGGATCGTCTCCCCGGCAGCTCACCCTTCCATGTCGAACCAGCCGCATGGCACCGAAGGTCAGCAGAATTATTGGAGGCGGGGGTGGCTCTGCCAGAGAAGACAATGATATGGCCTTAACCCTCATTTAGAGGTGCCATTTCCCCACCTGACCCCCCTGCTAAAGTGTTATTTTTTCATGTTATGAAATGTGATAGCTCTCTGGTGAAACAGGAGTCTCCAGTTAGGAAGGTAATACTTTGGCGTGCAGCGACAGCGAGACAGGTTCAGCCTCTCCTCTAAATAGGCTGGCTGAACGGCCTTACTGCTCCGTGCTGTGCAGACAGTTCAATCAGGGTAAAACAACGTTCATTTAACCGCTTGGCTAACAACAGCCAGCAGTACACACAAGAGTCCCAAGATTGCACAGTTAAGGGAGATGATGATAATGTCTTTGTGAATTTCACCCAAACATGTCATTTTAAAATAAGGCTCTGCACAGGGCTGTGTTAAGTGTCATAACCTGTTGTTTTCAGTTCCTGCTCTTTTTCTCTTTCCCCACACAAGAGGGGTAATATGTGAGGGAATGGTTTTTGGTATAGGCGGAAATATCTTCATTTAACACAGCAATCAGTTATTTATGAGGAATCAAATGCAGCAGTTATAAAGAGGTCTGTTTGAAATACTTGTTCAGCAATTAATAGTCAACGTTTGCATGTGATCTACTTTTAATAAGTAAGGTGGAAAATTATAAATGCCTAATGCCTCATTCATTTCATATCATACTTTTATTAATGTACAATGATGTGAACGGGCTCTGGTGTGCAAATTAAATGTCAACGAGATAAAGCAGAGTAACTTCACAGCAAAGGTTACATATGATCTCCTTATATTCTTCTAAGTGCAAAAAAGTGCATTGCTATGCAAGTCATTCCTGCAGAACGTTTGTGACTTGTGTAAAAAGAAAAAGGTATTACCTGGAACAATGTTTTGATTACCGTCTGAGCTGTAACGATCAACCTGCTATCTAAAGAGGCGCAGGAGGGGGTGCATCAGAGAGATGAACATCTTTGTCTACTCACAGCAGCTCCACCTAGGGGAGCAGAGAGGAGCGTGGTTACCTCTGAAAAAAGACTTCTGCTTTTTCACTCCTAAAATCTAAACAAAAATGTGTGATGACTTGCTCTATCTTCAACAAATCTTATCTTATTATTTGTCACTAATCACTCTTTGATGTGAGGTGAGAGAACACATGGCTACAGGGTCCAGCCTGACACAAGACCTTAGTTTTGGATAATAGTGCCCAGAGGGCCACGGCACAGGGTAGTGCCGGGGGTCAGAGGAACAGGCAGATTAAGGAAGAGAAGTGTTGAGTTTGTCACCTCAGGGCCTCCACCCACACAAGGAGAAGATGCTGTGACCAGGCCCCGCCATCATTCAAAGCAGATGGCATTTTTTATGTGTCAGGGCTTATTTTGGGGATGCAGCCTCTGGCAGGCCCTGGTTAGACTAGTTATTAAGCATGTACGCTTATAATTTAGCCAAACCACAGTGGATTTGGACCCAAACCCAGAAGCCTCAAACTAAAAGACTTTCCCTCTCTTTTCTTTCGTGCCTTCCTGTCATACTGAGCAAAAGCGAAAGAAAAATGAGATTGTGAACAAGGCTTTACACACAAGAAGCTAATGTGGTTTCACCATGCATTTATGGAGCAGCATGCACTTTGCAGAGTGACTTGTACAAAACTACGAAGGACAGTGTTGGACAGAAACATGTATTATGTGTAGGCCTATTTAAGGAAACCCAATATAAGTAGGATAAAAGTGCATCTTTCACATGAAATGCCTGTAACCTCTGGTAACTTTCTGTAAACACAGTCAGTGATCAAAAACAGCCTGGTGGATGTACAAACATCTGCATGGCAAGAAGACCTGCTTGCAAATGCAGTGGAATTTAAATCCACGCATTCACATGTCACAACAGTACTCAGAAAACACACATCAGGACTGCAAAGCGATAATTAGCAAGCACAGCTGACTCCTTGAATTGTTCTCCGTCCTCCCCCCATCGTTTCCCTGCTAATAGGGGCGTGAGTCCCACTTATTAGATGTGATTATCCACCCAGGGCTGTATGTAGATTAGCATTATTACATCCCTCAACCAGCTTCTGTGCTATTTAGACAGAAAATGTAATTCAATGATGTAACTTAGATATAAATCTGCATTTACAGGGCAAAGTCCCACTCCAGCACTGGTTATGACAGGTTGGCTGATTAAACTATCAGGCTGACAAGCCCAGCAGTCACACAAGAGGACAGGCAAAAGTACAAAGGCCCTCTTATTACAGAAAATCCCCTAGAATAGCCAACGGTGAGGATATGGTAATGATGTAGTACCTCTCCATCAGATTTACAATACACACAGACACACACACCTGCACATTTCAGTACCTATAGACATTCACATAGTATCTGTGGCTTAAAGTAGCCTCACAGAACAAAAACAAACACACATCCACAGATATATACATATATATTATCCAATATATGTGTTAGTGTGACAGACACACACGCACACTCACTCACTCATAGACACACACACACTTATCTATCCAATTCCCTTATCCAGCTGAATATGATGAGTGGCTTTTGGAATGACCTCCAGGCAGAGGACAAGGCCTTGTTCTGCTGCTCCCTCCCCTTTCCCTCCTCTCTTTCTTCCTCCCACAGAATGAATCTGAAAGACTGGTGACCTTGCTGTGGGTCTGTGAGGGAAATGAGCTACATCTTGTCACAGACAGAACAGGCCATTTGAAACCTGGTTTGTTGGCTTTGAATGGGCCAGCGATTGTGGAGCTGATAACTGGAAGGGGTGTGAAGGGGTGCCTTTTATTCGGCAAATTAAAAGGCAGGCCTGATGGAAATATGTCGGCACTTGCATTAAGCATATAGTTGCAGGATGCTTATCAAGTGAACATCTCTACGGCAAAAGAAAAGGGCAGACAGTAGCTGTGAATCCATACGCCGTTGCTGGCAAGCTGTAGTCACAAAATAAAAACAACCAGAGAAGATTCTGAGCAGCCTTTATGCCAATAACTAAGAATATGTTAATGATTTTCAGGAAGCAAATTAACTTTAAGGGTTTCTCACCAATGTGCCATCTCTGAGATAGGATTTAAAATTCATTATCTGCATAGTTATCAAAATCCATGCTACGGTTCAGACAGACACACAACACACACGAATTCTGGAAACAAGCACAAATGAGCAAGCTTGCTCGTTTCTCTAGCAAGATTTCTGTGTGTGTGTGTCTGTGTGTGTACATATATATGTGTGTGCATGTGTGTGTATGGATGTGCGCGTGTGTGCAAGGAGCTCTCCAAACAAAAGCTGGCATCTCCCGTGGCCTGCACAAATGTTTGTCTAATGTAAACCGCCATATAGGAGCATCTAATTAGGGGTGTCAGGCTGCATGTGGCTGAGAAATCTCAGCCAACTGTCAGCCGATTCAGATCGCTCCCAATCAGCGGGGAAACGAAAGGGGAAGAAAAGGAAAGAGAAGAACCAGCAACTGGGAACCAGGGACCCGGGTGGGGGGCAATTAACAGCCAAGGTGAAGCCACTCATTGTCGTCAAAGAGACTATGCTAGCCATGCATGTTAGACTCCAACCCTCCCCGCTACTTTTGCCAGCAACCACTGGCACATTTGTAATTAGGCTCGAAAGTAAGTAGGCTCGAGCAGTGCTGCACGGAGGTTGGTTGGTTTAATGACACATGAAGACAATTTGGTAGCACTGTAAGCACACATCCACATAGCAAACTAGGTCTTCAGTTTTTAAGGGAGTAGATAAGTGGGCAGGTCTGGAATGGCAATGTGGGTGAAACCAAGAGAAAGGTCATACTAACCTAGTGTGGGTCTAGTGCCAATTTAATTAAAACACAAGCTTTATAGAAAGGAGAAGATGCTGTTAGTTACAGAGCTATATAAGACCACACCAAGTAAGTGTGAGTACCACCTCTTGGAAGGCCAAGGAAACATTTGCTAACACTTGATTTAAACATCCAGACCGGCACAAAAGCAGAAAACATCACTTGAAAGGTAGGGCAAACATGGGGCATGGAAGGTAAGAAAAAAATGTTTCTAAACCATCTCCCTTGCCGTTGATGATTAGTGGGTGAAAACTGTGTGAGGAATGTGCAGTGTTTTTTTATTCTTCTACCTAAAGCCATGATTTGCTTTGCATAAACAAAAACAACAACAATAGCAGGCAGGTTCTTCTGTAGAAGCCACACAATGAGCTCAAGGGTTCCTCATAACATCTCATTATAGTTAATGAGCGCTGTGTGTTTACAATGTGTAGCTCTATAGAGCTAGCACTGTTTACCCATCCCCTCCTCTCAATGGAGATCACTCAGCACACCCCAAAACAAAGGAGGATTTGTTTAGCCATGGGCTGTGTTTCTTCCCCTCTGGATCATAGGGCTCAGTCTAGCAGGCACAGGCTGTAAGCACTATCTCCCAAATTCATCACTGCTACCATGGGATCTCCAAATATACACTGGCTTACAAGCACACATTGAGATTGAACTCTAAACACTACATGCACTATACCTAATTCCCCAAAGGACACCTGAACTTAAATGTTATCAAAAGTAAAATATTTTGTTGTTTATCTATTGGCTAGGTTCAGCTAGATTAAATCAGTCACGGCAAACTTCCCCAAACCAAGAGCAATCTGGAGGGCTTTGCAGCCCACATCTGGATGTCCTGTCTTGCCATGACTACTTGGTGAAAGAACAAAAACTTGTAATACTGTCTGCATTCCTCCTTTTCTGGAGACATTGACTATCAAGTCAAGTAATGAGGAACTATAACCACCAGACTTGTACAGATAAGGGTTTTAATCTGATGATGTATTTCTTTGAAAATGGCTAACAGAATAGTGAAAGCTTCCTTTCACATGCCTCTATAATTAAACAAGTGGATAAAATTAAACACACAAAATTTGCCCCAGAACATTCCAGCTGCATCAATACAGCGCATTACTCACTGCATCATACTCCTACCCACTAATTAGAAAAATAATTATAAGCAGCTAAGATCTTTGCATAAAAACCTACAGAAGAGCTCTGCATGGTAGGCTCCTCTCTTAATCAGTGTTTTAGGAAGCATGGCAATTGAGAGTCTGATTGAGTCCTGTGCTGAGTGTGTGTTAATCTCTGATTAACATCTGCGTGTGATCTCTTGGAAGTATGGCACCACTGAGCCCTATGTTCACGCAGGGCATGAAATATCCAGGCGTGTAATAACATTTTATTTACAAAGGGCCCACTGGGCACAATGCATGCCAGCACTGCCAAACCGAGCCTAGTGCAGTTCACTTGAATATAACATATTACCTTGGCAATCCAGCTGGGGAAAGGAAAGGGGAATGGTGTTAGTCACATTGTGATATTAGAGGGTGAGAGCCGACAGATACCTGTAAGCGAAACCTAATCCAACACTTACCTCAGCATATCAGGGCACCCTAAAAAGCAGGAAGATACGATGAGATGAAGAGCACACAGGAAGGTCCCACTTTATCCAAATACTTTTATTTGTATCTAGCAAAACCTGTATCACCTCGGCAGCAGGGCCTGAAGCAGTAATGTGTTTTAGGGAGGAATGTGAGGCATGCAAACCACAACCCCCATCAACTCCTCTTAAATCAATGGTGCATTTAGCCAGAAAACCCACTGGATCAAAACCAATAAAAAACACTATTTCAGCATACAGTAGGAAAAACCAAGCACACACAAAACAACAAATAATTGGCATTTTGAGTGACAGCCAGTATATAAAAAAGTAAACTATCATTGATGGTGACAACATGCTCAGCAACTGCATGACTGTGCATATGTGCAGTAAGAAAAAATATTTTTGGTAAATACAAGTTTTATGGATTGCTGTCCAAGCAATGCTAAAATATACATAAACTGTACAGCCACAATACAAGCTTTAAAGTATGCTAGTATATTCATATGGAATGCAAAGAATGGGTGATCATACAATATATTGCATGAAAATATATGGGTCGATTCATATTCATTGTTTCTACGACCCAACAGCTTATCTGAATAATCTCCACTTTATGCAAGTGTGAAAATATCACCTATGGGCACCTACAGGCTGACCTATTGTACCCTCGGGGTTTGACAGAAGCACAGCATTTGTCTGCTGGGCTGAATAACCATCATGGTAATTCCAGGAAAACGTATTTAACCTTCTTCCTTCATTCTGAACAAACAGTATGACACCACATATATAGTATTTAGCCAAAGTATGAGAGTAAAATTGAAAATACAAAATTTTAATTTGCATTCATGTCACATTTTTAAAGTTCACATGCAAATAAATAAAACAGAACTGATAATACACTATTATTTGTTTATTAAACATTTTTTTTAAATAAACTTGAACTCTGTTTAAGGTTATGATGTGGAAGAGCAAGTGTTCTACATATGTGTGCTAGATAAAATATTATTGATGGACAGATATAATCACACCTTACTCAGCTATACATCCACGGATCGCAAAGCCCATTCATTTTAGGTATTTTTGATGCTGCCTTTCCTCCTTTAAAGACTCTGTTCTAATGAATATATGCAAAAGTCCATTAGAGCATAAAAACACAGACGAGCCCTTGCTTTCGCCTTTCCATAACATAAAAAAGCAAGCTACCAACATCGCTTTCAATGAGAGCTACGCCTTTCAAACTGCTTTGGTGTCCTACAAAATTACCATATGAGAAGCTATTTACAACTCGACAAAATTTCTGTGTGTTTCCATGAGAGTTCAGTCCATTCCTGTGATGGAACAAAATGAAAAGCCTGCCTTACTTGTTGCACGCAATTAAGCCCCTGCGAAAAGACAGTCAGGGCAGTTTAACATTTCATAGGGCTGTAATTATTCTATAACTGTTAGAAAGTGTTGTCCCCTAGGAGCCAATTACTTGAAAAGCGCTCATCACACACAAGATATATACAAACAAATCCTTCAAGCACAAAGTAAATGTTTAAACATTAAAAGGGATGAGCGGAGGAACCCATACCAATCAGTTTTGGTAGGAGCTAATTACTAATAAGAGCAGCAACCCCGTTGTGTTAGATATTTATGACACCAACTTGCACCTCAAACACATTGAGCCCCTGGCTGGCTGGAGTGCCATGGCTCTAAAATAACACAGAATCGAGCTGAGACTTATTGGCGTTACTAACCAAACAGTTCCAAGAGAATATGTTTGCCTCTAATACTCAGGTCATCGAAGTCCACCAAAATTTACCTACTCTCATTTTTTTTTTTAACTCCAATGTTCCTTGTTTGAAAAAAATCTCCTGTAGCAATCATTTTATAAGCTATTAAAACCAAGAAAAATAAAGAAAAATGTCTCTACAAGTACTTAGGTACTTGAAACATTAGAATTGAGTTACAGTTAAATTACATTTAGGTAGTATTCTGGAAGTTGAATAGGCGGGACAACATCCTGAGTTCATTAACTTGATCATTTTTAAGTGAAATAGCAACTTCAGAGTCAGTATTAACATAGATGACTGAGATGGATAATTCTTCACATCGGCAATCATATTAACCTCCACTTACTCTCTACATCTGCTTGGTCTGTTGTTTGCTCATCTATTTAATCTCCTTCAGGCTTGTTCTTTAATGTCCTACCACGTTTGGCCATCTCTAAATATCCGCTAATGCCTGTGAAACATCAGGCCCTCAACGATAGCACTGTAAATGTAATTTATTTCTCACTCATGCAAGCACTTGAGCTAAACGATTATGGCTACTGAGGAGCAGCACACTCTATAAGATAAATATTGATTGGCTGGATGGTTTGTTAGCTACAGTGAGGTATAAGGTCTGGAGAGAAAACGCAGATAACGATAAAAATGGGGTGGGGTTGGTGTTGAGCTGTCCTGTTCCAACCAGGAATGGTAATAAAGACCAGGTTGTTTGACCTGGCTTGGAAACAAAAAATAATTTCACATGAAAGACTTTCAGATCCAATACCAAACAGATCCTTATTTTCTCTCTCCCTCTTCCCACTCATTATTTCATTGCTAATTTTGCAACTTTTCTGTTCTCTGAGCAGGGAGGTTAACTGATACAGCATCATCAGTAAGCAATGCAACTGGATGGGATTAAGGAGATTGCTTAATATAATTTTTAATTATTATATTAACCCCCACCCCCTCATAAAAAACAAAAAAATCCAACATTTTTTTAACTTATACGTAACACACTCCATCATTAAATGGCATTTTTCAAAATGTGTTATCAAAAAAAGCAATGAAACTCTCTGAGATGACCTGGATTCTCCATGACAAAGGATCACTGGTGCAGCATGCACACAGACACATAAAAAAGGGACAAAGACCCGATTGCCTATTTTCACCGTCCTTGAAATTAGTAACAGCATCTCAAGAGACCCAGCCATAACCTCAAAATCCTGTTCAGCCAAATTAACATTATGACTCTCTTCACAATACAGCAAATCCATTATGATGTAATATATGACATGGACTGATGTGGGAAAAATAACAGACGTACAGCCTATGTAATACTCCTTTTTCTCCCCGGGTGCAAAAGAATGCCGCTCATATTAACAGAAGAGCTATTGTGGTCCACTTGTTCCTCAAAAGTATGGTGTGTATATCATGTGATGAGGTGTGTGTGTGTGTGTGTGTGTGTGTGTGTGTGTGTGTGTGTGTGTGTGTGTGTGTGCGAGCTTATGTAATGCGGAGACATAAAACGTATCGTTATTCTGTTTGAGTGTGTTTATGTGCATGTCAGAGATTGTCAAACTTTTTCCTGACCCTCAATTGCCACAAAAACAGGCATATACACACCTTACACAAGAATTTCCCACCAGTGTAAACAATGTTGTGTTGTTGACGTGTGAGACTGACTGAGAGGGAAACAAAGCTGTCTCAAATCCCATTTGGGCTGAGAGGCGGCCCATATGGAAAGTTACCAAATAGTGCTAATACTGCTAATAGGATGTTCCACTCTAAATAGGAGCTCATGTTAATACCCAGATTTTCATTCATGCTGGAAATTGTAGTTTTAAATTACAGTTTAATGCTTCAGATTTTTAATAAAAAAAAGCCCCTCAAAAAACCTTCACAGCAACACAAAAATTACCACAGCCTCTGAACAGAGCCTCAGCTTCCCATTGTCAGCCAATTACTATGCAATCTCTTTCTTATGACTGAATAGCTCACTGTTAGCAAATAATGAAAAGGCAATTATGGCAAAGCTGTGTTCATATTACCCTCTTCATTTTATGCAGGCTGTAATTATTGTCAATCCTAGAGGCTTACTCTACCATGTAAGAGGCAGCAGGGAAGAAAATGGAGTGGGCTGGTGCATGGCAAATTGGAAATGTCACAGCTACCTTTTTATCAGCACCACTAGACCCCTTTGTGCACGTGTGAATTCACGTACACGTACATGTGCGCATATACACACGCACTGCAAACATACATGATTATACCTCGGTGTCCATTAGCGCACGCACGCACATCCAGGGATACATTTATTTACACATTAACACTCAGATACTTACTTTTATCATTGCCAATCATAAATTCAATGGCGGGAGAAAAAAAAATGCACACGCAGCACACGCAAAACGATGTGTGTTTTGCCGACTCCTCGCCTCAAGCTGTTACTGTAGCTTAAGTACAATGCTAGTGGGTAAAGAAATAAATAAATAAACTGATGGATAAAGTGGGTCTGAGAAAAACACATACATACACACACACACGCGCACACACACACACACACACATTCCTTTTGTTCTTTCCTTTTTTTTTCCTGAAAACAATGATTCCCCGAAGACTCTTGGTTTTCTTTCCCTGCCAGTGTCTGTCTAACAGCAAAGTGGTGGATATATTCCTTTTGCCTTGGCCCTCATTAGCTGTCTCCATGCTGTTCAGTAATAGGGAGTGGCACATAAATGATTCCCTTTATAGAGTTTGATGTGCCACACTGAGAGTACCACAGCCCCCGTATGGACAGCACCCCCCATCAACCCCTTCACCACCACTGCCAACCCCCCAGATGGAGTGCACATGGGGGGAGGCAAGGCTTGAAGAGAAAGCACTGTGTGACACGCATGACAAACGCTTCAGCCTGTGTCGGTGCTAATTCTAATGGGTGTTGCTGACCCTTTAAAAAAAGCACATCAGTGTTATCCTAACTGCCACTAGCAGAGGTACATAATTAGGGTGGGACATCTATAAAAGCCTAGGCGCGGGCACAACTGTGGCACACATGGCACCAGGCACACTTATGGTGAGATGGAACTATAGAAGGTACATACAGGCAGGAGGTGCAGTTAGGAGAGATCTTTTGTCAATACTCTTGCATGCATCTCTGACAAATCAAAGTGAATAAACAATGTTGTGATTCTACCGTACCTTGACAGGCGAGAAGCAGGTCTACTAACACGATTCTGACGGCAGACTTTTCAAGGTCAGCCTTTAAGCTCTTTAACTGCACTCTTTCAGGCTTTGCACCAAATTCAAGTCGACATTCATATACCTGGCAAGCACATTTATAATATTTTTTTGAAAGTTATTTTCTCCTTTCCCTTTTTTCCCCCCACTTCGTCCCACAGAAGCAGGTGCTGCTCCTTTTGTGTTTAACACAATTCTTGAAAGTGTGCATGAGGGAAAAGTGCATTTCTTAAAGGAAGGAGTTGCACTACACGAGGCTGTCTACCAAACACGCTTTTCAAATGGATACTGAAGCCTGTCACAGTCATATTACTTTACCTCTAACATAATAGCATCGTCTAGTGCACTCCAACACAAAAGACAGGCAAGGAAACATCACAACAGGATCAGGGAGAAGAAAAGCCCTCTTTTAACTTTCAAAACTCCTTAAGTTCTCAGAGCACACAGACTTCAGTGTGCCGCTAGCTTACGATGGTGTGTTTGTCTGCTGCTTAGAAGAAGGGTGGAGAGAGGCAGTAAAAACAATGTAGTCATTACAGCTCACTTGAGTGTCATTTTGGCAGGCAGTGTTATATCGCTGCTTGACTTCAGATACGTAACTGAAATCACTCCTCTGTTGTCTTGTGGCCTAGTGGCTGTTAGGCAGAGTTACAAGGCACACAAACAAACCAAAAGGATGCCAATTTACTTCCGTACACTGTTCTCCATTTTTGAGAATTTTGAAAGCAAAGTGTTTTGATTTTTGCCAAGCACACAAGGTGACAGATTATGATGGCAGAATACAGTGATCAATCATAAACAGATCGCAGAGGTTGCTCTGTTCTCTACAGATACAGATCTCACCAAAAACAAGAGCACAACCAGCAACAGCTGCAGCAGCAGCTGGATCTACAACAGCACTAAAATGATTCCTGAGTACAGGATATTGAGCTTGTGTGACAGACTTTCTCTGTGTGTGTGTGTGTGTGTGTGTGTGTGTGTGTCATAGGATTCTCAGATCTGATATCATGATTGTCATACACCCTTAAAGTGAGTGGCCTGTGTGTTTGTCAATTCAGTTTCATGTGTCTCTCTTATACAGACGCATACACTTTTATACACACCTTGTAAACACTGGAGTTCACTCATCCTCTATATTCATCCAGGAAAAGCTGTAAATACAGCGAAGTAAAGAGTAAAAAATAATGAGAAGACACAATCAAACCCTTAATCCCAAGTTGTTTGGCTCGAACAAATTATTTGTCTGCAATAACAGGTAATGCTAATCTGCAGAGGCCTGATGATATGTGAATAACACAAAATGACCAATTACACTAAACATGCCAGCTTTAATTTCCTGCCTCTGAGGATAGTAAATAAACATGGCATCTATGAAGGCGCAACTGGAAAGTGCTCTGCTATCCCAGCCATCCCTGAGTTATTTTCTTTGATTAGCTGCCAAGGCCCAGATACCCCTCCTGTTTCAAGTCATTTGAGGCGTTCAAAATGAAATTATAGAGCATCACTTCGAGATATTAGTGTTAAAGAGCAAGTAGCCCATGGCTACAGTAATCCCCTGTTAATCCTGACCTAATGAGACCAAGCATAAGAGAAGGGGAAACACAGGGTTAAACGGCATTAGTGGGACTTACTGGTGTGGCATAAGCTTTCTTCAACCGTGAATTACCCAACAACACTATGCTAAGAATATACTAAATTGGTAAACGTGACATAGTCTTGTAACATGAAAAAAAGAAAAGCAAAAAACACATCATCAGAAGATGAAAATATCAAGCGCTGTTATGTGTTTGATCTTAATAACATTCATAATTTAATTATTCTTTAATTTGTATCATCCTAGTTGTATTGATATGGACATATGGAGTATAAGTAAGAAACTAATAAACACAAACATAATTAAAATAGCATATTAAAGTATAAGTATTGTATTTTTGTTAGCCAGCCATGCTGAAAATTATGTTATAGTCTGCCAGAAAACAAGATCTATTACGCTATTACAACAGCATCAAAATAAGATGGTGACAAGCTCATGTCATCAGTTCAAATTTCCGTGTAACCGTCTAAAACAGTTATGGACACTTTGGAATTGCCAAACAACGTAGAGCTGCAAGTTAGTGTGGAAACTCCCGGTTCAGTTTCATTTATCATTGAGCACAGACCAAAATGCCTCTGGATGCAACAGGATAGAACTACACTCAATCAGAGCAATGAAACATGGGCAGCTTGGTTGCTTCTAATATGGTAAAGATAATGAAAGTGACTATATTAAATCCAATCATGAGCTTTGCTTAAAGCTAACCAATTCATTTTACCCAAATAACAAAAAACACCAAACAAATTGGAAATTCTACAGTCTCATAGTATTTCATATCTGAAAATCACTGGAGGAAATTAAATGCTACTACATTTCTTCTTTCCAGGACAAAATATGTTTCCCATGAAATGTAACTGAAAATGCAGGTTCTTTGCACCGGAATGTAATATGTCAGACAGTATTGCCATGTGATGTAGCACTGAACTTATTTAAAACAAGACTTGATGGTCAAAAAGTTGCAAAACCACAATAGGTAGCCAACATTATATGAAATTAAGAGAAAAATAAGCAAAATTCTTTCACAGAACTTCTTGAAATTTAATATTTATAACTGTAAACACTGTTCGAAAAAGTCTTATTGCAATTTGTTTTTCAATTAAGAGCGGTTTATACAGCACAAGGCATTTCTACTTTATACTTAAGAAAAAATCAATAAATGTACTTCATAAACCAGAGTAAGAAAAAAAAGCATCTGATTAAATTAGACATTATTTTCCTAGTCAATTATAGAATGCTTTCTCCTTTTAGAATAGATTTTTGCTTTAGTTTAAAGCCAAACTGTGGGTGCTGTAATAACACAGGAACGAGACACACCAGCTGTGTGGCCTGCCTCATCCAAAGGTAACACAGCTCTGACTATCAAGATCAGCAGGTCACTTCCTCCTCATCCCTCTGATCTTTAATAGACACTAATCAGATGTGGGACTTGAGAATAAGCGAGTGCTTCTATATAACAAAGAGACAGAGGGAGAGATTTTAAACAACAAAAATACCCCCCCCCCCCCAAAAAAAAAAAATAATAATAATAACACCTTGACTTTTGACCTTGTCTATTACTGGATATATTGTGTGTTAACAATAGATTTCAAGTAGATTTTTTTTTCAGTCATATTTTTCCGTATGTTTTAAGCTGACAAAAAACAGACAAACATAAAGAGAGGGCTGAGTGCGAGACAGTGAGCAAAACATGAAGCTTTAAAACCTGAGATTGAGCACAGCCTCCGTCTTTCAAGAATTCATAAATTAATCAAAAGGCAGTGAATATGTCCAAACAAACACATGAAAGTTAGATGATGTTCTGTGTGTGTGTGTGTGTGTGTGTGTGTGTGTGTGTGTGTGTGTGTGTGTGTGTGTGTGTGTGTGTGTGTGTGTGTGCGAGCAGGAAAGTTGTACATATAGAACATGTCTGATCCCTGACATGTAATTAAGTTTATAGTGTTACACAGTTGCATGCCCATACTCTTGCACATAGTTACAGTTAGTCAGCCACATGCACATGCACAGGCACACACACACACACATTTGGAAGTAGGTCATACATAAACTCACACTAAAATAAAAGACCACACTCTTTGTCTCTTTTACATTTTCCCATACACACACAGAGGGCATGGGCTCACATCTGGGACTGTCAGATTAGAGAAGGTCCTTAATTTGTGTGACTCAGTGGAGTTTCGCTGGCTAATGAGATTGGGCTAATTGGTATCGTTACTGTAATCTCCTGAGGCACAGGACAACACGTTTAAACATATACCCACTGATCACACTTAAAACCTGCCAGTGATGCTAAAGGTCATTAGCGGCTGTGTTAATTTCCAAAGCTATGCTATGTAATGGGGAGAAGAGTGCATAAAACACTGTAGAAGTTCACCAGGGTTAAAACATTCATTTGCTAATTCCAGGATGCATGTTGCCAAAAGAAAACATGCTGTAATTACACAGGGAAAAAAAGAGAACAAGCTACAGTAACACTCTTAGACATAACCATGGATCTCACTATGCAAACCATTTTCTCGGCAAATTAAAGCATATGTTGGTGCACCGAACACTAAATGTATCAAATTTGCCTATAAACTGATGAGACCTTAGGTTTTTAACCCCCGGCTATGTTGAGCTTACATTCAAAGATATGTTTTTGCATTGTTTTTTTAATTATTAATTTAATTTTTTATCATTCCAATTAAAAGATCTACTTTTAAAATACTAGGCTGACAGTGTAGCTGCACTGTTAATTACATTTCAGCAGATTTTCCTCATATAATTCAATTGTAACCAAAGATCTTTTTTGTTGTTGTTGTTATTATTTTATACTGTAGGCCCAGGAGAATTTTACTTTTGATATAAAAATAGGCCAGTTTGCTAAAAATTACACTTAAGACCATTATAACAATTACAATATTCTTATCTACAGTAAACCCATGTTACTTCTGCTGTGATAATCAAGCCAACTCTGGCATCGCTAAAAAGATTGATTTAACCATGTCTCACGAAAAAAAAAAGCAAAATTCCTGAAATACAATAACTATTACCTCAGGCTGGAGCAAGTTACAACTGTCATTTCCAATACATAATTTAACAAATAAGCAAATACATAAATAATTCCCATGACCAAATATAATGAATTTGTAGCAAAGCCATCAGCATAAGTAGGCTATCAGTCTCACTTTTGGCTCAAGCCAAGGGAATGGCATGGGGCTGACAGAGTGAAACAAGAACAGTAGCTAATGTTAGCACTAATGTTAGCATTAGCATTAGCATTAGCAATAGAGATAAATGGACCTCGTGGCAGCCAGGACTCATCTGTCCACAACTAGAGACAGGTGGGCCCTTAAGCCTGGCTTCAGGTTACTGAACCAAGCCACAATGTGCGTCACGTTCTCACAAACACACACGTTAATACTACACGCTGCAGATTTGTGAACTGCAGAAATCTTGATTCATTTACTCTGGACATATTCTGCAAATAGGTTATTTTAAAACAAGAAGTTATAATGTCCTTTTTTCACATTACTTTCAATTTTAACCAGAAAAAAAGGGTTTATTTTCACTATACAGTACAAAGAAGAGAAGCAATAATGTGCATGTGTTACAGAGCTTTTGTGATGCAAATATATGTTGGGGAAGTTTGCTTTAGCACTGTGTGGAGAAACTAAGCTCTGCCACCTGTTCGCCAGATCCAGCGGCTCTATTGAATATTCTTATAAAATCAAAAAAAGGAGGAAGACAAAATCAAAGCATTTCCTGGCTGCCTGGCACAGCTTCTGAGGACTGTCCTATTTTAAGGCTCTGACCTAAAGCAGCAACCCTCTCTTTTAACCTCAAGATGTTGCCAATACAATAAAAGCATAAACCCATCTACCAAAGTGGCCATTTAATGATATGGTCTCTGACTCATTTGGAGAGATGACAGTGACAAGGCCTTACATTTATGGGACAGATACGTTACTCTGTCATCTAAATACACAGACCTAAGAAAACTTATTTTTATTTTATATTAATAGATGAAAAGCATTGTAACAATATGATTAACTTACTTGCGCTCTGATCAACAAACTGTTTCCAATATTGTCATAATTAAATCATTAGCCTTTCACAGTCTTCCCATTTCCCCTGCTTCAGGAAATGTTTACCAAGGGATCTGGGGAGAGATGCCATGTTTGCCTTGCAATCAGATCTGAGCTAGAATGTGGGTTGGAGGAAGGCCCCTCTTCCTGCCTTGCTGGCTGGTGTTGGATGGATACTCTGGGTGTAAGGACCTAGCTTGGAGTTCTATTTCTAGCCCTGCCAACACCCAGGAACACCCTTCTACCACAACGATCCAACTGTTTCCCTGACTTCAAATCAGATGAGCGCTAAACTCTTCACGACACAACTCATTTAATTACTTCATTAGACAAAGTCTGCAGTCAAGCCAAGTTATTTTTACTGGATGTTTGTCCTCTGCATACAAAAATAGTTGCATAGTTATACAAAGTTCACAGTCTGATCTTACCCACATACTAGCTGGCCATTTCCTCTTAAACTACGCTGCTCTTAATGCACAACCTAGTCCTGTGATTTATACATTTTTAAATACTAACGCTCCAATTTGTAAAGCAAATCCAGGATAATGATAATAAAACAAATAATAATAATTATTAACATTTTTATGGATAATAATAATGATAATAGCACATTTAAAACAGACATAAGATTAAGGCAATTTCTTAACTTAAAAAAATTAAAGGGTGCAAATTTCTTTCTACAATATGTACAGTTTGTAAACAGGCAGTCCCCTGTTTTATGCACTGATTTTGATCATTTCTGTTCATTTTTTTCCTTGGACTCTCTTAAGAGGTCTTAAAACAATCATTTTAAAACAAGATCATGACAAAACTTAAAGAGAGATATAGAAAAAAATTGAGATAGACAGAGAAAATTGAGAACAAGGTAAAGAAACAAGAGTATGAGAGAGAAAGGAAGGGGGAAATGAGAAAGGTAAAAATGACTCTTATTGTAAATGCCTGTGCTTGTTAGCACTGTGTCACATGAACATCCATATATCATCCCTGTCTGTCACTTGACCCTGATGTGTCACAGACCCTAGACTGTCCCCTCAAACACAAGCCCTTCTCTGGTAACCCCTGGGCCCTCTGTGGACCAGTTTCCCCTGACTGCCAGTGAGTGTTAGGCAGTACTTTACAGCCTCTGAAAAAGAGCTAAAGACCACTGGGGATTGAGATGAATTACAGCCAGGGGAGCTCCTTTAACGAAGGGCGTCCAAATTTACAGCTTTGCCAGCTTTCTTAACTTCATGGATGGAGACAAAGCAGGTCTTGGTTTTGACAGAGCCTCAGCAAGTACACAGGGAGGGGGAGTAGAGAGAACGAACACAATACAGAAAGAAAGGAAGACGAGGCTTAGCTTCTAAAAGAGAATCTAATGAATTAAAATATATGAAGCAGAATGCCTCTTGTTATTCTCTCCCCCGACAAGAAAAACGGCAGCTAAACGTCAAGTAATATTTATTGCGACCAACAGCCATTGAGAGGTTATGGACACAGAGGCCCCGACTGCACTCACTAAGTATTTTGTTAGTGAGTGCCGCAGCCAGCCGCAGCATGAAACACATTTTTCTTTTTTTCTTTTTTTTTGAGATCAGTCGGTTTAAACACTTGTTAAATCAGCCAAGTTTTAAAAAAAGCTTTCGACTGCTGTCTAAACCTGAATGAAAAGCCCTTTGTAGTTCACTCTGTTGGGTTTGTAAAAACAAATGCACACTACATCAAGCCAATCATTTATCCCCCAGACAAAGATCAAACTAATATTGACTGAAAAACACCTGAGGGATGAGACAGTGAATGCTAATGAGAAGGGCCTTCCTAGCTGTTAATCATAGAGAGACTATTTTCAGGGGGGCGGGCGGGGGGGACCAGGGACAAGAAAGCCATCTTCATAAACATATCCTCATTTTACAGTATGGTGTACAGGGTCTGGCCTCAGCCAGACTCCTATAAGAACTGTGAATTGTATATTAGCCTCTAAAGCTGGCACTTTAATCCTATTTGCATTCATATGACTATTGCTGGATCCTGGGAGCCTTTATCCCTAGATTTGCCCATTTGTATGCCCCTGTGAGTGCAGGAACTCTATGCACAATACCAGTATCAGGATGTATCTCACATCTTTCACCCTATTTCACTCATGCAGCCACTGCCATTCACTGGTTGAAGGGGGACCAGGAGAACATATTGGAGAATGGTAAAAATAACATGGAAACTTTTGGTTGGGTAATGGACTCTCATGAACACAAATGCACACACACACACACACGCCTCTCATGCACGCATACAGAATGAGAAAAAAATGGTAAGAGAGAGAATTAAATACTCCTAGTGACTCCCTAGTGGAGAGAGCCACAGGCTTAGCTCCACGGCGGCTGGTTTGTGAATCTCTTCTCCTTAAACTGCTCTGTGCCTCTGTGCACACGTTGTGCTGGTGTGGGGGGTGGGAGGCACTTTCACCCATTTGCACATTAATAAACCTCCAGGAAAAAAATATTAAAAGCTGGGAGAATAGACAGTATTTACATGTGAAACTCCCGAGGACATCAGCGAGTTTGGCAAAGGCCACACCATGGGCCTCTGTGGTCCTGCAAATCCTTGGCTGCACACGGGGGCATGATAATGACATCCTGTGTCCAATTACTCCTGCTGCCAATAGTACTGGTCATGATGGAGAGGAACACACTATTAACCCTGTTAGCATTATCGACACAAACAGCATACCTCAAATCAGGACTCTATTAAGGTGATGGCAAAGGTGATAAAGGGGAAATCAAAGGATATAATAATAATAATGATAATAATAATAATAATAATAATAATAATAATAATAATAATAATAATAATTTTGGTCACATTTTACATTATAGTGCTGATATTTAGTCTCTCATGTGAGAAACAGTATTTGCATTTATCAATATTAATGGAAGGCTAAAAGGGCTGCAACGGTGCACAATCTGCAAATATAATGTCCCACCTTATCAATTCATAACACAGACCAGCTAAACTGTCAGAAAAATCTGAAGTCACACATAACCGAGCCCAATACCTACTATTAAGATGGCTCAACATAACAGGACGGCTGCCAATAATTGTACATAAAGATATGGGAAAGCCACAGTCCAGCTATGAATATTTCATGAATTCCAACACAAAGAGCATGCTAAAAGGATCAAAGAGAAAAACGGGAGAAGAGTCAACGTGAACATCCAAACAATATGCAAGAATCCCGACAGTATAGGTCACATGCAAAAAGACTGGGGTCACACTGAAATTGTCCATCAGTCAGACAAGCAGAACTGATTTGGATGCTAAATAATGGTTTAGATATTCAAAAATTCCATATATATGCGAAAGGCTTCAGTGCACCCTGGATCTGGCCTATCAGAGGAGTGCTCTGCCACCACACTCCCTCATGCAGACCCATGCTATGCCTCTGAGCCTATGACTAACACACACACACACTTGCAGATATGCAGACATCCAGATACATAGTTCATGTATATACACAACACACATGCACTTAGTCTCATACCTTGAGAATGACATAAAAACTGACATAAATTATACACACCATTTATGTTTCCCCCATAAAAATAAAATCAATGTATAAAACTGAAACAGGTTTTTTGATAACATCAAACAAATTACTGAAAGTTTTGTGTCAATTCTCAGATGGAAAAAAACAAACAAATATCAACTTTAAGCTAACACCCTGCAATGAGTTTATAAATGCTGAGCAATAAAACAGAGACATGCTTTGTTTTTCCGATTCATCAAAGTCTTGTTTCCATAGGGCTGCATGATGCTTATATCCTTTTAAGATTAATATAATTCTGTCTGAAACTAAGTAAAAACAGCAATTTTCACCACGAAATGTCCCTGTCCTTTGCATCCTATACATTTCAAAACCACATAATCAATGCAAAATTTATACAAGGCAGTGTCTTAAAATCACAACATGGTGCCACAATTATATTGTGATCTTCTGCTTATTCAAAGGGCCATCTTGTTGTGATTGTCATCTGCCACTTGCCATTGAAATGTGTTTTTCATGTTTCTCATCTCATTGAATGTCAAACATCTCTTATTGAGGGAGCCAAATCCATCTGATGATTTTTCCACCCCACTCAAATGGAAATGGTGCATGTGACAAAACAGTCATATTAACATAATAAAGGAATTCGCCTTACAAAAACCTCAACATCTGCCGGGTTGGAGAGAGTAATGGATAACATTTCTTTGAATCCAATTGATGGATCTGATGGCGCTTAGACAGTCATTCACATCATGATGTCTCAGGAGAGGCCAATAATAGGAACAACATGGGATTAATCTCAACACTCTTGACTCAGACGAGACAAAATATGCATGGGCCCGCAGATCTAAAAAGATGCTGTTATAAACAAATTTGTTTGAGAGTTTTCTCTTTTTTCTTTCTTTTTACACAGAGGCTTGGAGTGCATGATGCTTTGCAAAGGTATCAATAAGGCCCAAAGAAACAAATGATATAATGGGACAAAGTACCTGTGTTATGGAAATGAATTATATTTTTAAGATGAGGACACACCGTGACCCTGATGAGCAAAAGCTTTGTTCATTTTAAACTCAAATGTTCCTAAGGAAATAATCCGATACCACCCCTCACACTGCTCCTGCAACTAGCATCAACTAAGATTATAAAACTCAGTAATTTAACTTTCAAAGAAGTTCTGAATTTCTTTATACACTGTGTGTTCCTGTTAATGTGTCTATGATCAGTGCTTGCTGACTGCATGCCAGTTGTCAGGTGATTTATTTGAGTTTTTGGCAAGTAAAAGAATATATGAGTTGTATTTAAACTGGAATTAATTTCCCAAAATGCGATTTATATAATAATATAAAAGGTCCCTCGTGTTAGTTTTATATCCAAATTTAATGCAAAATTCCAAAAAGTTTGATAACAAAATAATACAAAAGCGCTCTGAAAGCACAGAGACCATCCTACTCAGTATACTTCACATTTTAAAGAAAAGGATTAGGGCGTTTGGACAAACACAGTATGTAATATGTTCTTCCTTTGATCTTGCTTTATCTCTGCACTAATTCCCATTCAAGTTTCATGAGAATAAAAAAAATACATTCTTGAGATATGCAACGTTATTGCAGGTTTTAAATGAACTCTGCCCGCATCTAATGAATTCAGCGCCAGGCGGTGGAGTTGTGGTTACAGCGCAGCCAAAGAGGACCAAATCACAGGACTGTAGGGAGTGAGAGCCAAAGTTCTCTACTTACTGCCAACTAAGATCATATTAATTATCACCAGCTGAATTTTTAATGGACTGCAGCTTTTGACCACTGTCACTTGTCTCTTTAAAACATAGATTTCTGCCATTTATCTTATTCATGTTTAAATCTGGTGACATTTCGCCTTGATGCTGTGTATTCAGAACGCCCTGACGACTTATGACAGACGGAGGAAATCAAAGTGAATAAAAGACATATTTGAAACCTGGGGATGATCTGGCCATCCGGAATGCTTACAATGACCTGAATCTGATGGACAGATAATTTCTTGTGAGCTGACCTCCAAGACAATGGTTTAATAATAAATACACTGTGTCTGAATTAAAAAGACACTGTTCTACATTTTTAATGCAAATGTATTTCTGCATGCAATTAAAAATGAATGATCACAGAGCTCATGTCTGTGGACCTGGGGCTCTTGCTCAGCTGTTTGACCATGGGGACAAGAGGGTGAGATTTCAGTAAGGACAAACTTGAAAGAAGAGAAGCCAAGAAGAGGGGAGCTTCAGGGAGAGATGGGATGCATGAGTACTGTCTAGAAAGGTTGGTATCTCTACTTTAAAGACTATCTAACCTGTACAAGTAACCATGGGAGTTTCTGGCTGGTGATTAACATGTTGGCTGGAGGTTTAAATCACTCCAGGACATAGATGGCCCACTGTTTGACTGTGTGATATACTACTTAGTGGAGCTTCTCTGATGGGAAGAACATTACTGATGAGAACTGAAAATGAGATTGCAGAGAGCAGGGGCAGGAATTAGGTCTGACCTGAATGGGTCTGGGGGTAACATGGAGGCTATCACATTAACCTGACGGGGGCTCCTTTAATAGGGTCCAGGGCTTAAACTGATATATCAATTTCCTTCCATGTGGACGACTTCAAAGGCCAGAGCTCATTCTCGCCACTTGTGCTGGCCCCCATCAATCTCTGGCTGCTGTGGGCATCATCACCTCCAAGCCTGAGACAGGCTAGGATAAAGATCAGCAGGCACCAGTCAATCTGCAGCTTTGTCCTGACTATCCAGTTGTGGTCAGAGAGAAGATAGCACCGTCAGAGTTCCAGTTATCTCATTTTTTCAGTGACTGTACACTAGCTGGTACTATTTATCAAAGTGGCAAAATCCGAAGCAACACAGTAAATTGGTTTCAACATGCAGGTCAATCAAACGCAGCACTATTCAGCTTCAGTATCACAAAATGATTGTAATTATAATCACAGCTGACAAACATTTCTCCATCTGTGTGTGCTAACGTCATAATAATTACCCTTGTCATGCTAAATGTGTAATTTGGCAACACAAATCACGGCTTTTACCTCTGCTGACAGCTAAAATGATAAAGATTCAGTAAAAGCATGGCAGAGCACCTTCCAGTTCACTTCCACTATTTGTATAGAAAGACTCCCCCATCCGACAACAGAGACACAAGAAACTCCTTTCTTTTCACTAAACTCTCTGTTCTCAGAAATCATATCAAAAAGCTTCTCTCGCAGTGCAGGCCCTCCAGGGTTCTGATGTCACTTCCACTGTAACACTCCGCTGATGACTGACATATGCTTCACATGAGTGTGAAGAGAAAAAAAAAAGGAAAACAAAAAAATCCTACACGTTACACACACACCCTTTTTGTTTTAGACGACATTTCCGACTTTACGCTAACTTGTTTTGTCAAAACAATTCCCGAAGAAATTAAACGACACATTACTCAAGTCAAACCTGAAACCTAGATCTGCCACAACAAACCTAATCCACTTTGAGCAGCCTCTGTGTTGTGGTGTCCTCGGAGTGTGTGTGTTTCTCTTGAAACATGACTTAGGTTTCAGGAAGTTTTAGGCCTGGAGTCAGTCATCAAGGTTTGCGGTGGTGGTGGTGGTTGGGGGGCACAAAAACATGGCCTCTGACGGCACTGATAATGATCATGAGCAAGTCCCTTTGAAGAACTTTCACTGAGTGTGAACGAGATGTAAAATTTGTGAATGAATTACCAAAAACAGGGGTCATGTGAGTGGAAGGAGCAAAATATACATTAAATGTTTTCTTTTATACTCAAAATTAAAATAATACACCCCCACCTGCCCCAAAAATAATACTAATAATCTCACACATATAAAATATTTTCAAGTGTAAAAACACACTCTAAAGGAGAGTCCTACAGAATTCGATGGATTGAAAGAGCTGGAAAAATTCCATATTTGTTATAGAGTTACTTTGAGCTTTCACCTTGTGATCAGAGCATCATTTAAACAAAGAACAAAAGATGGCAAATATTTGGGGAAGGAAAGAAAAAGTGGTCTGTGTAGCGAGTTGCAACAGTGAAACTGAGCGGGGCGGTGCGCGGAAAGGGCCCGCTGGTGTGGGCTACAGTTTGCAGTGCATAGCAGCCGAGATCTATGAATACAGATCAGGGGAGATGTGAGGGAATTTTACAGCAGGTATTGTCTGTCACTCACCCCGTCTGTCTATGTGATCACTGCCTCCTCGGCGGCTGTTTCATCTTCAGCTCTCTCACACTCACTCATTCTCACACACACACACACACTCCTCCCAGTGCTACCAAAGAAGACCTGGTGCTGTGGTGTGCCCTTGCCAAAAAGTGACAGGTGTTCCAATAGGAAAACCAAAAATCAAAGGCCCATGATTCCTATTATACGTTGTGATACCCTGCTTATGTCTGGGTTTGTATAAGTTACTGACATCTGGATTTGACTGAGAATATATAACCTACACGAGGCAGAGCCTGAAAAGAAAAATTAGCCGTGACGTGAAATTTCAGATATGTCACAAATCTAAATGTGATCTGTTTTTTGCATGCATAACATATTAAAGTGTTATTTATCCAAACTCTTTTTCATTCTTTTTTTTCTGTTTTCTTACAATGGGGAGAAAACGCTGCCAGTCGCGTGCCTCCATGGCCCGGAGCCCTTTAACACACACTGTGAATTATGCCTGCAGTGAACATAAACACAGATTTTACAGCAAAACAGTGTTGTATATACACACACAGACTTGAAACACCCGCTCCTTCTCTCATTTAACAGCATTACTGCTGAGATGAACCTTGCTCTATCTCGCCAACACATCATTCGCTGCCTCCCTGAAAACAAACATGTTGATAAGACGGATGAACAACGTTAAAAGTGAAACACTGAACAACAAAAAAGGCAGATTTCTCACAAGCGGTGCCACAACACACAGTCAGCTTGAACAAGTGTTTGTTTTTGCATGGGAGCGTCAGTGTTGATTTCAAGCCCGAGGAGAGCAAAAACACACATAAAGCTGCCCAACTGTTCAATCACGGTGCTCTGCAAATGGGAATGGGCCTGCAGTCTCAATTAGCTAAGTGTAGCAGGCAGCTGTTGTGTGGCCGATGGAGTGCATCGTTAATTCTGTAAATATACCTTCCCTCATCTGTCTGAGAATCACCCACTCAGGCCACATTTAGGCCAGATGAGCAACAGCTTCGCCAGTGTCTGGTAAAGTTGGCAAAAAATGCGAATGACTCAACAGAGCATGGAGAAAATTTCAATGTTTCTTTTGAGGGATCTCATTTTTCTTTTGAATAGACACAGTACAAAGTTGCCAACTTCACTACAAGGTTTCAAATGTAAAGGAAAATGAAGCAGCATTTAAAAAATAGAAGTAATTGTTGTCTGTTCATGTTCCAGTTGTAGCACCTTTTATTCAAACTGAACAACAATGTGAAAAATAAATGCTGTGCTCTTTCAGGAGCAGTGCACCATTGAAACTGATGGTTTAGCACTTGTATTGTTCCTTAAAGTTGGAGCAGAGTGGCAACAACATTCTGCCTCTTCTTTTATGGGCTATCAATAATCTTTTTCTGACACATTATTTGCTGGGTTGGAAGAAAATAGGGAGCAGCACGGTCAGTGGTTCACCACAAAGACTTCTGGGATCTGGCAAGAGCAGCGTGCGTGGGCGATGCATCCACCCTGGGACCCTGCCAGGATGTCTTTTTGACCAGGCTGCTGGAGCACTAAGGACCAGTGACAGAACTGGACGCAGCCTTTGGGGAAAACAGACAGAAGCAATTAGATGACATGACAGTTATGAAGATGATTCTTTGGCAGGTTAAGCTCAGTTTAGAGTTATTTAAAACTGTATTTTCTGGCAGAAAACTAGTGATTTAGCAGCTTGCTTTTACATTAACATCTAAGAAATTTTTGCATGATCTCATGATTCATTTTATTATGTATATGTGTGTATATATACACCTCATGAACTAACAGTTGTTCAACCTCCACCAGTATGCTCTTTTCCATTTCTTCTCATTGCTGCTATTTTTCCCTTGATGACAATATTGCTGGTGTAAAGAATTTTACACCCCCCACCAACCCCAGCACCGCTAAGGCTTTTGGGGAAATTAAATAACCTGAGGATTGAGCTACTTTAGGAAGCTCAATTAACATATTTGCCTCTAGAGGAAAATATTGCCTCAAGTTGAATGGACGGTAATTTTACGCATGGATTTTTCCATCTTAATTCTCACAGCTTTGAATAATCCGGAGAATTTGTTTTACAGAACAAGGGGTTTTAACGTTCTGCACTGAAGATGGGGTGGGTACGTTTTTTGAGAGCTGTGTGTCAAAACAAATAACACTGCATCTCAAAGGGTCATACATTCAGTTGTGTTAATTGAACATGATTCAGTGATTCAACCCAGCATTAGTACATTATAGTAAAGATGCAGCTTCCCCAGAGCGAGATGCAATTTCTCAAAAATACAGCTTGTGCTGCCCGATTGTTGTATACTGGCAGAAACCATTGTTGGCCACTATGATTTTAGACAATCTTCAAGCCTGGTTGTAATCCTGTAATCCTGCATCCCTGCACAAAAAATAATAATCCACAATATCTATATCAGTTAAGCGCACAATATGTTACATTCCAAAACTATTCATCCAAGTTTCAGAGCTTGAGCTTTTAATTATTTGTGTCTATTTCTAAATCCTCATTCACACATAACATAAGGGTCAAATTCCAATTCCAATCTTGGTTCACCTTCCATGCGTTATGTTTAAATCCCACTGTGCACAAAGATCAAACACTTAAAAAGTTGGGATAACCTTTATTACTTCTCATTAGTGGGTAACCTGATGCACGCTGACAAGCTTAACAGTTGCTGCGGTCAGCTGCTGATGCCTCCAAATGGCCTGGCCCTTTGAGAAATTGGCTGACCAGACAGTGAAGTAGTCCCTAAGTCTAGCCTAGTGTGGCTTAGCATGAACTCCATTTGCGCTGTCGCCTCTAGGCCCAAACAAAAAGGGAGTTTTAAAAATGGGCTTTAAGTCTCCAATGGCTCGGCTGACATCCACTACTACAGATCATTAAGGCTCCACAGCTTCTCCCTCTCCAGCCTCAAACACACCAGTGGAGTCATTAAATGCAATGTGTAATTAAAGTTGGAATAAACAAAGGCTTTTCTGCAGGTCTTTTATTTCTCCTTCAACCATGTGTACATCTCTCTCATTTTCACACATGCGTCCTGATTATCTCCTTCTTTTCATTCCCGTTTTTTCCCCTCTTTCTGTGTCTCAGAGTTGACATATAAGAGAGGAAATTCTCATTGGCTCCCATGGTGGTGGTAGGCATGGACGAAGGCCCTCAGCCTAATTAGAAAACTAAATACTCTGAGTAATGCCTAACCCCTGGGAATACAACTGCCATATCTCTTACACATGTGATGTGGAAGGACCCGAAATGCCACTGGGGTGTCTCGCTGAAATATCCTGTGCTGTTCCCCTTTGCACAGCTGTCCACACAGACTCATGCACTTAAGACAGGCTTGCTTTCATAGTTAAAATAGAAATTTGTGTCCTAAGTGCCGCAACACAGCTAATGTTAAATATTTAATTCCCGCGGGTGCTAATTATGGTTGAGTACTGGCAACATGGATTCCCTTTTTTCACTCCACATAACAACTGTAAAAGCAATTTAAGCATTTTTCAATTAATTAAACACATAGTCTTCCAGTAACCTCTTGTCATTTTGCCCTCCAGGACCATAGCTAATTTGTGTAGAATAGAAACTGGAAAGGGGAACGAGTGGGGGTGGGAGGAATTTTCATCTTTGCAAAATGCTCCTACAAAGGAATTAAAAGGGAAAACACACAATTTTCATGAGAGTTTAAGAAGATCACACTCTATTCTTCTCTTTCAAAAAGCCCATAGTATTGTAAGTGTAGTTTCGAATGTTATGAACCTATATCAGATGATTGTAACCACAAGCACTAGCCCCCATTATGTTATCAAAGCAGTGGAAGATAGTCTGGCCATGAAGCTAATCCCTGATGTATTTTTAGTCACAACTGACTGATGAAGTGAAATTACTACATCAGTGATAAAACGGGACTCTCTCAAAAGCTTATACAAGCAGCAACTGAGAGAGCTCTTTAAGCTTCTGCGAATCTAAATGAGCCTTTACAGCAGTGGTGAAGAATATGACAATATGGTAAAGATGACTAGTGGTGAAATTAAGATAACAATACATTATGTATCGATAATATGCTGAAAGGATCATTTCTACTATGAAGTTCAGTTTCATTGTGCCAGTGGGCCAGCTTAGAATATATAGCAATCTGATTTCATTTATTCATAAAACCTAAAAATAAATAAATAAATAAAAAAGGAGAAAATCTATCAGCATTTTTGTGATACAAAAAGTGTCTTTTTTTAAGTTCACAATGATGCCAAATAGAATTACACTTATTGTACAAAGTATGATATTCCTCTTTGTGTATATGCCATTTCGGTGCATATGCACATGTATATGAGAGCCATTAGGAGGGGCAGTGACACACCCAGCCTCTTATAAAGGCCCCTGTCACTGAAAGAGATCAGAAGCAGGCTGTGAAATCCAGCTAATAGTCATTATGGGATGCTGGTCCCTGCACACTCTGTACCTGCTTGCCAAGGCGGCTCCATCACACTTCATATTTGCATTGTGTCATCTTATCAGCATTCACCCAGACACAGGACAGATCTCATTGCAGAATGACAGCTGCATTACTAATATCAATAAATAAGACTGTGGGGAAAAAGTAGAATTAGATGTCTGTCACTCCAAACAATAAAATAAAAAATAACTAAAATAAACCACACACACACACAAATCCTACAACAGCACAAAAATTGAGATACAACCATGCAACACTAAAAATAGCTGTAAAAATAATATTTTCCCCTGATGTAAAATTTATGTCCAAAATCTTTGTAGAGGACCTCAGCATGTGGTGCCCACCCCCCTGTTCCAAGCAGCGAGGAAGAGTGAACTCTTAAGAACCCTGTGTGCTCAGTCACTTCTGGGCCCATGCAGTCAATAAGGCTATTTCTGATCTCCGGATGGCTAGGGTTTCAAAGCCTGTTTAAATGGGCTCCCACAAAGCCGGAAGCACCAACCTCAGTCTTCTCCCTTCCTGTCTTTCTCCCTCTCTTTTTCCCCCTCTCTCTCCCCCCCCCCCCCCCCCCCCCTCTTTTTCTAAATACTGAGAGGGAGCTCAGCTTGCCTTTCCCCTTGCTAAAGAGAAAGGGGAAAGAGGAGCAGGCGGGGGGTGGTGGGGGTCCTCCCCTTCCACATGCACGGTGGTGAGGAAAGACAGGGAAGCGCAGGGTCAGGGCTCCTAGTGCTAAGCTGTGAAAGGCAAACGTTTGGCAGAGTAATTACACGCCGCACTGCTCTGGGAGTGATTAGTGATAGTTGTCTGTTCAAAGTGTTTGGAGCTCACAGCCTTTATGGGCTACGCTTGCCTTCCCTTTGCTTAATGTTTAGATTGCATTTGCATCAGGAAGAGAGTTGCATGTGTCAACATAAACAGTGTGCCTATGAAGCTCACCAAGTGTGCACTTGCTTATCTTGCTTATTATATTATTATCCAGGAAAGACTGTTACATTATTGTGGCGTACAGCTCACAGTTTATCTGTGTTGCCTGAGTTATCCAGGACTGAATTATAATTTGCCATTCATAGGCCAAAAGGCTTGTGTTTTGAGCTTTTATTTATTCATTTATTTTTATTTTTTTAAACAAATAAACAAAAAATTCTGGTTGGAACCTTCTGTTAAATGTCTCAACTTGGTGCAACAAAATCCTCTGTTTTCACCAGTCAGATGATACTGAACTGCACTGCAATCAGCATGCTCAGGTGGTATAGCCCAACCTGCCGGCCTTTGATGTCCTTGCTGTGTTTATGTTCGCTAGCCATTCTGCTCCAGCACAGTTTGCAGATGTGACTGCAAGCGGTAAGGTGAGCTGCAACACTCCAGAGTAGCGTCCACTTGTAAAGCATACCCTGACAGAGGGTGTGGCAAGAGAAGAACAAATAACAGGATCAGAAGTGGAATTAGCAGTTTAATAATATTAACATCAGACATGTTTCAGTAATCATTCCAGAAAACTGAACTCATTTTTTGTCAAATGAAAGAACTGTCAGATTTAACTTATCAGTGACAGCATTGCACCCTTTCTTCAATTGCTATCATTTACTTTATTTTTAAAGTAGAAAAAAAAAGCTCTGGCTCCTGGACAGGAAATCTTTCTTTCATTTTATCCCACTGAAAATGTAACGTATACTTAGAAAGGTTTTTAATCCTACTTATATTTTTTGAGGCCTTTAAAATACCTGAACAAATCAGAATCATATTTATCAAAGGGATGATAGGTATCCTTTTTCAACACCTTCTGAACTTAATCCCAACACAGGGGCCAGCTAACAGAGGCTTGATACCTGGGTGGCAAAGAAGAGTAGAAACAAACACAGCCGTGGAAAGAAAAGGAAATACCTAAGGGACTTTCTGGGATTGGTGAAGAGGTAAGACAGTACCTGTAGTGCAATCCCTTCCAAATCTGCACCAGGTGTCAGGCATTAAGGAGAGCATCTCCGCTTTGGATTTCCACGTCTGGCTCAATAACCCAGGGCAGTGTGTCAGATGTCGGACAAAATGGTTACTTTCCAAGAAGAAGAAGAGGTAGAAGAAAAGAGAGAACTGAGGCACAGTGTGTTACAGAGGACGATTCTGCTGATTTGCATCTTATCTAACTTTTTTTCTTAAGTATATTATATACCTATATGTGGCAGTAATTTCAGGACTTTGCAATGATTCTCGTCAGTGTCTGACATTTAAATATTCAATTACGCATGGAATTTCTCTCATATCACTAAAAATGCAACGAGACAATAAAATTTGGCCAGCAGAACTGAACACTGCATTTTAATGAGTTAAGATAGATTAAGGATTATAATACACTGTTATCCCACTGAGACTTTCGGTTAACTACAAAGACAACCATGCACTGCCTATTCCCTTTGTGAAAATACAAAGAAAGATAGCTTGACATTAATATTACATTCTTAATAATGAAGACAAGTTCTAAATTGAATACCTAGCAACTTCTCAATTTAAAGCAAGTAAGCATTTTGCAAGTGCAATTGTCCTGAAACAAAACAGTGACAGCAGACTTCTTAAGTACCAAGAGAGCGAGAGCAACATAGAGCCATGTTGGCATTGTTGTTTCCGCAGATTATACATGACACACCGAATAAAAGGGACTGATTGTAAGATGTTTAAATGTATCAGAGGCATGGGAGAGGAAACTTAATACCTCAGCATTGGGAGATGGAGAATGCGACCGGGCACGTGCGGAATGCAGAGTGGCAGGAGGAAAGCAGCAATCTAAATTTCTAATGCTGAGGATGTTTCCCATTCCGTGTTTATGAAACATGGCTACCGGGACTACAAAGGTAAGAGGATACAGCATCAAAGCCTGCCCTGACAAAAACAAAAAAGCAACAATGCTGCAGTGGAATGCATGACAGAACATAATACTCCACCTCCTCCTTCTCCTCTCCCCTAAGCAGTCTCATTTGATTACAGTGTAGCAGGCCCCAAATCAACCTCTTAGTCCCAGTTCTCACTCCCCGCTGGTGCTGTGAGTAGGAGGTAGAACACAACTTGCCAAAGTGGCTGGGAAGGAGATGAGGAGAGGTGATGTCGTGGAGGAGAATCTCTCATTCTGAGAACAAAAGAACACGGCAACGGGTAAGCCAAGGTGTCCGCGGCAGGGGTGGAAAGTGGCTGTCATCTCGAGTGTGGTGACTGAGGCAGAGACTGCATGTCTGATGACGACGAGGCAATGTATCGTTTACAGGCTCCCTCAGCAGAAGCCCCTTGCATGTCCGTCTCCAGCCACAGAGTTCGCCCTCTACTTAAAGCAACAAGAGTCTGGCTCAGCATTACAAGCCTATTAAAAGATACTTTTAATTATGCCCTGCTCTCCCGGGATCACTTCTTCCATGAACTCTGTGTTTCTTTGGCATGTGCACTTAGGAATGGCATAACCAGAAGCACGTGTTGTTTTCTCCCTCCAATTAAAGGGCATGTTGACAGATTAAGGCTGCTTCTGGTTTGTGCTCCACTAACGCGTTTAGGGAAGATGATGAACGTGGAGGGGGGAGGATGGGGGCTTGAAGAGAGAGAAAGAGAAAGACAGATAGAGAGAGAGGAACTGATATAAGAGAAAAGGAGAGAAAGAACATGCACATGAACCCTGAGGGATTAATGTGTTTACATTACCTGGGCTGTGATCTATCACCAACCTCGTCAACTTCTATTATGCATCACATACATAAGCAAGCAACAGACCTGGGAGCCCCTGCAACTCACTCATACTATTTCAATTGGATTAAGTCAGTGCAAATATCTAGGGCACAGCTCCCACACTGTGGTTTTAGCATTCTAGTTGTCATTTGATTTGTATGTTGTATCAGTTTACCTTTGTAAAGGTGACACAGAAATGCCTCCTACATGTCTCCAGAGCTTTTAAGTAACATGAGTCTTGGATTATTGCCATATGGCACCTATAGTACCTTCACCATAAACATGCTATTTAGCCATAGATCTGATAAGAAGCGAGTCAAGTATGGACACTCTCAGATCATGAATCAAAATACACAGGAAAAGTTGAATGTTGAGTGTGTTGATTCACCATCTGAATGAGGTGTATTTAGTCCCAGCTGTGCATGCAGGTCTGCAAAAAATTCAGTTGGAGAGGTTCAGCATCACTGCAGTGAAGTCTGCAACAGGGCTCATATTCACACTCAGGCTTCATTATATCCAATCAATATTCATTTACTCACTGAGCCTATTGACTCATTTCTGAAGTAATACTTCAGGTCATTCGTCTTGTCATGGAACAGGGGGAATTATCTCTTTTATACCAACCCCCATTTGGAGAACGAAGTATGGGTTGAGTCTGGATACACCCTATGGATACAACTGTAAATAAATATTTTTGATAAAACACAGAAAAATCAATGGGTGCTTCCTGTGATCCATCTCAAGCGAATCAATCATCATCTGCGCAGCTGGCAGTGTATTGCAGGAGGATGGCGTGGCAGTGAGAGAGGGGTGTAATCTTCGTCTGATATCTCTCATTTTGGAATCGCTTCCCATAATAGGGTCATCATTTCATCACTTAGCCAATCCAGAGGCCTGCCATTCAGCCTTGCGGGGATCGTGGGGAGTAGGGAGAAGTGGGGGGAGCTGATATACCCCATCAGGAGGAAACCGAAGACACACACACACTCTCACTCCATACATCTTCATTCAGGTCAATAAAAGAAAAAGAGATCACAAGAACAGAAAGGAGATCAAAAAATAGATTCTCTCCCCTGAAAGCCATATTATTGTGCTTCATGTAAATTGTATGATTATTAAAGTCAAATCAACCCATCGAATCATGGGCATCAGTTTGTGTGAGGAAAAGTGGTGATACTAAGTAAAACATTAAGGGATTCTATCTCGAATAAAAAACCCGGGAATAGCAGCAATGCAGCATATTTAAAGACTATAAGAGAGTTAAAAAACTGATAAATTATTACAGTCAGTTCTGTGTTTATACACAGAACTGACTTTTTGAGTATATATCCACCTGTGTTTTTTAATTATCGTTTCAAAATGTGAAAAAGGTTATTTAACTTAAGGTGTATTTGCAAGTGTGCTTGTGTGTTTGAAGGTTAGGGTGCATTTCACTGACTGCTTGGTGACTTCATCAACATGGATCTGGGATTCAAAAACAAAAACAAAGAGTCAATTATTATTTTTTTAATTCATTTAGGAAAAATAACACCAAGAACAGCAACTTTTTAAGAGTGAATTGGGCATTAAAAAAAGCAATAACAATTTTAGTCATGTTTATCACTTATATAACACTTTAAGAAATATGGAAATTTACAGCTCTATAATGCAAAACTAATAATAGCCAATCAAATGCTAGTTGTTTAGTCGAGAGCTAGTGCACATATGTTTAATCATTTAACAACCCTCCCTTTTGAAAAAAAAAAAAGAAAAAAAAAAAAGCAAGGTCAAAAATAAATTACATCCATTATTTGCAGCAGATCTCCCCACAGCATTTGGAGCGAAAACTGTTTTGAATTTCAATTGGCTTCCAAGTGGCAAAAGCCCTCAGCTAATACATCAAAGAAAAATTGGTGTCAACTAATCGGTTTAGGACACAGATTTAGAATGGTTAAAAATCCCATGAATACTTCAAGCATTTTTCTGTATACCACTAAAGGCTTGGGAGCAGTACAGCTGACCTTGTGCGCTCCAGAAACCTGTCTGCCACTCGACATTAACTGACTGTTTAACGCACCCAGCCACGCAATTAGTCCGCCACAACGCATAATGTTGTGTAATAATAGCTTCTATATCCAATTTAGATTACGCTTGCTCCCTCAGGCATTTTAAGTGGCATGCATCATCTTTCATTCAATTCTTCTTTGCCACTTAAAAACGTTTCCATGCGTCAAAACGGAGGCAGTTCACTCAGGGGGGAAAGAGGAAGAAGAAGTGATAGCGAATAGGAAGAGACACAGTCAGATAATATCAGAATAATTAAAATATAAATGAAGATTAAACCCAGAATATTGCGAACATTTGCGTAGTTCAAATACCTTTTCGCATTAAAAAACACACACAAATGAACAAAACTGTACTCACCTATACCTCCTCCTTTATCGGAGCAGTGCTGAGAGGCGGTAGCAGTTGCCATAACCCTACTCCTATTATAGGCTCCGTGATCTCAAATTATGGGTCCTCCTCCTACTTCAGAGAGCAACTCTGAACCAGAACGCATTAAGGAGGACACATGACACAGACCCTTCATCCTAGGCCCTCAAAACTTTTTCCCCCCTATATATTATGAAATAAATAGATAAGTAAATATTTCGGGATGAAACAACCCACAAGGCACAATATTCCAGTTATGTGAATTTTATAGCTCGTGGCACACAATCACTCCACTATTAAATACATTTACGTCTCTAATAAGGAGGCTGTTTAACACTGCTGCTTTATTTTAACTTTAACGTAAATTAAAAAACGAATACATATATATATGTATATTAGTACCATCTGTTATTATGAGAAAAGTTTCAATAATTACTTGAGTGTCTAATCACTACAGGGCGCTGTGAAACTAGGGCTCATGGTATCACTGTCATCTGATTAGGCTATACTGTAGGATCGCTTTGTGCATCCATCTTTCTCTTTTTCCCCTCTTTCTCTCCCTCGTAAGTCTGAGTCTTCTCCCACTGTACCACCGTCATCATTCTTTGCTCTCTAGAGGTTTTCGGAACGTAAGAAACACGTGACAATATGTGCACACACACTCTTTAGCAGCGCCTACAGCGATCCCTTTCGGCTTATCTGAGACTTGAACTGGAAAGTCACCAGAATGAGAATGGGCTTTTAGATGTTTGAAACATACTAAACAAAATAATAAAATTCAGCTCATATTTTGAATCCAAGTTAGTATTCCATACTTGTGAAAGAACGACATTTATGTCCCAATAATAATTATAATAATAATAATGACCGTTATTTATTATGTTTAATAATGATGCCTGGACTTATCTTTATTAAATGTATTTAAATATATTTAGCTAATTAACGATAAAAGCGGTACATTTAACACCGTTTATCTGTTTTCAGGAACAGAAATGCATCTACAGGGATCAAATGAGTTTGTCCGGTGAGATTCGGTGCACTTGGCACTGTTCTGCCCTGGTTTGAAGGTTCATGAGTTTCTGGCAGTGTAGCTTATCCGACTGGTTCATTTCAGGATAATTTGCAAAAAAATACAATAAAATAAGCAAATAGCCGTGATCACGGAGTGGACGACCATGCGTTCACAATTAAAACATAAAACCGTCGACATGATAAAAAATAATAATAATTCTCACCTACAAAACTATTCTCACACAGTTGTCGCTCGAGGACAATTTGCGCCATCTTACTTTTACTTTTGTCACAGGCTATACTGTCTTACCAATGCAACAATCGTCGTGCGTTAGAAAGTCGACTTGCACAACTGTAGTAATCCATTTGAAACCCCAACTGCCGATTTTAATGCAAGGCGCACGGAGATCGCGTGGCGTCAGTCTGTTGGTTTAACGCAAATATGTGAAATGAGGACGTTTTTAAGCACAAAGAAAGAATAACAAAAAAGAGAGCACTGCGGTGGACCGTCTTTTTTAATTCCTGCCGGTATCTTGCGAGCCCATATCCTGGCATACAACAGCCGACTTGTTATTGATCAAGTGTGAAAGTGACGGCTTCCTATTTGGAAGAAAAAGAAGAAAGTTGGGAGTTGACAGACTCGCATGGTGTCGCCATCCAAAGGGGGGGCTGCAAGGCGCACTTACAGCAACAAGCCTTGTTAAAGAAGAAAAAATAGAGAAATAGAGAATGAGAAGGGTTGTTAGTTAATGCAACGGAAAGGAGGGGGTGTTAGAGAGAAGAGAGAGAGGGAGAGAGAGAGAGAGAGAGAGAGAGACCATGGGTTTGGGCAGAGTTGTGGTTACCCAGCATAAGCTTGCCTTTTCCTTCTGTGACTACACCCCGAGAGGAGGAGCGTAGAGTGCAGCGTAGTAGGCGTCAGGATCCTCAATTTCCAACTTAGCATCTTGGCAGGACATTTTCCCAAGCAAAGCCCCCGTCCGACTGGCAAAGAAAAAAATAATAATAAAAACTTCTGCATGGGCATGAGAGCGAGGATTCAACTCCGATAAGGGAGCAGCAGAAAACAAAACAAGACCAAACCTCCGGCGGACAGTGGCTGACTGGCTGACTGGCAGCGACCAAAAAATCCACCCAATATCCAAGCTTATTTTCATCTAAAAAATTACTTTTTGCCTTGACAATTGCCATTTAGAAGGGGGGAGACAGCGGGCTGCAGATACAGCTCTATGCGCTCCGACATCAGCGCATGAGAAAATAAAGGGGGGAAAGTGCACAAGTTAAGTGGCTTATACTCTCCAGACTCCAGCATGGCATATCCTCAGGGCTACTTGTACCAGCCGTCCGCTTCATTAGCCCTGTATTCGTGCCCCGCGTACAGCACCAGTGTTATATCGGGACCCAGAACCGAGGAACTTGGGAGATCCTCTTCGGGATCTGCGTTTGCGCCATATGCCGGATCTACCGCGTTCACCAGCGCCTCGCCAGGCTACAACTCCCACTTGCCATATAATGCAGACGCGGCGGCAGCTGCCACGTTCACCTCATATGTGGTGAGTACACTAAAGGTGATTATTCAGTCTAATAGGTAGCAAAAGCGAGGGGAATTAACTCGTTATAGAACCCTTAGGTGTGTGTTGCGCAGTCGGAATCAAGCCATTGAGAAGAAATGTGCGTCACAGAAAAGTACGTGGATAGAAAAGTAGAGATTTTCATGTCCAGAAAAGATACTCCTGAGTAAATGTAACTAATCTAAAAAAGGTCGTGTACTGTTGTGGCTTTGAAATTAATAGTCGTTTTTAATAGATTAGACAATGTCTTGCCGAAGCTTCTAAGCTCCTGACCGAACGAAACGGACGGCAGCTTACATCGCTGCGTTTCTTTCTTGTAAGTCCATTAGTTGGTCCAAATATAAAACTTAAATAGTAAAACTAAAAAGGCTGAAAACAATTTTATTTAATTGTCTCCTATTCCCTGTGAGCGATCTCTTACCACGTAAGTAATTCATATTTGTTTTATAGGCCCATTTGCTACTGCTTAAAGATTGATCGCTGTTTAACAGGCAAGGAAAAAGAATAATGTTTTTATGTTATTCTATTTGGAAAATGTTCTATTTCAGTAGCAACAGCAATAATCACATCGCGTTAACGTGAAGAAAACAAAAATTAAAATAGAATAAAAATAAGTAAATAAATAACACCGAAGCACGAATCCCATTTCAAATATCCAATTAAGTTCAAAACCATTCCATAAACATTGACTCCATACTCGAACCGCTGGATTAAAGCCAGTGCACCCTTGCAAGATTACGAGTATGTGCTTGCGTGACCATTCGTACGCGTGTTTATGTGTGGAGTCGTGCACGTGTGTTTACGTTTGTGTGCCGCAAGTCCTTCTAAGTATTTTGCAGCAGTTTAAAGAATAACAGAACTTTTGCACACTTTCTCGTTTTTTATTACAGAGTTCTCCCTATGACCACACTACGGGCATGGCGGGCTCAATAGGATACCATCCTTACGCAGCACCCTTGGGCACCTACCCTTACGGTGATCCAGCATACCGTAAAAATGCAACCCGGGACGCCACCGCCACCCTGAAGGCCTGGCTCAACGAGCACCGCAAAAATCCCTATCCTACCAAGGGCGAAAAGATAATGCTGGCTATCATCACCAAAATGACCCTCACCCAGGTGTCAACCTGGTTCGCCAACGCCAGGAGGAGGCTAAAGAAGGAGAACAAAATGACCTGGACTCCTCGGAACCGGAGCGAGGACGAGGAGGAGGACGAAAATATCGACCTGGAGAAAAACGACGACGACGAGCCAAACAAGCCCACAGATAAGGGAGACTCCACAGACACGGAAGCAGGTCGGTGGTGCAGAAAAAAAAGGGGGCAAAAAAAAAATCATCAATTTTTCATCGCAGTCTTTCCACTCAGGGTGCAAAATTGATTGCTGGTTAATGGTTGTATATTATTTATAATGGGACAATTGCTTTAAATAATAATCACCTTGAACTCCCCTCGTTTGACTTCTCAGTGGCTGAAATTGCTGGTGACGCAAAGTATTTAGCAGTCAATTTATCTTTAACTGCATAATAAGGCTGCAGCCGGTGAATTGAGCTGGTATTCGGCTACAGTTGTACAAACGCTTCTTATCATCGCAAAAGCTATTTTGATACTTGAAATACATTTAATCGGTGTAGTGAATGCTCAGACTTTAATAAACTCATAAGTCATAATTATGGGGGGGAGTTCATTTTCCTTTTTAGGCTTTTACATGTTTATGAGAACATTTTATAGCACAATTATAATTTGCAAGAGAAACGTGCAAAGGTACCCAAATATTTTTTTGCACACCCACTTTCAGTTTGCATCTGTGTTTAATTGCTTGATAATCATCTGAAACACATGCTAGAGTTTTACGAACATTTTAATGCTTATTTGGAAGTAACTGTGGTCTCCTTGTGTGTGTGTGTGTGTGTGTGTGTGTGTGCGTGTGTGTGTATGTGTGTGTGCTTTAGATCACAAACTTCTTAACCCAGGGGACATAGGCTGTGACAGATTTAAAGAAGAAAACCATAGCAAAGACACGGATCACCTTCTGAGTGACACGGAGTTAAAAGACCAGGAGGAGCGGACTACAGAGTTGTTGCCGGATTCTGCGAAACCAACCACGTCGTCTCCTTCAGCGATGCCCCGGGGGAACCAGCTTGCGCAACAAGACAAGCCGTCAGATTTGAGCCATGCATCGAGTACGGTCACCAGCAACGTGACCTCTGTTATCCACTCGCCCCCCTCTGCTCCTAAACCCAAACTCTGGTCCCTTGCGGAAATCGCCACGTCCTCAGACAGGTGTAAGGGCAGCGGCGAGGTGTCACAGTCTTGCCCTGGTTTGGGTCAGAGCACTGTAATAGGCACTAGCGCTTCTCCATCACGATCATCCCCTCAGTGCCCGCTCCCCAACAGCACAGTCCTATCCAGGCCTCTGTACTACACCTCCGCTTTCTACCCTGGCTACACGAACTATGGTGGCAGTTTTGGACACCTTCACAGTAACCACGGCTCGGTAACCACGGGCTCCACGGCACATTTCAATGGATTAAACCAGACTGTGTTAAATAGAGCTGAGGCTTTGGTAAGGGAGAGCCAGAAAGTCAGAGGCCAAACGCAGGTAGATCTTTGTAAAGAATCCCCTTATGAACTAAAGAAAGGTATGTCGAACATTTAATACCTGAATATTTTCCACTCACTACGGACATTTATTTATTTTGGTTGCATTAAAAAAAAAGATAAGAAAAAAGAGCAACGGTGAAGCAAATTCTGAGAACAGTTATTTTCTGAGTAAATGCTTATCCTCGTTTTTTTTTTTAAAGTTTTGAATGGTTAATCTTAAAATGTAACAAGAATGGTCTTAATCGCTGCAGCCGCCTGAGTCTATTTGTATTAAAGACTAACATGTATATTTAATGTAGCATTTTTGTATTTAAAATGGACAACACACTATCTTTGAAGTAAATTATGGATAAAAAATATATATATATTTGTGCAGCGATTATTTTGGGGGGGGGGGGGGGGGTGCAGTTGGTAATCCCTGATACGTGTCTAAAATGCTTAACTGTCAGTTAATCTATGCGAAGATATAATTCAATTTATCACCGTGACAGATGTTTCAACGGTAATTATTAAAAAAAAAAAACATGGCAATGAGAACTCTGGCGAACTTGAAACAAAAAAGGGGCCTGCAAAAAAAGAAGAAAAAAAAGAAAAAGGAAAAAAAAAAACGATGTTGGAATATCTGACATAAAGAGCCGTTGTATTTTGGCACATTTTCATAGAGTTTCAACGAATGAAAAAAAAGAACGATTCGAGCAAAACACTTACAGTTTAATCTGAGACTTGTGTCTTTTTTTCTTTTCTTGGAAATGCTCACAAGGCCTCATTTTTTCCCCTTTTTTTGAGCAGACTTCTAAATGTGGACATTGATATATAATAACAATACCAAGGACCACTCATTTAACCCAATTACCTCCCGTGTTTTATGCAGAGCAATCAGGTGGTGAACTCCGTAATGAGCTCGATTTTATGCCAAATTTAGACCTCATTGCTATTTTCCAAAGGCGTGGCAAAGCTGTTAAAAGGGACGCGGCGATGCATTTAGAACATACTGCCCTATTATATATCATTAATGGAGAGCCTCTTTAATAGCGCGTTAGATGTGAAACATTAGTTTGAAGTAAAGCGAGAATGCTGTCATGCACACAGCAGATGCAGAAGGATATTATGATAGCGTGTAGCCTGTAGCAAGGCACTGCTCGCTAACTCTTCCAACTTCTGCAGGTAGGTGTCACACTTGCTCCTAATTTCAGGGGGGACTCGGCTAATCCGTCACAGAGACCCATCCCCGATCAAATGGCCTGATGGAAGAAAAAAAAGGAAAAGAAAAAAGAAAGGGGAAAAAAAGAAGTGAAGCCAATGGCCACATACAATTGTCACAGTTATTATAAGGATTATAGCTAATTTGAAGGAAATTTGGCAAGCGGCTATACAAAAAATAACAATGACAACAACAACAACAACAACAATAATAATACATGCATACATACCTAAACGACATTAAGAACACAAATGAAAAAAAAATTACTTTTATAAAATGCAATACAATTTTTTCAAACATTTTTTTAATTTTTTGAAATCAAAGATGGAACTGTGTAGAAGAAAAAAAATAACTTAATAAGAAGGAAAAAGTTATTTTTTTGTGATGATGATTATATCATTATTATTATTACTAATATTATTATTATTGTCATGTATTGGAACGGTTCTATACCAAACATAAGAAGGCCCTATTTCATATATGTATAATATATGTATAATTACCTTTATTATCATTATTATTGGGGATACTGTTGACCTCTAATAGGGTGGGACAGGCTGCTCTTGTTTATGGCTGCCATTAATCGCTATAGTTTACTTTCCCCTTCTTCAGTTTGAAATCTCCCCTGAGGTTTATATAATTCCCTTAGCCTTAATGTCCTCTATTCGGGCCTTCTATTTTTAATCTGACAGAGTGTGTGTGAACAGTGATTGCGACACATCAGCCGGATAAATAGCATAATTAGGTTTTTTTTTTCCTCTATCTCTTTGCTGACCCCAGGAGGACTGGACTGTCCCATGCAATGTCCCCTAAGAGAGTAGTAGAGTTTTATTAGAAATTGCGCCGTTTTCTCAGATTTGACTGAATCTGACTGAAATGTTTCAGGGGGAAAATATAAACAGTATTTCTGCGGCATAAAAAATATCTGTGCAGATAGGTAAATACTTTAAGATTATGCAAGATGCAAGTTTGTAAATATATATATATATATATATATATATATATATATATATATATATATAGATATATATATATATGCGTGTTTTTGGGTGTAACCAACGTCTGTGATGACGCTATACACGTATATATATGCAATCAATTATGACTGGTGAAGGAAGAGCACAGAATTTACAGCCATTCATCAGAGGCATGGCAGCCTAGAAGGATAGGCTCTGCAACTTTGCCTGGCTTACCCCTCTACTTGAATGGCGTGTCGGTTCATTGTTGGAATTGCTACAATGTGAGAATACTAAGCAGGGGTGAAACCATTCCCACGTGTGAAAATGGGGAAAATAATCCGACAGGAGAAGAAACACGGGAGAAAGAGCTGGATAAGGTCTTTGCAGTCACACCGACTTTGTTGTTGTTGAGCGTTTAAAAGCAGCTTTGAGGGGAGAAAAAAAAAACTTTGGTCTTCGCATACCGTCATCATATCAATTAAAGTATTTTTTCCCGCCCAAACCGAAAATAAAGGCCCGCGGCTTTACATCTATTTTAAGGGTAGCAACTGACCCCTAATTAAAATGTACTGAACGAACTCTTAAATTTTCCTGTTTAGACGAGAAGAAGTGAATTCATTATTTACCCAAGCGTCTAAAATCGAATTATTGCGTAATTAGAATTTTGTATTACCGACAGTAAATATATATATGTATATATAGACTGGGGGAAACTGACATTTTATATCCTTTGTCATAAAAAAAACGTAACCCTGAAATGTGCCGCTCATTATGTTTTATTTATGCATATTATGTGTGTGCTTGAGTGTCATAAGGGAGACTTTCACTGGTGACTGAAAATAGTGCTATTATAAGTCTAATGAATAACAAGAGTAAACGGTGGTTTCTTGTTTGTTTTCGACACTTTTGGGAATGGCGGGGTGCAATGAAGTGAGAGTCTGGCATCTATGGCCTTGTATCATGCTTTTCATTGCTGTACTTATCTGGGAAGCCAAGAGCGCACGTTTATCATAGGGACATCCACGTAATTTAGCAGTTTACCAAATATCCAGTTTTTGTCGAATATTTAGGGAGGTTAAAAAGCGAAATAAAAGAAAAGTTTTAAAAGAAAAAAAATCTGTAGGGAAATTTTACAGCACAGACTAACGTAAAGTATTTTTAAAACTTTAATTTCATTTAATTTCGTGTATATCGAATGCTGTTTCTGGGATAATCTGGTGTAGATCAGTTTACCCTTCTTTAATTTGACACTATTTGGAACGGACCTGCTGGAAACTGCTGCTCGGTTTGGCAAGAGATTTGCTGCAGAGGCAAAGACACTGAGGCCCAAACAGATTACACACTTGCCACTGGACCGTTCTGCGAAGGCCTATCACACGCTACTGTATGTCAGACTACAAGGTGAAATCAAAACCTGTTGATACACACATTCCCAATATCGCTGAAGGATTACTCAACTGAGCAAACGGTACATCTTATAAACAGCATACTGATACAACACATAAAAGCTGGGGTCAAATTTAGCTCAAATGTGTAAATAGACACCCGCTTTACTTGACCTGCACAGATTAGTGGCAGTGGGTATGATTAGCAACACAAATTTTGCCAGATACAAATGTCTAAAAGAATGCTGAAATAAAAGGATGTTTTTATTTTATTTTATTTTTTATTTACTTTTTTTGTTTTGGTTTGGGGTTTTTTTAAGAAAACGCGGTCTTATCTGTGACTCGCAGACGGCTGCAAAACACTTATTTCACCGGATTCTCACGTTTCCTCTTCAAACTCCCTTTACCCTATAATAGCTCACAGTGGCAACCTCATTTTGCTGCTATAATACTTAAAAGAAAGAAAATACGTTTTTATTTATTTATTTTATGTTGTAATGCTTACATAACATGTCACAACATAATGGGCATTCGGTTTTTCTTTTTTCCTTAGGTGTAAAAAACGTTTTCTTGGGATGTTCAAAAAAAGCTCACGGCTATTTAATCCTCATGATTTCCTCTATGAGAAGGCTAATTAGGGACATAATATTTCAGCTTTAGCCTCTTGCAGAATCTGTGCGGACTTGAGTCCGAAGTCGACGAGGTTCACATGGGCCGTGTGTGGGACTAACTGCTTGTGAAACGACTTCATTTTTTCGTGAGCGCATATTTGCTCACCTTTGAAAGCCTCAAATTCGCGTCACTCTCGAGCCTCTTACACTTCCAACGTTCATGTTAAGTGAAGTTATAAAACGCTTTTGAACACATGGCAAGGCGGCCCCGATAAGGTGGCAGAGAGTGATTTACCACTATTTTTGTGCACTTCACGGACTGTTTTTCTATTTCTCTATAGAACTCCTCTGGGAGAGATTACACGTGTAATTTTCAGCTGTGAGATGTTTAAAGTGACCCACCCCCACCGCTACACACACACACACACACACACACACACACACACACACACACACACACACACACACACACACACACATATTAACAAAACATATCTATAAAAACATTAAGGAAGAGTGATGACCTATGAAGTTTTTGGAGGCCAGCAGTCCAGGTAAGGAGAACTAAAGGATTCAGTTCCAGTAGAAAATATAAAAAATGTGTTTAGAGATGGGTGCATTATTATGTGTCGATTACCCCCCCCCCCAAAAAAAAAAAATAATTTTTAAAGGTTCCCATTCAAATTAAGTGCTGGGTAATGTTTCAGTTATGTAGAGTTGTCTAATTTTAATTTATATTAATGACCACCCAAATACATGCATACAGTGAAATACCCTTCTCTGAAAGCACCTTAACTCCTTAACAGGTCCTGGCCATTGACCACTCTGCTCTGACAGCAGTGTGGTGTGAGCTTTTGACCTTCTGACTGCAAAGGGCCTGTGTTCAGTGCCCATGTAAGGGCTCACTGGTGCTCACACTAGGGGGGTCTGCCCTGCCCTAGAGGAGGTGATGGTGACACACACACACACACACACACACACACACACACACACACACACACACACACACACACACACACACACACACACACACACGGACACAGAGACTTAGATCGTACTTCACGCCAAACTCCCCCAGGTATGCACAGCCACAGAGCAGTAAGTGTGTGCATCCAATCTGGAGGTGGAGACACCGGCAGGTTCTTCCTCCTGTGACTCAGTACAGGTCCTGTCTGTACCTTCACATGGCTCCTCCCTCATTCTGGTCAAAAAGGTGAGCTAACACCAGTGCTTGTGTTCTGTGTCAAACCTTGCTATTTTACAAAGTGTACCATCTCACTGAGAAGTTTTTATCAATCAAATATTAAAGATATTCTTAAATAAAAGTAATGGAAGGGACTATTAATGGAAGCCAAAGGGGAGTCTATCTACTTATGATAAGGCCTTCTTTTTCCACAATATTCATGTTTTTGAAGGAGATTGATGAACTGTTTTCTTTCAGTGACTTCACAGGGTCCACAAGGGAGGAGGGGCACCAAGCTGCCTGACTGTTTATTTACATTTGCCCTTTTAAATGATCCCTTTCTTCGCAACATCTGCTCCACATTACCACACAGATATATGTCCTAATGACCGCTATAATGCCTGCGAACACACACTTAGTCAAACATAAGCACACACACACATAGACTGCCTGTAACATTACCATTATCCACTGTTCATATGGGACACTTTACCCTCTCCAAACCACCTTGCACAACAAATGGACCTTTTCTCACTGCTCTTTCTGTTTGTGGTGAGCTTCCCACTTTTCCTCCCAATTTGGTGTAGTCTGATGGATGTAAATGGGCACTTACTTAATTGGATCAGTTCCCAAGATGGAGATAAACGGGGCACAGACTCCAACACCCCAACCCCCTCCACCCCCCACCCAAGTTATTTTGAGCTGTGCTCAATTCACCGGTGTGTGGAGAGAACGTTAATGAGAAGGGGCAAGGAGATGCCGTTGCTGCTCGACTCATCCAAAACTCCCTGCTCCAGACTGGCCCTCACTCCCACACGATGAGAGGAAGCAAGCGGCACGGACCCCATGTGTGACAGTGTCTCAGTGCCAATTTAGCAAAAGCGCCTGCTAGTGCTGCAACTCACAAACTGTCCAATCAGGAACAACTACAATGGCTGACCTGAATTTGGTACACACAAGTAGCAGCTGGATTTTTTAATTTAAAAGACAAATTAGATGGCAACCAAATCTAAACCTAAACATGAAGAAAAATAAATGAGTTTAGTTCTTGTCCATGCTTCATGACACTTGAATGTTCCAGACATTAAGTTGATAAAAGGGCTAAAAATGGCCTTTTTCTTCCCTATCACCCATCCAAAAAATAAATAAATAAATCAAGCAGTGGCTGCATGCCAGTGGGAGTGTGCTGGCTGCAGCACCCTGATTAACAGCATGGTTTACAGCCAACTTCAAGGTAATTTCATCAGAGAGGGGCTTTAACAGATAAAGACCACCCCTAACTACCCCCCTCTCTGCTAACTACTCCAACTGCATCCCTTCCCACTTGAGACGTCCCATCTAACACAGTAACTGAGAGTTGCTAATACCTGGAGCAGGCTAACATGGCCAGCCACAAACCAGGCTCAAATTATCTATTGACCTCATTTTCAATAAAGGAGCCGTTTCCAGTCTGATGAATGATTTGTTGGTCTTGCATGGAATGACCATCTGGATGAAAGGATATGCTCACTGTAGTAGGTATGTATCACCTGCCAGCTAGGATTCTCTCTACAAACGCTTGCAGTTGGCAGCTACGCATCTGCCTATGCATCTCACTAAATCTACTATGTATAAAACTAGACCTGTAAAAAAAAAAAAAGAAAAGGAGAAAGAGCTAATTGAATTTTTCATCATATGGTCACTGTTGGCTCAGGTCTTTTTCATCTCAAGTCAAACATTAGGTTATATTGAGCCAATATGAGAAAATCCCCGGTTGCATCTGGAGACATGACAGCAGTTCATTCAGATATCAAAAGCTTTGTACCCGGGCCTCTTTGTTGCAGAATAAAGAAGAGGAATCCAAAACAAATCTGTGAAAGAGCTTTGGCTGTAGTAAAACCTCTTGTCCCACACTGCCTCCTTTTCTTGTTTAGGGAGCTCAGATTGGGTTCATAGTAGCTGCACTTAAAGTATAGAAAGATCTGATTTATTAGCTTGTCAGGGGAAGCATTGTTCAAGAAAGCAATCAAAAAGCACTTACCTAGCTCCTCTAAAATTACTGCTATTTTACTGGCTAATTTGTGTAACTCCCATGGAGAGACTGGCAAAGGGTTTGATGAGGCATATAATGATGATTAATGAATTTATTGCCCTGCTGCTCATCAAACAGTTGTATATACTCTCTCTCTCTCTCTCTCTCTCTCTCTCTCTCTCTCTCTCTCTGTCAGTGTATTGTGCCTTCTCCAGAGTGACAGAGAGAAGCTAGTTTTGTCCTCCTACCTGCTACCTCTTTTTGGCCGTTAACCTAACTGACCCGATGGGCATGAGAATGTAACGGATGGTCTGTGGGCAGAGTGGGGAGCACAATGGACAGTTTAATAAAAGGTTAAACTGGAAACACAAGTAAACCTGCTGCAAGGGACATGAGCTCTCAGCTTTCAGCCTCTGATCACTTTTGTGGGAAAAGCAGAGGGAAACTAGATCCCTGCGACTTCTTCTGCCCTCTACTACCACCGCCACCACAGTAACCCCATACAGACCTCAATGCACCAGCCTCAATAAGCACAAAAGCAAAAAGGAATACAAGAAGCTATGAAGTATTAGCAATGAGTCAACAACAGTCACCAAATACACAAAAGGAAGCACCTACTGTGTTACAAAAATGAAAGAGACGTGTTTGCATATACCATTATTGTGTTGAAACAAGGCCTGCTTTCACCGCAAATGATGATTAACGACTTGTAGGGCAGGGAGGGTGTGTGAGTGTGTATGGCAAAGGTACTGTGCTTGTGAAGCGGTCACTCTGGGGTCAAAAGCACGTCTACATATTTGCTAAATAAGACCAGCCCCTTCACCCAGCCTGCTCCCATAAATCTGGGGTCACACATCTCTCGACTCAACATTGTATGGGATGTTTACACTTGATTACACCACATGCCTTCCTATTCCCAGTTCTTTGGTCAACTGGGCTTGATTGAGTCTGGGCTTGTTCACCGTTACTTGCAACTATATAATACATTGCTTAAACACCACCACTACTACACATAAATACATCCCCACCCCCACCATCACCCCCTATGAGATCAGTTCCCTGGATAGACTGGATTCTGCATTCACTGATTCATTAGGTTGGTCCCTTAAATACATCAAAGAGCTTCCTCGCACAGACAATAAACCAATAAAACCAATTATAACCCATATCTTCTAGGCAATGCTGATCTCTTGGGTGTCAACGTTAGATAATGAAAGAGCGTGATGACATAAGTTTTCTGAGAAAACTCACTTTCTGTCTCTTTCTAGTGTGCTTGCTCTTCCACAGATGCTGGCTCTTCTAAGCACGCGGTGCAAAATAGCACATGCCACAGTTTCCCCCTGAAATAACATGCATGTAATTTGCCCATATATCATAACCCCAGAATTTGTAGTTAAAATTAGAAGAATATAAAGTCCTTGTAAGTATAGTGAGAAGCCAGTGCAAATATAGTGGTGCCTTGCCTATCATGTGTTTCACATTAAATGTTACCAGTTAAAGTTCTTTAAATATTCATGGACCTCCCTGGCTTTTTCTTCCTCTCTCTTTTTGATGGAGTGGATGGAGGGGTTCAAACACAGGCTACTCGGGCTGTGATAACCCCTTTAGCTGGCATGGCGGAGATGAAATGCATTTGTCAAAAGGAGAAATTGAGATTCGCTCAGTGCTGCCTATTATTGCTTTCATTCCTTTTCCTCAAAACAAGAGAGGGCAACCCAATCAGGGGAATCGGCATATGCAGATCACAGCGATAAATTTTTCATGAGCATGTTTTATCTTAAAGCAGATGAAAACGACGGGGAAAGAGGTTATTAAACAAAAGATGGAATCAACAGAGTGAAAAATGGCGTTAAAAATGAAGTTTCTAAGTGGGTGTTTTGCTTCACAAGCCATTTCAGTTTTTTGACAACTATGCATATCATACAACTTATTGTGCTGTATACTTTATGCTGGATGGGAACACTTCAGATCTCCTGTTATGCAGCTTGGTTGTATTTTTAGAATGTAATCTTAGTCTCATCTTTGCAAGTTAAAAAAATAAAAGTTTCTTTTATTGGAAACACATTGAACCAACGGTCAGCAGGTTCACTTACATATATCAATGATAAGTCATAATTATACTGTTTGTTGCTTGTGGGAATCCTGGAATTTTAATGAATGATGCTTCAGCTTCCTTAAACGCATGAGCTCTGGTCTCTGGAATGATGGTTGTGTGTGGACCAGAGCTTTTTCACATAATATTTGCAAAAATTTAATGGTTGATTTTAGGGGATTTTTTTATTTTCTTTTTTGCTTGACAAAGCACAAATTCTTATTTGACCGTATGCAATAAATATTCAAGTTTGAAGCAAAGGGTCCCAAAATCATCATGAAGCCAATTTTAACACAGCAAATATTTATTCAAACGTATCAAAATGATCTCATTAAGCAAAATTAATAATATGTTGAGAAAAGCATTCAAATTCAAGCTTCTCCGCTATAGATGTTAAAAAGAAATGACCTGAATTGAACAAAAATATGGTATCCTACGAGTCTGCGCACTAGCAGACGATGACTCTACCGTCCTTGACCTGTTGACTGACACACAAATGCACCGACTTCATTAGCAGGTCACCAGTCAGTGCCCGAACAGTCATTAGTAAATACATGAGTATTGACACACATATAAAAACCTTGCGCACATTATGTCATTGACTAGAGCAGTTTTGCCTACAAGGCTGTTACAAAATATGAGGCTGATAATAGGTTGTTCAGCCAATTACAGGTGTCCCACCTGAAACAGTCAATATCAAGCGAAACTGTGATTCATTACCAAAGTGCATGAATAAAAATGGAAATTAAAAAAAAAAAAAAGATATATTGACCGTCATAATATGCATACTTTTACACAGCCCTAGTTTGTGTGCATAATTGCTTTAATGTGGGCTATTAAGACTAAGTGGATGTGATTTTACCGTCTGCCCTACATTCAGTATCTCTGCCATGATCAATACTTATGATTTGTAAGTCACCAGCCATCAGTAACAATGTCTGCTACTGTGTAGTTAAGTGGCTGACCTTGTGAGGAAAAGATCCTTCCTTGTTCTTGAGATTATCAAACAGAGAACCTATGCTGTGGGTATCAAGGAGAAACTTTCATATATTTAAAAGATTTAACCTACCACACATGAGCGTATATGATCACAAAATATGGTTCTGTGCAGCCAAGTATGCTAGACATAAAACAGTGTGTCTTTTGGAATAATTAATATTCTGAGATCAAATACAAAAATTAAAGAATGCAGACAGGAAGCAGAATGTAACTGTGTGTGTGTTTGTGAATGGGTGACTGGGGGGGGGGGTGTTGAGATTCTGACCGGCTTTCTGGCTTATACATTCTTTCTTAATAAGTGCTTGTTTGGAGTGCTTTTCCGCGTATGAGATTGACACAAACACACATATACAAACACACGCTTCAGATTAGACGTTGAGCCTGAGTGACTTAAACAAGAAAAGATAGCTCTTTGTATGGTGACAGATGGATAAGCAGAGCTATCTCGGGCTGTAATCTTGGAATAGTTTGAGACACTTTGTGTTTTGGCAACAGACGAACACGATATGTGATCTTCCCCTGAATGAATGAGCAATAGTGTTTTAAGAGAGAGGGATCTGTTTTTGATTCGTGTTGTGTCATGTTTTTACCGTAGGCGATCAGAAACCAACATCTGGCATGATCACTCCCAAATCCAAAGGAAAAAAATGTCACTGTAAGATAATACACGACTCTAAAAATCAAAAACACCACAGGTAAAGAGCTGGATTTCTTGCATATATTTCAGGTCTGTCTATCTTCTCTTTTTTCAGACTAAAATATGTCTTTTCACATTTCTGAATGTATGTCAGATCATGTTTAGGCAAGTGTAAATACTAAGCAATAAGTACTAATCAGTCATAGGTTCTGAGGGAGTTACACCAACTAGGATGTACTTGCCTGCGATCAATAAAGAAAACATCAGTGAGGAAAAATCCCCAGTCTCATTAGTATTAGCAAATCTTAACACTGGTCAATCTGCTGCTAATGAAGATATATACTCAAATCTCCTGTGTGCAACTCCTCTTGTGTCTGTCCACATATCTGCATGTGTACTTTGCAACAACACGCATGCCTGTTATTTAAAATTAACACTTGCTGCTATGGATATTTAGCCATCAAACACATTATTTCTAAGTTGCGTTTAAGCTACAAAAAAGTATTTCTGTCTCCCTAATCTCTGTGTCAGGCATATATGTTATCCAGTCTGAGTTATTTGCGTATGAGCTTGTTCAGAATCTCATGTTTCCTCCCAAGCTGACACTGACCGCAGGCATTTTTTGACCAGCAGTTAGGGAAAACTTTTACTGAATTCTGTCTCCACACTCTGTATGGATGAATGAGGCGGAATCTAAAGAGAGAAGGACCAGAGGCACCTAACACAGCACAATGATCAAGTGCTGGTAGCATGAGTAGCCAGAGTACACAGAGCTATTAGTTGTGAGTGATACGGTTGAAGTTACTCCTGTGAACTTTGCAGTGACTCGACGCCTAGTACTGTTGGTGGGGGGGTTCTTGGGAGGAACCGCTTAAGTTGGGGGTGTGGGGGAGGGTGCATGGCCTAACCGTCGATATTCATCCCAGCAACCACACAACTCCCCTCCTTGTTTCCAGTTGGATTCCGCTTATAAGTGCTGCCATTCTTTCCTCCATTGAGTGCAAGCTACACGTGCTTGTGACCACACTCCCTTTCTCTCCTCTCTGTCTTTCTCCCTCTAACTCCCTCTCCACCGAACCCGGTTATTAACACAAACACTGGCTGACACTTGTTTGTGCTTTTAATTGTGTCTGGATGTTATGTCTCTTGTGAACACATACATTAGGATTTCTCTGGAACAGTATAATCACTCCTTCAACCACAACGCCATGCAGAGAAAGCACAGGAAATTACCACATGCAATCATGTTTGCTGCACAAGCACATTTGGCTTCGCTCAGCTCCTGTATAGTCTGCAGAGGCCTATAACTTTGTGTTGGATTGTGAGTAAGCGATCTTCGGGATGCCATTAAATTTCGCCGTGCATTCCCGAACGTAGTGCCTTTAAATGAAATAACATGAGTTTTTGTGTAGTAATGCCAATGCTGTCAAACTTTTTGAAGGCGATGGAATTAAATGCAAAATATGGATAACAATAGAAAATTAAAGATCCATTCTGCCTTGATAATTAGTCAGAATTTATTAACGGTTGGCTTCTGGTAACAAGGACAACAATCTAAGGATGTTCAGGCAGTGTCCCTTTTTTCCCCACTGGCAGCCTCCTGTATGATCATCAAAGGCTTCAACGTATCAGTGAAATGATTCTGACTGTCAGAACACATTTAGAGTTTCCTTATTTTTCCCTCGCTGATATAACACGACCCACAAAAAGAAAACCTCCCACTCTTCAGGCCTCTCCACATACTGTGAAAAAAGCAGTGGTGTGCCAAGGATTACACTGTAAAATATGCATGTCCCAATGAAATATGTATATAGCTGGGTGTCATCAATGACATGGCTTCTACAAAGACTATACTGGGTACGCAGGAATGCATGTTTCTCTGATTCTGTTCCCTTGACTTTAATGGGTGTAGAAACAAGAAAAGGCTCATCTGGGGAAATAATTAAGCCTGACACCAATGTATTTGGTGTGCATCTGAACACGTTTTACAGAGCCACTAATTTACCTTTTTTGAATAACTTCTAGAATGGCTGTAAAAAAGCATGCAATAAATGGGCTCAGTGCACCAGCCAGCATTGTTTCTAAATTAAACGCCCCAAATATCTTTAGGAAATAAGACTGTTTTCCAGCGGATGAGGACCTAATCTCCTCAGTCATGGTGGTTTGAAGGGGAATGTTTTCGAGTTTTAACAGGGTTGGTTCCAGCATTCCCACCACCACAGCAGTCTAACTGCGAAGAGGGGCTTCTCTTCTCTTCTCTTCTCTTCTCTGTGCCAACCAGAGGGAAGGAAAGTAAAATAGGTGAGCTGTGAATTACACCCGCGAATACACTAAGGCCCGCTATCAAAAAAGTGTAAACTGCTGCAGTTGATCAAAATACATTTATTAAGATGGCAAACATATTATTTGCCTATAGAATAGACAATCTTCTAAGAAGAGCATAAAGAAAAGGGTGTTTTTGTATTCAGTACAAGAACAAAGCCTAAGGCTGTAGGGCCACTGGATAATCTCCTCATGACTCAGACTCCCACAATCAACACAAAAGCATTAGACCCACAACAGTTTGACAACAGTCAAGTACAAGAGGGTGCAACCAGATGGAAGCAACGTTAGTTAGTTGCCTCTAGCTGCTTGGCTTTGGGTCTCAGGTGTCTGCTTCTCTACAGGTATGTGTTACCATAATAGAGTAGTTAAGAGGGCCTCTTGTCAAGGGCCCTTCCCTCCTGTCTCGGCACACTGACTCCAGTGTGAACAGGGATGCCTGGACAATTTAGCATAGTCTTGTTAGAGTGAGTATTGCACAATGGAAACTGTCATGCGGCTTGTAATGTGTAATTGAACTTGGAGCCATTTTGCTTGAGAATAGTTAGACTCAGCTCGATTAGATTTCACTTGGAAAAGCCGACAGAGATCCTGCACACTGTTTGCTCAAAGGCTCAATTTTTTTGAGCAGGCCGTAAAGGCTGAGAAGCACTTCTTGGAGCGGCTTTTCCCAAATGGCTACATGTCCAGTGCAGTTGCGCCTTCCTCTTATGTCCTCAAAACCACAATCTACCCCCGCCCTCCAACCCCTACATTGCTTTCTCGCAATTCACCCCACCCTCGCTGGGACTGTTTTGTCCTCTGGAACTTTCATTATGTGAAAAGGATAAAAATACAGCGCACTGTGAATTTATGGTTTTGTCAGATTTGCCATTAAAAATATGAACTTTTTCAAACATTTGCTCAGAAACCAGAGTAAGAAAACAGGCCGACCATTGAGTTTATACAGAGTCACCGCAACAGCCTATAGTCGTCCTTATAGTTTCTTCGTATTAAGGCAGACACCTCAGGATCTCTACACACTCATACACCAACTGCATGAGTGCATATTCAAATAAACATTAAAACCCTACAATATTTAATAAAGTTAATAAAGATCCATGAGTGCATAAGCATTCACTAGCAGATGGAACCATGCACATATCTGTACTCCCACACACACACACACAGATACCACACACAAATACACAGTTACTGTAATCCATTACATCCTCTTGGATGTGTTATACTTGTTTATTGACTTTGCCAATTTTAAAGGACAGTCCGTATATCTTATCCCCTTACAGTATAAACCTTTCCTACCGATCCCAACCTCAGACACTGATGACACATCCCTTTAAACACCCCTTTCTGTTGCATGGACATATGACTCAATGTTAATGACAGTATTGAGTGTTTTATAGAGAGCCATAATTATAATCATCTAAACCTCCATTCTCGGGAGTTTATGTCCATCTCCACCTTTCTTACTCTTTCCCTCTCTCTTTCTCCATGACAGCTGCTTTTCCTGGGAAAGTGCCTCTTTTCTCAGACGATAATCTATTGCTGTCCTCCCATCGCTTACATGTAGCTACATGGTGAGTCAGTGCTGTAATTCCATCATTAGCTGGATAATGTGTGTGCAGTCTGTGTGTTAAAACTCTAAGTGCCAGCTTTGCTGTGACCCCAGGGCAGCCTGTGGGTTTGACTGATGCCAGTCTACCCAGCAAGCGTCATTTGAGCTCTGTAATGGGTTTTGCCCAGCTCAGTTGGCCTAGACTGGCTTTTGGTAGCAGGACCTTCATACGTGTGTCTGAACTAAACACCAAAAGTTTGAAAGTAACGATTTAATAACCATAAACTGACACTGGTACCAAAAGCAAATAGTCTTAGAGTACTTTAGCAAAGTGGACAGAATATATATTAGATTTGATCTTTCATTACATGGCTCTATGCACTGGATCCACGTGATAAAAGAGGACTCACCCTTCACCTTTTTTCTTTACTTGATGAACTTGTTGACCGTTCTTGGTGACTCGTCTCTGACACAGGATTCACACACGGTAACACCCAATCACCTCCAGCCACTTTCTCCACAGCTCGTGGTTGTAGAGGGAGCATTCACCACAGACCCTGCCAGAAACAGACACCTCTAAATCAAAAGTGGAATTACAGTAAAACACGGGTTGTATTACGCCAATACCTTAAGATACACTGAAAGACACACAGCCAAATTGATAAAACAGGTCTCAGCTCAGTCCCCACCTGTCTTTTTCCAATAACAAACCAACACAATTAAGTTCTAAACTCTGCCATAAATCTTCCAGGACGCATGTTTAAAGAGTCCCTTCAGGCAGACATACATTTGCTTTTGATTGCAGTATGAGGGAAAAAAAGACAGCAGTTTGTGTCTGGGTGTGAATTTTTATGAACAAGTCATAAGTGTTATATACAGTGCATGCGCATTTGTGCGCTGAAGTTACAAAGTAACACAAAAAGGTAAATGTAGAAACAGCCCATGTGGGAATGCTGTCACAGATTTTGAAATGCATACAAACATACACCCAAGTTCACATGGACTTAATTTACGCATGTGTGTGCGTGGGTCACATTCAAGCGCCGTATTCAATCACAGATGAGCTCTTACCAGCCCATGACAAATCTCCACCTGTGTGTGGGATCAGTGTAGTTGTACATGTGGGAGCTCGCCCTGATCCCACAGTGTCTGCACTATCACCTACCACCTGAGGCCCTGCCTGACTGACTGATGGGAGAATTTCATCTGACAAAAAGCATCAGTGATTGATCACCGAGGCTCACCTGAGTCCCTACGGGGGGCCCAGCGTGCCAAAAACTATAGGCCCCAAGAAGGTGCACCTTTCCTAGACTTGTCCACCTGGTTCCCTGGGGCAGATTCCCCTAGAATCTGTGTGGTCATCACCACAGCTATGTGTATGCATACTTACGACTGCCAACTTCATCATACCAAACTAAAATGTATACAGCACACCTGGGGTTAAGGGAAATTAATTAGACACTAAATCATTTATAATTTGAGACAAGTGTCTTTTCTGTTGATCTTGAAAGAAGCCCACTGATAAAGCAGGTCTCGGAAATAACCCTAGGCTATTATGGTGACTACGCCTGAGAAATAGGTTTTTGCCTCATTAAAAATAAATAAGCCTATTTTATACTGAACAAGAGCGAGCCAAATTGTGGTAAGGAAAGTACAATTAGCATAGAATCAATCCCTTTCTTCACATTTCATTTTTTTCTCTTCTCATTTTGTTACCGCTTTATTTTAGCACCATAATGAATACTCAGAGAGGAACACACAAACCATGAGATTCTTGGAAGAAAGTAGCAGACAAACCCCCATCTTGCTCATAGCTATGTCTGGATTGCCTTCTGCGCTGAGATAGGAGTCAACATGTTTAGCGACATCAAAAGAAAACCTGATACCTTAAGTATAAGAAGATTAACACTTGCAGTGATCTTGAGCTTAGGCTTCTTCAGGACTTTCAACAGACTGTGCCAGAAGGGACAATTACTGATGAATTGGCACCAACATCTCGTAGTTATTTAACAAAATCTGGCACAGTGTATAAGCTCTCGTCCTTAAGACTTCCTTTCAAGTCTGGCCCCGGTATCAGAAGGCTAACAGATTGGGGAATGTGACGAGAGCCGACAGCAGGGAAATCTGCACGAACACCGAAAGCAGGAGGTGGGAAAAAGAAAACAAGTAAGCAAGAAAGAATGGAAAAAGACAGACAAAGAAGCAAAGAAAGAAACAATCATATCTCTCTGTAGACATTTTATTTCCTGACTTTGGGGCTGTGTCATATCTCACACTGGATATTTGTGGTTTGTCTATGCTCACTGGTATGCCTGTGGGTTTTTACTGTGTACCTCAGTGGACTCAATATGACAACTTTAGGAATGTGACATTGTGTAAAACTCTGAAAACAAATGCTGACAGTCTGCCAGAGAGCCTCAGATGCATGCAAGGCATGGACATGTTGAGAGAAAGAAAAAAAAACACGTTTGAAACATGTTTTTAACATATAATTGTTTGATACTGTATTATTTAATGATTATTGAAATAATACTCTCTAAATGAGCATTTAATAATACTTAAATGTCACAAACCTGCAAAATCCAGCTACAGCACACCTGTAGGAGATGTTATGTTGCCACAAGCTTTCTGCTAATCCTTACCTTGAGCACCATGCACTCACCACAGGACTTTTCGGGGTTTAGGGAGTACACTGCTCTTTACACATATATATCACTCCCTATTAATCCAAAGTACATACTGTATGCTTGTACCTACAACGATTTTGTGCAGCAAATGTAATCTGCCTGTCAGACAGGATGCCAAAAGAGGAAGCAGCACGAGGGAGTCATGGACAAACCCCTTATGCGAACATGTCTCCTTCCCTGCAGGAAACTTTGACAGCACCCAGGCTTTTTTAATTTTTTTTACCTCTACAACACGACGAGGCAACAACTTCTGCAAAGGCTTTTGATAACTAACTTGTAAATTCAACTTTTCTGTTTTTGTTAAACTGCGATTTAACAATAAACACTGGAAAGTTAAAGTTCTAGTGGTTAAAAATAAAACAACCACAAGTTATAAGTTTGTTTTTTACAGTTATAATTTATAAAAAAAAATACAAACCACATGGATTAAAACTTTTAGATTAAATATCAAACAACACAACAGTTCGACATATGCCTGAAAAATCTTCACCATGAATGTTTTTATATTATATATGGATTTTTACCTAAACTTGACTGAATTCCAACATCTCAAAATTGAACTGATTCATTATGGTAGCAGATTGATATAAATTGGCAGAATCTGAGCTCATCACTTTAGAAAGTCGGGAGTGACGAGTAAATATACCCCCAGAGCCTACATGTGAATGTTGAAACAGCAGGCAGCAGCACAGGGCAACACCAGTACGGACATGTGCTGGTGTTGAGGGAGGGATAGGCAATTTTGCAGCCAAAAATAGGTCACCAAATTGGGAGGATGTGTTCGGTGTATTACGTGATGAGAGTGAGGCATGGTGCATGTTGAACACACTGTTCAGTTTTCCGTTTGTCTGTATAAATGCATCATGTACTTACCTCTTCTCCACACTTTTCCATTTCCTTCTGAATATCGCACTACTTACTGCATTGGCACTGAATATGTAATGTGTAAGCAGTGCTGTAAATTAGTCGCACATGAACATAATTTCATGAACACTGTTGCCTTGTGTGGGTGTCATCTGTCATTCTTTGTAAGCAGCTGGTGCATGTCCAGTTTTTAACTAAAAACACATGCTCTAAACCATCATTTTTGCAAGATTATTCATAAAATTAAAAAAAAAAAAAAAAAGAATGATTGTGAGTGATTTATTTCTACTTAAACATGTTTCCAGTTATTATGGGCTTTAATAGAGCTGAATAGATGCCATAGCACGTTACGTGTTGTAAAACTCACACTCTACATTTCTTTAACAAAGCTGTGAGTGATCCATCGCAGAACTCCAAGACATGGTAAAGATAACAGGTGACAAGACAAGAGGCGCCAGTTCGTTGTTGGATCTAGAGGCTGCCTAGGGATACTGTGACAGACACTGGATTCTGACACATCTCCATGGTACATGGGGAGGAGCAGGAAAACTGAGTGATTTGGCGTTGTTTTGGAGAAATTCCCTCTAGTCATTGTGCTCTCTCATTCTCTAACCCTCTCTGGTGTGACTATGACAGATAGACAGAAGAGACGTGACCTGAAACAAGCGGCTGTTTGATCATCTCCATACTGCTTTCATTCTGTCACAGATCTTTGCAAAATCACTTAATATTAAAAAAAAGTTTCCAGTATTATTAAAGTGAAAATAAGCTCACTGGCGCCAATGCATTATACATCAATAACTCTGACAAAATCTATTTTGTAACTAAATAGATGAGCCAGAAGAAGAAAGAGAAATTGTGATAAGTCTCAAGAAGGGTATAACACAGGATGCACATGTCTCAGTGTGTGCTAGTGTGCTAGACACGTAAGGGGAAAAGGTTGTTCTAGAAAAAATATTGGAATTTTGTCAACGTTGCAAGCCAACCACGAGATGTGTGCACATATACATGTAGATTTATGTGGACAAATTTTAATTAAAAGCCACGAGGCTACTTACAAATTATGAGGCACTGACTGGTCCTCACAAACTCAAACAGCTAACATGATTTTAAGGTTCAAGAAAGGGATATAGGTGCTGGCTCTCGTTTCAGATTAAGCTTGCATGGTGTGTTTTTATGGAGAGAACATATACAAAAAATAAATGAAATCTAAACCTTTTTTTTTTTGCAAAGGCTGAGGTGTATCTATAGATTCACCCAGACATACACACACACACACACAAACTCAATGCTATTGCAACACCTCATAAAGTTAGAGACTGCCCACACCCAAACAAATTTAAAACAATCAGAGGGTTTGGCAGGAGCAGACTGCTGTAGTCATAACTCTGGTCTCAGTGACAGCTTGCCCTGCTCACCTCATCTGTCTGGCCTCTATAAAGACTAGCCTTCTGGACAAACTCAGACCGCCCCTGACCTCTTTTCACACCCTTCCTCAGACACACCTAGAGCCCTTTTTTATGGATGCCTTATATCCTAAATCACTATGGCTGGTGATAGACTTTGACACAACTTTGAAAAACAACTTACATTATAAAACAGTCAACACATTTTAGGACACACAAAATGTAAATCTAATGCAATGACATTATTTAGATAGACTGAACTTCTACAGAAGTAGCAGAGCAAGTTCACATCTCAATTCTATATAAAAAAAAAGAAAATCCTGCATGCCAGTGACAGTAATAAAATTGCAAACATATCTAACATAATTCCCAGTAAAGATAACATTGTATCGTTTTGTTGACTGATAACACAGTACATAGTGAAGGCATCCAGCACAGTGAGGTCAGCAAAAAACAGTCTGACGCATAAACACTGCAGCTGAAAATTGTTTCTCTTTCTTCATGCGACATTTGCATACAGCCACATGAATGTGAAACCACCCATAGGTCTACAAAATCACCTTTCAATCCTTCCATTTCTGACAGTCACAAACCAAAACATTTGAAACTACACAGACACATGCTGGGACAAACACACTTACACACACTAATGCATGCCTCTCTGATTCTCCTCCACTGCTGTACCCAACCACAGATGACTTAGCCAGGATTTACGCAGCCCAGTCACAGCGTCTCCATTAATTGCTGAAAGTGACACCGTGCACGGTTATTACACGATTACGACATGACAGCTCTCGTTTTTCACCATTAAGAAGCAGACGGGCCCTTGCTCAGCTGCAGCAGGGTGTCAGAACATGGAAGTGAGCCGGCAGGAAGACAGGTTCTACAGCGAAGGCCGAGGCCGCAGCATGGGGTGCTTAGCTTGCTCATATATTGGCACGATACAGGGCGCTGTTAAAAATGTTTCCAGCTTGAATAAACTGGATATAAATGGCTGAAAACATGTTCAGTTAATAAGAACAGCAAAGTGACTATTCAGGTACACTTACATAAAAGTTACAAAAATAAGAGTCAGTGTCATTTTTTCAGTCCTTCATGGTTATTAGGGTAATAGGAGAAGTAGCAGCAGTAAAAGTAATTGTAAACCCAGCGGACATTTATGAGAAATAGTGACTGTATGTCAAGCATTCAGCAGGGAAGCTTGGCATTCATAGTTGTCATTGCCTTGACCTGATATCTACCACTTCTCAAACATCAGTAAAACAGATCTGTCTATCTGTACATATATATATATATATATATATATATATATATATATATATATATATATATATTAGGGGTGGAATATTCGTATCGATATTGAACCGTTCGATACAGTGCTTTCGGTTCGGTACGCATATGTATCGAACAATACAACATTTGTAATTTTGTAATTTATTTGTAATTTATTTTATCAATTTTCCTTCTGACGATGCTGTCTGTGTTGAGCGCTCAGTGAATCTGTGTTAGACTACTCCGCCTAGGCTGCACTGTCCAGCGCAGATCCACTGAGCGCTCAACACAGACAGCATAGTCAGAAGGAAGAGCGCAGGGCAAGCTAGCGAGACAGAAGTTAAGCTCTCCTTTTAACATGGACCTCCCCCACTCTCATTCAGATCTGGCGTTTGGAATTATTTTGGTTTTCATGTGACGTATGACCCTGAAGGTAAGCGAGTCATGGACTAAAGTAAAACAGTATGTTGGATGTGCCACGCAATGCTCAATTACATTGGTGTGAACTAGTGTGTTAGCGCAGTTAGCTCGTTAACGTGTTGGCCGTCTAGCCCCATGCACAGAGCGATCGGCGGTAGCTCGTTAACGGAGATTTGCCGTGTTGTGGCGTTAAGGTCATTTCAACGAGATTAACCTGAAAGCACTAGTGGGAACACAACGAATATGACTGCACATTTACGCCGACATCATCCTAGTGCAAAGACAAGTGGAAGCAGACAAAAAAAAAGCAAGCATGCTACTAACTTTAGCCGAGTCATTTAGACAGCTGTTAGCACATGATTCTCCTTATGCTGCTGAGAATATAGCCCAGAAGAAGCGGATAGTATAGCTTTTATTTTGGAAAGAGCCATTTCTCTGTAATAAACTCTCTTTTCCAAAGATGAGTGATTCCTCAATCAGATACAGGGCTCGCAATATCGCTAGCCCGACGTCCCGGAGCTAGCGATTTTTTCAGTCGGGCTACCAAAATCTATCTCTTCCCTGCCCGTCGGGCTATTGTAGGAAAAATATATATCAATGCTTTTGCATTCTTTCAGAAATGTAGCTGGGTAATTATGTCATTGGCATCGGTGAGCCACTGTCAATATGTGACATATTGAAGTCGCGTTTGAATTTGCGCTTGTTTTTTTGCTTTCACTTTGCAATCGTGCGAACTGTGTATAGAGAGCGACAGCACTGATCTGTGAGTGATGATAATTTGTGCACCAATTCCTCTGACATCGTCTTATTAATCGTTAGCTTACTATGCAAACATGACAAGTGAAATCTCCCGCAGCAAGCTTAAATATGTGAGAGGTTGATCGCGCAGAGAATCGCTGAGCTTATGTGAGTGCATGTGTAAAAGCATTTCAGTTCTGCTGAGCCAAATAAGACAGGTCAGGGTGAAGAAGTGACAGCCAAAGAAAAGCTTACCACAAAACGGAGAAGTTATGACAAATCAGACTATAAGGCAAAAAGAAAGTGCAGCTTTATGGTTTCATGGACAAAATAATTTCTGTGGCTGCAATATGATGAGCTAAATAACCAGGGCTGCACATAAGTGGTCCGCAGGTGTGCATTCACTGTCAAAATAAAAAACACGCACAAGGGTTAGGGTTAAATTTAAAAACTGTACTTTTGAGTTAAAATATATATTTATAATTTTAATAAATTAAAAATGCTTGAACATTTTTTTGTATCGAAAAAATATCGAACCGTGACACCAAAGTAACGAACCGAACCGTGAATCTTGTGTATCGTTGCACCCCTAATATATATATATATATATATATATATATATATATATATATATATATATATATATATATATATATATATATATATATATATATATATATACACACACACACACACACACACGATGGATGGATGGATAGATAAACTACTGTTATGCTTTGTCTTCTAAATTAACACCAATGAATAATGACTTAAACCATAACATACAGTACACCTGGCTCTACTGTCCATGTGCATATTCAATCACACAACGTAACAGTCCACTGAGGTACAACTAAGTCTGTTAAGACAGTCTAACGGCCATGATAAAGAAAACTAGTGTCTACTGTTCCAAAGATTTAAAGAATGTATTTTTCAAGTGGGGCAGCAAGAAGGTCCTGAGTTCGATTCCTCTCCCCGTGTTTGTGTGGGTTCTCTGCGGGTACTCCGGCTTCCTTCCACAGTCCAAAGAATGTAAATTGCCATAAACCCTGACAAGGATGAGTGGAAAACAATGGATGGATGGATATTCTTCAAATACAAAACATAAATGCTGAAAGTGAAAACTTTTTATGTCTTTGTGGGGGGACAAGTTCAATTTGACTTTGATGCCAAAAACATGTTCCATTGTTTGAGATTGAATAAAAATGTTTTTCTTTTTTTAAAATTAGATTAAGTCCCCTGTAAAGTCTTCTCCTTTTGCACCTTGGTCCTGCCTCATAGGTGGTATAATGTGCCAGGAGAAGTGAGTGGAGAAGCCAGTCAGGCAATTTAATCACTGCAGTCTGCTCACAGCATCACAGAATGCCAGCATCACAGGCATGTTTATTGCTGCTATGTTACAAACAAAAACCATATGATAAACTAAAATATGACTTAAAAAATGTTATCATTTAGGCTTGGTAGCATGGAGATTAAAATAACTCTGCGTATTCATGTTTAATATCAAGTAAAGGCAAGTTCCTCCCTGAGTCCTACTCCCTGGCACAATCTTACAATCCCTAATTGTAAGATTGTATTGATGAACAGGCATCAGTTCACTGCCCCACCACGTGCATCTCCAAAATGTTTATGCTTTCCATTAACAGTTTCCAAACAGATGCCTAAATTCTCTTTTTTTTTTATAGATCTCAATTTTTTCATTCAAAGTAGCATACCCACTTCTCACGACCAGTTTTGTGTGATTAGAAATTAGGCCCCAGAATTCTGTTGTGGATGTTCATGATATCCATTTGCAAGATTTTATGCTCTGTTTGGCCACTCAGTCTAGTTCTTCTCAACTCCACCTGTATGTTTAAGAACTGATAAAATGCCTCTGTAATCTTCTTGAATGATGGTGAAGAATAAACATCTAAACTTTTAAAACTTTTGCACCTCCCATAACACAAGCTGCCACAAGTTTGTTAAAGGGTGCAAATCCTTCTCCTTACAGACAAGAAGTGAAAATTTTCAACCCTCAACCACAAGTCAAATACTGACATGGACACAATAAATGTAATTTTATTTCATATGCCATGCAACCCATCACTATCCCACAGTGATGGGGCATGTTCTTAACTGTGACAGCACATTCACCAAAGATATGAATTCATAATTGCTACTTCTTTGCCCACAAAAATAAAGAAAGAATGAATAAAAAAAAGAAAAAAAAAACACAACATTGCCATTTCATGGAATTGTTAAGGTACATGCTCATCTGTAACTACAGTTATGAGAGAAAATAGATCCAGACTGTGGTTCTACTAATTGCCCACTTGAAGTAAAGACGTCAAAGGGGTATGGATTTTCTGCCAGGGAAGTCGTGTGTGGCTGTCCCTCTCCTGATGCAAGAGCGGATGTGAATTATGCATTACAAGGTATGAGGCTGGTAAGGAGCCGGAGCTCTGGGAATTTAAAGGCATTTGTGTTTGTCACACAAATCAGGAAGTCTCGCTGCGCTCAGAGGCAAATCTGAACCGATGGCTGAGAGAGGAGGATGACACCACCATTTCCACAGAACTCAAGCCTAAGAAGGAAGCAGATGGAGAGAAAGTGTGTGTGCGTATGCAAAACTGAAATAGAAAATAGAAAACAGACAAGACGAAGAGTTTAATGGAGTATTTATTACAAAGGTTTAAAATGGTTAGTTTGCTAAATAAAAAGTTGAATCACTCATTAGGAATCACTTAGGAATACTGGGATGTGGGCATGAAGTTCAGCAGTGAACTTCCCTAATGTTTTGGTGAGCAAATTGAAAGTATGTGTGAAATTACCTTTTTTTTTTTTTTTTTTTTTTTTTTTTTACATCTCTGGCTCACCCTCTTGCCTTTTGATTTTGTTATAGTTAGAAATAGATACACACAATTCAGCATTTGCTAGCAGTTTCTCTCATGTGACCCTTAGGTTCACACTAAATACACTATAGATTAAAGCCACTGAACTCTGCTCAGGGGGCAGTTCTCTTCCTTCCTAGCATACCACAGTTCTCTGTGAATTGTCTGTCAATAAGACTGTGTGTGTCAGTGTGTGATCAAATCTACACAATTTACTCATAATTTACCCATGCTTGTGTATTTATGTCTTTGCAGAAGATCTGTCTCACACAGTCTTGACGTGGGGATTGGTCTTAAAGAATCTTATTTGGGAATGAGCTGCTGGACAACTGGGCATGATGAGTAGGGTTGGGCTGTTGCCCTTCCACCGATGCCGATACTGCTGAGGTGCAGATAGAGAGGAAGCAGATCACAGTCTGAGAGACTGAGAGACTGCGTCCAAACATTTTGACCTTGCGTGAGCACAAGGTTACTTGAACTTGTTCCCAGATTTAAACTAGCGACCACCTTGAAATGTAACTCCACACACTATAAATAAAATGCAGTGCTGTGCAAAAGTCTTTAATCACCTCTCACCTCTAGATTTTTCTAAGAAAATGGGAAGTTGGTGAAGCAACTTGCTGAAACATGAGCAAACATAAATGAAATTGCAGTATATAAGGTGACAGCAGTTTCTAATGAGTTTGAAAGTGATATTTGGTATAATTAGTTCATCCTTCAATACAGTATGAACTGTCTTAAACAAGATTTCTTGTAGTTTCAGGGACAGTAATAAGGTTTTGATGAACAGTACATGGCTCAAATTTAGGCCTGCCATTTCTTCACTACATGTTATGTGTTATCCTTGGCATTTAGCTTAATAAATGGGGAGAAAATTTGTGTTTTTGTGACATGTGTTATATGTAGATGTATCGGTGGTTTATCTATTGAGTTAGGTGCCTTTTAACGCTTAAATGAAAGCAGCTTTAAAAAAAACACTTTGAAAGACCTTCAGAAAGCCTGGAGAACTACTGCTCAAGACGACTTTAGAGGTCCACTTTACGGCAAAAACTGGCTCATTGGAAGCAAAATATGAATGAGCAAAAAAATTAGAAGTGACTCACAACTTTTGCACACTACTCTGTGAGGTCTCTGACCACACTCAAATTTATTAAGTATCTAAAAAATAAAAGTAAAACATGGACAGCTTTATCTAAAATGTTTAAACAATGTGTGACAGCTAACACCTATGAAATTTTGCCTTCTTACTTGTATTTACAAAAAATGTAGGGCATGGTCAAAAAGCATGAAACAAGCTCCTTTACTCCTGGACCTGGTATAAGATATTTGCTCAAAGCATTAAAATTATGACATGAAATACCACAGTAGGTACTCATTGTTTTAGCTTTATTAAATGTTCTGTTGCCTTTGTTACTTTAACTCCACAATTGCACACATAAACAAAGGGGGGGGGGGGGGGGGGGGAAGCAAAATGTTAAAATGGTATCCACTGTAAGGTCAAAGCTACTGGAATTGTTCAACTATTATTTCCAAGAGTATGAGTTTAAAGCAGCTTCTTACCTTGCTGCTGACAAGGGACTACATGTTATTTAAGGTAATGGCATAAAGGCGTGGCTACCAAGCTGAAGCTGGCAGACACATACCAGACCTTCACTTAAAAGGCCATGTCAGAGGTTAAGTAGTCATGGAAAAGGAGGCAGAGATCCGCTGCTATAGTTATTAGCCAGCATAGTTTCTCTTGTCAGCAGGTGGGAGGTGGTGTGCGGAGCAGGTGCTGCTCTGGGCCAGTGATCACAGCTGAACCTTAGGCTGTGATAAGCCCACTGCCACTTAAATTACACCCACAGCACCACTTTGACCCTGCATGGTTTGTATGGTGTGAGAGAGAGAAAGTGAGACAGTTGAGGATACAACTGCGAGAAATAAAAGCTGAGATATGTGGATAAACATGAATATGGATGCATGGATTTTCTTCTTTTTTGGTGTAGATTAAGCAATAAAAACATTTTCAAGTGAGAAAATAAAAGATTCACACTAAGCATAATCTAGCTGAAATTAAATCATCACAGAAACCAATTTCATGCAAAACTCCCAGTAAAGGCAAACTGATGGTATTGATGGTAAAATGGCCTGTATTTATATAGCGCTTTACTAGTCCCTAAGGACCCCAAAGCACTTTACATATCCAGTCATCCACCCATTCACACACACATTCACACACTGGTGATGGCAAGCTACATTGTATTGATGCACTATACTGCCAAAAATATCCACACGTCTGGCTCCACACACATATGAACTTTCTTGATCTACAGGGTTTATTATGATGCCAGCTCACCCTTTGCAGCTATACCACCTTCAGCTTTTCTGGGAAGGCTTTCCACAAGGTTTGGGTGTGTTCAGGAGAAATTTTTGACCATTCTTCCAGAAGTGCATTGTGAAGTCAGACACTGCTGTTGAGACGAGAAGGCCTGACTCACATTCTCCACTCTAATTCCTCCCTAAGGTCTTCTATCGGGCGGAGGTCAGATCTCTGTGAAGGCCAATCAAGTTGTTCCACACCGGACTCCCATATCCATGTGTTTATGGGCCTTGCATTGGTGCGCAGTCATGTTGGAACAGGAAAGCTTCATCCCCAAACTGTTCCCACATTGTTGGGAACATGAAATTGTCCAAAATGTCATGGTATGCTGAAGCAGTAAGGCTTCCTTCCACTGGAACTAAGGGGCTGAGCCCAACTCCTGAAAGATAAACCCCACAGATAATTCCCCTTCCACCAAACTTTACATTTGGCACAATGCAGTTCTCCTGGCAATTCGCCAAACCCAGATGCATACATCCGATTGCCAGATGGGGAAGCATGATTCGTCACTCCAGAGAACATGTCGCCACTACTCTAGACTCCATCAGCAGCATGGTTTACACCACTGCAGCCAATGCTTTGCATTGCACTTGGTGATGTACGGCTTGGGTGCTGTTGTTCGGCCATGGAAACCCATTCCTTAAGGCTTTCTAGCACTCTTCTTGAACTAATCTGAAGACCACATGAAGTTTGAAGGTCTGCAGCAATTGACTCTGCAGAAAGTTGGCAACCTCTGTGCACTATGAGCCTCAGCACCTGCTGATCCCGCTCTGTGATTTTACATGGTCTACCACTTCATGGCTGAGTTGGTGTTATTTGTAATCTTTTCCACTTTGTTTTAATACCAATAATAGTTGGCTGTGGAATATTTAGAACTGAGAAAATTTCACGACTGGACTTGTTGCACAGGTGGCATCCTATCAGGGTACCATGCTGGAATTCACTGAGCACCTTAGAGCAACTCCTTCTTTCACAAATGTTCGTGAAAGCAGTCAGCATGCCTTTGCGCTTGACTTTATATACCTGCAGCGATGGATATGATTGGAACATCTGAATTTAGTGGGATGGGTCAGTCAATACTTTTGGCAATAGTGTATTTAAGATGTTTTGATTAGATTCACAAAATTGATCATGTATTGAGTAACAAACTGCATGAGTTTAAGATGCATTTAAACACTGCATCTTAAAAAGTTGCTGCTAGCGAACGGGTGACTGAAAACATACAGTAAGCCATCAAATACTAAGGAACATGAATAAACAGCAACATGTCAATCTAGCTAGGACTTGAGCCTGACAATACAGATGTCAACTGCTTTTAAACAGGTGGTGTCAGCAGGGAAGTTGGACAGTACCCTTTAGTGGACATAGTATGCAACGTCAACACTAATAACATGTTTAAAGGGTGTTTTTCTAGCCTTTTGTTTAGTTTTTACATTTTTATAATGTAAAAACTAAACAAGAGATGACATAGTTTTTTTAGCGAATGGCCAATATTAGCCAATACATCAGCTCCACCGATGTACCAGTCAGACTCTTCGGAAGAGTAAAGGTTAACTAAAACTGTGAACAATTTCGTTTCTCATTCATTCTTATGACCACTTTATTCAAATGTTGAAGAAAGCCTTTTCAAATTCATTCTATAGGAGTCTAAATTTTCCTACTTAGTAGGGTACTTTTAATCTGCTAAATTTACTGTTTTCCTCTGCGTATACAAACTAAGCATTCCCTGTATCTTTTCCAAATAAACTGCTACGGAGTTTCACTGGAAAAAAAAAAACTTCATTACTTAATAAAACTCTTATTGCAAAATACTTGCACGGTTGTAACATGAAAAACTTTAAAGCCTAAACACTTCAATTTGAAGAAATAGTTTACTATCCGTGGTTATGACATTCAGTTTTTGACAAATGTTTTTTATGGTTGTAAGGTTATTTTCTACTACGTCAAGTTATTCATGTACAACAGAGAATGAGAGAGAGATCGCCAAACATCGCATTTGTAAAGAATGAGGGAGAAGGAAAATACATGGAAAGCATAGAAATGTGGGGAACATGTTGTGGAAGAGCAGACAGGCAAAGCTGAAGCTGGAGACAGATGACCTTATGATCTTTTTCAAAAGTCAAAGTAACATTTGATCATGTGGTCAACCATGGATGACTAAGAGGTGTAAAATTTCCTTTGTGGTAACATCATGGCCTTAAAAAAGCTTAACTGTGCACATGTATGTGCAAATACTTAAAGTCCAGTTATGATTGACAGCTTTGAGTATGTCTGTCAGTTTATGGTCCCTCTGATTCTTCAAATTCTTTTTACACTTCAAAAATCCACCTCATTGTTGAGGATAAGGGGGTGGATAAAGGCTGCCAATAAGAATGAAAGATGGAAACCTATGAGGTTTTGTCAAACAGAAATGCTCTTCCAGAAACTCGCATCAAGCACAGATTGTTTTATTGGGTTTTTTTGTGAATTCAGTGTTGTCACATTTTAACGACATTTTGTAAAGAAAGTAAAGTACGACAAAGGTCAAGCTTAGGAACTGAAACCAGCAGAATAAGAAGGTGAGCAAAGTGCAGGGGTGGATGCATTTTCTTTATGATTACCCGTTTGTTAGCTACAGCCCTTGAGATCCCAGTACTAGAAGCACTTCTAGCAAACCAAAATCATAAACAAACAAAAAATGGTAGTAGAGACGGAATGAAAGTGGACAGAGAGCAGAGGCATGGATAGCTTTGAGGATTCGGCGAGGTGAAGTATCGATCATACATTGACAAACACAATAGAAATTTTAGATGTGATGTGAGAGGCCCCCATCCATAATTTATCAGCGAGCCAAATGTGAGTGACGTGGGGTGTGGACAGGGGGGAGCACTAAGTATTGATTAGTGGGGGGAAAAAATGCAAAGAATAAGGGGAGCTCTAGAGAGAGAAGAGTTGGAGGGGATGCAAGAAAGGGAAGGAGGGTGGGGGTTGCAAGGGGATAGGAGGGTTGTAGATGGAGCACAGAAAAGCCATTAAGGATGGCAGTGTTACCAGACACTGGCAGTGACTGAGAGTGCACAAGAAAGAAGCGTGAAGATTGGTGGAGCGAACGAACGAGAAAGAGGTCACCCCCCACATCCACCACCACTACCACCCCAAAACACCCCCTTCCACCAATCAATATGACCATGTCAAAACATAAAATGCATGCTTTTGCTCTTAAGTAAAAGGTGTCTAAGATTTTTAAAAGCATTGATTCAGGCATAGGTCGATGGAAATCAAGGCATATTTTCCTGTGCAAAGAGGGGTAATAACACTCAGCTGATAACAGCACAACAGAGGGGACTTGGCTGTGTCTGTAAGGAGTGCACTGGTCAGATTACAACTCTCCACTCCGCCGGGAGAGGTCACAAGAAAGGGGCAGGTCAAGGATTTGAGCTCTTGCTACTCAAACTGGTTCTGAGATTTGTCTATGGGGAGGAGGAGGATGAGTCGATGGCACTGGACTTTTACTGGAGCATCTGCCAGAAACATTTTACACATTAAAGTGAAGAGTATCTAGACAAGAAGTTCTCACAGGCTTGGTCCTGGGGGATATGCACCATCAGGCACAGCCAGACAGATTTCTTTTCTTCAGTGCTAATGACACTGAGCCAAACACATTTAATGAGAATTCTTTTGAATGATATACTGTTGTTTAAACATGTCAATCATTCTACCTTGAGGTGATATTGCTGTACTATTCTTATCTTTGAATTTCAAGCTCAAGCTCTCAATTATTACTTGGGTTGGAGTTTACTCTAGGCCCTGAATTAAAGTCAAGCACGGAGGGGAAAATGAATCTAAGTCAGAAAGATTCTGAGTGGGTTCAGTGGGTAGGGAAAGTTTTTTTTTTTTTTTTCCTGTAATGTGGGCAGCAATGAGGCAAAGGGAACATACACACCACCATTCGGGACACAGCACCACCCATGGAGAACCAAATCCAGACGGTTAAAAAAACAAAACAAAACAAAAAAACAAAACAAGATGAGAGAAGGAATAAACAAAATCATGTTACATCATCACAAATAAAACTAGTACCCACCACATGAAGGCACTGCCAATTTGCCTTCATGCCCCTTATTGCTGCACCACTTAGCACCCCAACCACAAAGTAAACATTAAAGACAATGTCACTGTAACAGCAATTAGTCTTCTCCCTATGTGACAGAAACACAAAATGAACAATGATTTACTGCTGTAAAAAAGCAAAACAAAAAACAAAACAAAACAAAGAAACACAAGAAAAAAAGACTAACAAATGGCTGAACAGGACAACTCACTTCTTCTGTAATCATCCACTGACCTCTCATAGGTAATAAAGCAACTTTTAATTCAAAATACAGTTTTATATGGGAAAAAAGATTGAAATTTGGGTGGTCGCCCTTTATAGAAAGACTCCTTTGTGAGCCTTCCACAGCTTTCAGTGCATCTGCTGTTTTTAGAATACAGAAGACCAAAACTGCCCAGCAGGACATTTTGGTATGGGCAAAAAAATGGTACAATGGCGCAATGTCAAAAAGCAGGTAGCACAAAATTTCCCCAGATGGTTCTCCCTAAGGATATAACAGAATAATGACTTTAAAGTTTAACAAAGAAGTAAATTTTTTGTTAGTTTGAGGTAGTAAAATATTCAAATTGCAGATGCAAAAATGCATTTGGACCTTCCAGGAAGCAATCTAAAAATAGTCACCATGATCGAAGGTATACAAGGACGACCTTTAAGGTTAGACTGGCCCAATTTAAATATGTTTTTGATATATTTTTTTAATGGGACACTCGGGTAAAGAGAGGGGCTGAGCTGTCAACTGATCACCACCTGGTGGTGAGTTGGATCAGGTGGCGGGGGAGGACACTGGACAGACCTGGTACACCTAAACGTGTAGTGAGGGTGTGCTGGGAACGTCTAGCAGAGGCCCCAGTCCACGAGATCTTCAACGCACACCTCCAGCAGAGCTTCAACAGCATTCCGAGGGAGACTGGGGACATTGAGTCCGAATGGACCATGTTCAGCGTCTCCATTGCCGAAGCTGCTGCATTGAGCTGTGGCCACAAGCTGGTTGGTGCCTGCCGTGGTGGTAATCCCCGAACCAAATGGTGGACACCAGAGGTGAAGGGAGCCACCAGGCTGAAGAAGGAGTCCTATCGGGCTTGGTTAGCCTGTGGGACTCCGGAGGCAGGCGACAGGTATCGACAGGCCAAGCGGAATGCGGCTCGGGCAGTGGCTGAAGCAAAAACTCGGGAGTGGGAGGAGTTCGGAGAGGCCATGGAAAAAGACTTTCGGACTGCCTCGAAGAGATTCTGGCAAACCGTCAGGCGTCTCAGGAGGGGAAAGCGGTGCTCTACCTGCACTGTGTATAGTGCTGGCGGAGCGCTGCTGACTTCGACTGAGAAAATTGTCAGGCGGTGGAAGGAATACTTCGAGGACCTCCTTAATCCCACTGACATGTCTTCCGAGGAGGAAGCAGAGTCTGGGGATGAGGGGAATGACCCGTCAATTTCCGGAGGTGAGGTCACTGAGGCAGTTAAACAACTCCTTGGTGGCAGAGCCCCTGGTGTTGATGAGGTCCGCCCCAAGTTCCTGAAGGCTCTGGATGTTGTAGGGCTGTCCTGGTTGACACGCCTCTACAATGTTGCGTGGATATCAGGGGCAGTACCCCTGGACTGGCAGACCGGGGTGGTGGTCCCCACCTTTAAGAAGGGGGACCAGAGGGTGTGTTCCAACTACAGGGGGATCACACTCCTCAGCCTCCCTGGGAAAGTCTATGCCAGGGTGCTGGAAAGGAGAGTTCGTCCGCTAGTCGAACCTCGGATACAGGAGGAACAATGCGGTTTTCGTCCTGGTCATGGAACACTGGACCAGCTCTTTATCCTCTCAAGGATACTTGAGGGTGCATGGGAGATTGCCCAACCAGTCTACATGTGTTTTGTGGACTTGGAGAAGGCATTCGACCGTGTCTCTCGGGGTGTCCTGTGGGAGGTGTTGCGGGAGTATGGGGTTTCTGGCCCATTGCTACGGGCCATTCGATCCGTATACAACCGTTGCAAGAGCTTGGTTCACATTGCCGGCAATAAGTCGGACTCGTTCCCGGTGGGTGATGGGCTCCGCCAGGGCTGCCCTTTGTCACCGATTCTGTTCAGAATTTTTATGGACAGGATTTCTAGGCGCAGCCAAGTGGCGGAGGGCTTTCACTTCGGTGGCCTCAGAATCTCATCTCTGCTTTTCGCGCCTGATGCGGTTCTGTTGGCTTCATCGGGTGAGGGCCTCTAGCTCACACTGGAACAGTTCGCAGCCTAGTGTGAAGCAGCGGGAATGAGGATCAGAACCTCCAAATCTGAGGTCATGGTTCTCAGTCGGAAAAGGGTGGAGTGCCCACTCCGGGTCGCGGATGAGTTCCTGCCCCAAGTGGAGGAGTTCAAGTACCTCGGGGTCTTGTTCGCGAGTGATGGGAGAAGGGAGCCGGAGATCAACAGACGGATTGGTGCGGCGGCTGCAGTGATGCGGACGCTGCACCGGTCCGTCGTGGTGGTCCCTACCCTCACCTATGGCCACGAGCTGTGGGTAGGGACTGAAAGAACGAGATCACGGATACAAGCGGCGGAAATAAGATAAGATAAGATAAGATAACCTTTATTAGTCCCACACGTGGGAAATTTGTTTTGTCACAGCAGGAAGTGGACAGTGCAAAAGTTATGAGGCAAAAATTAGAATACAATAAGAATAAATACAGTACACAACTGTACAGAATAGAATAAAATACTATATACGGTAGAATAAAATAAAATAAATATACAATAAGATAAAAATAGAATACAAATACAAATACTATATACAACTGAGTAAAAATACAACGATGACAGAAAGGATTATTGCACTTAGTATTATTGCATATGTATGGATGTGTGTGCTTGATCAGTTAAAGTCTTTATTATGGAGTCTGACAGCAGTGGGGAGGAAAGACCTGCGAAATCTCTCCGTCCCACACCGTGGGTGCCGCAGTCTCCCACTGAAGGAGCTGCTCAGTGCTGTCACAGTCTGCTGCATGGGGTGGGAGATGTTGTCCAACAGGTATGACAGCTTAGCCGCCGTTCTCCTGTCACTCACCACCTCCACTGGGTCCAGAGGGCATCCTAGAACAGAGCTGGCCCTTCGGATCACCCTGTTCAGTCTCTTCCTGTCCCCAGCAGAGATGCTGCCGCCCCAGCAGACCACACCATAAAAGATAGCAGAAGCCACAACAGAGTCATAGAAGGTCTTCAGGAGTGGGCCCTCCACTCCAAACGACCTGAGTCTCCGCTGCAGGTACAGCCTGCTCTGCCCTTTCCTGTAGAGGGCGTCTGAGTTATGAGTCCAGTCCAGTCTATTGTTCAGATGAACACCAAGGTACCTGTAGCTGTCCACAGCCTCAATGTCCATACCTTGGATGTTCAGTGGTTGCAGTGGAGAATGCTTGTGCCTGCGGAAGTCTACCACCAGTTCCTTGGTTTTACTGGCGTTGATCTGGAGGTAGTTCTGCTGGCACCAGTCCACAAAGTCTTGGGTCAGACCTCTGTACTCCTTGTCGTCCCCATCAGTGATGAGGCCGACTATTGCAGAGTCATCAGAGAACTTCTGCAGGAAGCACTGGGTGGAATTGTGGGAGAAGTCTGCAGTGTAGATGGTGAAGAGGAACGGAGCCAGAACCGTTCCCTGTGGGGCCCCCGTACTGCAGACGACCCTGTCCGACACACAGCCCTGAGTCCTCACATACTGTGGTCGGTCGGTGAGGTAGTCCAGGATCCAGGTAGTGAGGTGATGGTCCACTCCAGAGTTCACCAGCTTGTCCTTTAGAACCGAGGGAAGAATGGTGTTGAAGGCACTGGAGAAATCAAAGAACATGATTCTCACAGTGCTTCCAGCGGTCTCCAGGTGAGCGAGGGAACGATGTAGGAGGTGAATGACGGCATCATCCGCTCCAATGCCAGGCTGGTAGGCAAACTGAAGTGGGTCCAGTGATGAGCTTATTAGGCGCCGAAGCTGAGCCAGGACCAACCTCTCCAGGGTCTTCATCAGGTGGGATGTCAGAGCCACTGGCCTGTAGCTGTTGAGGTCCTTGGGGCGTGAAGTCTTTGGCACTGGTACAACACAGGAGGTTTTCCAGAGCTGTGGGACTCTTCCCAACCTCAGGCTCAGGTTGAAGAGGTGCTCCAAATGAGCTTCCTCCGAAGAGTGGCTGGCCTCTCCCTTAGAGACAGGGTGAGAAGTTCGGCCATCCGGGAGGGGCTCAGAGTAGAGCCACTGCTCGTCCACATCGAAAGGAGCCAGCTGAGGTGGTTCGGGCATCTGACAAGGATGCCTACTGGGCGCCTCCTGGGGTTGGTGTTCCGGGCATGTCCCACCGGGAGGAGGCCCCGGGGCAGACCCAGGACATGCTGGAGAGATTATATCTCTCGGCTGGCCTGGGAACGCCTTGGTGTTCCCCCGGATAAGCTGGAGGAGGTGGCTGGGGAGAGGGAGGTCTGGGCTTCTCTGCTTAGGCTGTTGCCCCGCGACCTGGCCCCGGATAAAGCGGTTGAAGATGGCTGGATGGATGGATGGATGGGAAAATTCAGAGAACCTCAACAGTGAAACACTGTCGTATTAATGTGGTATTAAATATGCTTATTGTTTTAAATTTAGTATTAATATAATAATTATTATTGTTATAGGTACAGTCATGGAAAAAAGAAAGTATACCCTCTTTAAACTCTCAAGTTTTATACATCAGGCCATAATTAAATAATTTGGTCCCTACAATGTCGTAAAATTAGGTAAACCTCAGATGAACCACAGACTATTACACAGTGTCATTGACTGAACAAAAAAAAAAGTCAAAATGCAGAAGCAGTGCACGCAAAGTACAGCCTTACCTCTTCAATAGGAATTAAGCAGGAGGCTGGAACCTCTGGACTGGATTCATTGATCGACCGATTGAAAGAAAAAAAAAACAAGTTCTGTCACTTTGTTTATCTGGAGCATTCAGATATGTGCTAACACAATGTTCAGATATGAAAAAACAATTGCTGGTGCCCATCAACCTGGGAGGAGTTCATCATTCTATGGTATAAAAGATTATTCACATGTGGAAAACGTCAAGATAATTTCATGGACGCCATCAAATAACAACAGAATAGCTGAAAAAGAAAAGAATAAATGTGTTCAATGTCCCACTTACATCCGGGCCGCCCACATGAGTGATGGAACATTTCTCTCACTGAAAACACTACATCCACATGAACAGAATCAACTTCTTGGGACCTTAACTCTGTTGCAGTTTGTGCTAAAGACAAAATTCAAATGGTTTGGAAAGAGGAGAAGAAAATGTTACAGAGATATTCGATGTATCACAGTAATACAAAGCATTGACAAAATACTGCTGTCTGAACACAGACAGAAAAATCAGCTCTGCCTAGAATTGACAGAGAGTATATCTTTTTCCCATAACTGTACTTTGTAGTTGTTTTGCAAGCATTTGCATGTGCTAAATGCAATTTATATTTAAAAGTATAATGTCCTTTACAAAATGCAAAATCTGCCTTAAATGAGATCATCAGTAGCTTACTTATCAATCTCTGATACCGGTAATGTAGCTTTCAGTAATTTGAACTAAAAATTATTACTTAAAAAGGTTTAACAGAGGAAAAAGTCTTATGATGTAATCAGGTACAAACTGATGTAGTGAGAAATCAGAATGATAGAAAATTGATTTATATATTATATGAAAAAAGACAAAAAAAAGATTACTTCTTGGGTCTGTAGGTATCACATTTGGTAAAGTTTGATTTAAAAAAGGAAAAAAGAACTTGTCTTTTTTTTGCTATTAACCTCCTAGGACCTGGCATCCACATGTGTGGACATCACATTTTGGGTTATTTAGACTAAAATACAAAATTTTGCTGTACATGGGCCTGATATCCACTTACGAGGACATTATACTGCTACTGTTCTATTAAAATTTTAAACGAATATCCTCATATGTGGCTCTCATTTTTCTTAAAAACAAAAATAAGGTAAAAAAAAATCTGGTAATTCTTTGTTTTTACATTCATCGGGCCCCAATATGCCCAAATATCAAAGAGAAATTAAAAATGCATGTCATGGAAGAGTTCGGGTCTTAGGAGGTTAATGTTGTCAAACCATGTTTTATGTTATCAGCACAGTCAAGTGCCAAGTCAGTGTTACCTGTTGATTTTCATACTCATTGTTTTTTCAAACAAGAATTGTCAAAAATGCACAAAATACATTTTCTCATTTCAGTGTATTGTTTCAAGAATTCTTCCTAACATACTGTTTACAGATTATTTTGCATTACATGCATTATATATATATATATCTTTGTGTACATAATCTGACTTTTGTGTGTAACATTACTTTGCGTTTGTGACAGTACTAAGCTAATGATATGCAGCACGATTTACTTTTGGCCAGTGACAGACAATTATTACTAATGTGCAAGAATATCTTTCTAAAATGTATTTTGTGTTGGTATGATTTATTCTAAAGTGCATAAAATAGAACTCAATATTATTATCTGCAGATAAAGAATATTGTATAAAATATTGTATAAACAAATCTTTAACAATTTGTAAAATTGTTACATAGCTAAAATCTTCAACTACATTTTTTTTCCAGTTTAGAGAAGTGCATGCTTGATAACAATATTGTCTATCAGACTTTCAACTTAAAGGTTTGAACAAAGCATTTCTCTGACATATTGTAGATACTGCAGGCAGCAAACAGACTGGTCATTTGATTAGTTTCATCCTGATTGTGTGTGATCTGTTGTCACTGTAACACATGAGAAAGTGGTAAATGAAAGCTGGCAGGAAGATAATCTGGTCACCTGATCCAAGCTCGGCGGAGTCGATGACAGCCGTGCTGTGCCACCGTGTGTCATATGATGAGGGGGCCAAACGGCAGGTGACTGACTCACCCACTCTTAATGGACAGATGACCATGCCACAAGGAAGACGCAGGGGGGGAGAAAAAAGGCAGAAGAAGAGAAGGCAAAGGTAGATGAGATTAAGGAGGCAGAGCAATGGCTTTCATCTGATACTCCATTTTGTGTGATTCTTGATAAAAGTGGGTCTGATGGGAGGTGGCAAGGGAGGGAATGAGGGACAAACCAGAAAGAGCAGTTACTGTGTTTTACACTGCAGTGGGCTCTCTGCTGGTACTCCAGCGACACTGTGCGAAGCCAGCAGGTATGGAAACACTGTGTAACACATCGGTGTGTTAGTGTGATCGAGGATCTGTGTGAGCATTGTGTGCGTGCCTGTGTGTGTGTATTTAACAGCTTGATCAATTACTTAACCACTTTCCATAAAGGAAACAGGATTTGCTTATCACGTCTCCCACCATTCTCAAATAAGAGGATACACAAATAGCTTATTCTCACAGCTAAGACAAAGAACAATCTTTCCCTTCTTTTGCTTAAAGGAGACTTCTGGTATGTTATATCAATAGCCAGAGCTCACTCTGAAGACAAAGCAGGATGACAGTTGTCAGTGCAAAGGGGACCACACAATCACATCTATATTAATATCTAGTATTACTAAAGTGACACGAGATAATTGCCCCAAATAGATAAAGGGCCATGCAGCACGCTAACACCCTCATAAATGCAGATGTTATGCGAATGATTTAATCACTGGTCTAACAGATGTTTTTAGGCTGCCCTTTTTCATTAAAAGTCTGCTGCTGCGGATAGGAATTAAAGATTATTCCAGGAATTAGGATATGAAAAGCATGTTAGCTCAATTAAGAAAATTAAATTGTGTACATTAGACAGAGAGAGCCTTGTTCAACCAGCAGTGAGCTTTTGCCGGCAAGGCCGGGGCATAATATAATCAAAGAATCACAGCTTAATTGAAATGCACTTAAAAAGGATCATGCTGACAAATGCGATTTTATTGAGGCGCTAATGTGCACACCTCCTGCAAGTCCTCTTTAAATCCAATGAAATTGAAATATCCTGGGCTGCTGACCGCGTCCTGATACAATCAGTCAGCCAGCAGCACAGCACATGCAGAGAGGAAGAACAAGATGACAAAAACACAGGAAGCAGGTAATCAATTTAGAACAAACACATAAGGGCAGCATGTCCCACACTGTTCTATTCTCTCTCTGCCCTCTCAGACACACACAAACATCACAGGATGTTGGGTCTATACAGAGATCAAAACAAATGAAAGGTGAAGTGTAGATCTCATTATGGACTTATCAGCTGTGTCCTGCAAAGGTGTGTCTTATTCATGACATGAATGGTAGAGATGTTAGACACTTTGCATTTAAGTGAAGGCGGAGTAATCATGCATATTATATGCACACACCCATAGAAAACACATTTATACATTTAATGCTGCACATAAAAAACACAGCAGCAGACACACACACTGCTATGTGTTTCAGCATACATATATTATCTGCATTTCGTTAATCATAGGGCAGATTACCTCACAAGCTTAATGGGAGTCTCTGTCCCACTAAAGAACAAACATGCATATGTGTCGTTATGATTGTTTGCAGTACTTTAACCTAAAAGACAAGTCAATAATTAAGCTCCTACTGAGTATGTAATTAGTTTTGTATACCTTAGATTTTAGTATTTTTCATTCACATAAGAACTATATAGAATCAGTAAAAAATTAAGTTTAAAAAAGTGTATTTCACATTATTATTTGCAACTCTCAAACCATTTTCCTGCAGCCTATTTTTCTCAGTACAAAAGAGAATATATTAGGTTGAATTATATTGGTAGCTGCGGCACACAAGCACATCTTTCAAGCTGAAGACCATGTAAATGAAAATAAACAACTCCCTCCCTTAACAATTTTATTTAGTAGTAGCTGATGAGAACATTGTACTTGAATTGCAAACACTAAATACCTACACACTTTTTGAGCTTACGCTATGTTTCACAAACAAGCCTTTGTCTCCACATATGTATGTAAGCAAACAAAAATAGAGAAAACAGTTGGACTGCTGATATGGAAACAAAAAAGTAATGTGTTTGCTATTTTTCTTGCCATTACTGGGTTTGCTGCTGAGCACAGTTGTACTCTCTAAGGTAATTCTCAAGAGGAGCCACTAGGGGAGCTTCCAGCCTCCTTTTGAGCAAATATGAACACACAGTGTATGCAAACACAGAGAAACGTGCACATACATTCATGCACAGATATTGGATGAGACAAAGGGGGAACAGAGGAGATGAAGAAAGCGATCCTCTTAGTCAACAGAGAAGGACTTTACCATAAAAATGAATAATGTTCTCTCGTTTTCTAATGTAATTATCACTGTGCCTTTTAGTATCCAGCCATCTGCATGTACTTCTTACAGTTGACAAGGCATTGTGACATGTTGCACAAACCAGCATGCTATTGTAGTAAAGCCTAGTATAGCAATGGGAATACTCTGTGCACCAAAGTACAGAACACACCTCCATTATGCATTACACATCTAAGATATTTAAGCTCTTTGTAAGAGTTAAGTCTTGGAGCCGTACCGTGTCATTCTGTGGGGGATGATAGGGAGCTTTAGTCATGTCTGTATTAGCAGGATGACTTCTAAAGCCTCTGGGATGGAGTGTTACAACCGCTAGCTGTACTCAGTCCCTATGTTGATATCCAAACTCCGCCTGGCACTGAGCACCAGTTCAGAACCTTCAGTTCAGGCCTTGCATTAAAGTGGAAGCTTCACCGCAGGGGCTGACTATTCTCCAAATACAATCAAATTAATCTCTACGTTTACTCTGAGTCAAAAGAATGCTTCAACAGTCGAGTGTGTGGACAAAGCCAAGGAGCATGTCTCCAACTTCTGTTTTGTGCCCAGGGAAAAACAGGCTCTAAAACATTATTGTGCTTTACAAAATAGTCTTAGGGAGGGAAAGTGAGATTTGAGACCTGTGAATATCAACCGACACGAATTACTGGACACGTGTCATCTTCAGAAGTGGGAAAAGCAATGTTTTTCCATTTTGGAGCAGGAGAACATGGTTCTTGTTCTAAGATAAATACCGCCCATCTGTCTGGTGCTGTATGGTGGCGGTGTGTATATGCCAACTTCGGAGCCCTTCAAGAGACACTTAGGTCTGTGTGTATATTTTCACAGTCTGATTGAAGTAAAACACAGCCTTTAATGTATCATTTCAAGTGAACACAGGGCCCAAATGAAAACACACACACCTACAAGCCTCACTTAATTGAAGGCTACAGGTTTTCACATAGCAGACAGTTTTTTTTCTCGTTTTTTTTTCCAAGGGGGGGAAAGCACTTTTTGAAATCAATATTCTTGACTTGTTTTCCTGCAAATTAAAGCTGCCATTCTCAGGCTGATGTCACGGGGGACCAGCACTGAGAAAAAGAGAGGAATAAGAACTGCAGCAGTAAAGTTTTATATTTCAGGCAAAAAAAAAAGATTGAAATGCAATCCTGCTTTCTCTCAAAATGAGTGAAAGTTAGAGAGAGAAACAGGAAAACACATACACCAAAAGGGAGCTGGATTCTATTTCTGTTTTTTGACAACATAGAAAATAATATTCAAAGGAAGAGATGAATAAAAATATCATAACATGATCATAATTTCAAATGTTCTTTGTACATTGCTCTTTGAGTTATAGCACTATATAGTGTCTATTACAATGACTTGGTGTTGACATACTTTCCATCCATGGGAGAAGAATCTGATTGGTACAAGTTTCTCCTTCATCTTCCACCTCAATAACATGCAATTGCCTGCTGTTAGTCTACATAACATGCAATTTACACACAAGACTGCACTCTTCTAACTGTGTGCTCCAGTAGACCAAGACTGTGTCTTTCTATAAAAACAGATATACTCTTCAGGAAGCTTTGTAGTGCCTAAAAACCTCAATTAGGTTCATCAATATTTGATGGAATGACTCTGATAAGGTCTACTTGCCCCCGCCTCCCCCGCCTTCAGTGCCTCTGTGCTGGCGTGATGTCTTTAATTGCTGGCCCAAAGCACTGGAGACAGACAAGACCATGTTTGCTCAGTAATGGATGGCTCTGTCCCTAACACAATATTGAGACTGGCTGTTTTGCAAGCACGTCTGACACACTCGTGGCCTGCAGTGAAAGTAGAAAAAGGAGAGGGAGAATCAGAAAAGTGATGTAGTCAAGTGAACACCCATTACATCATCCAATATTAAGTGCATACTGTATTTTTTTGTAGTTTGCAAAAGGACAGAAAAATCAAAAAACCTTTAATGATTCTATTATCTTTTAATTTATTTTTATCCATAGTTTCTTATCCACATCCACCAATAACAACAAAGGATGTCACTGTGCCCAAGTACAACAACACAACAAATTCCAACCAAAACTGTTGCACACACACAAAAGGGGGAAACAAGAACTAAGTCTTCACTAAATGTGAAGTCTACAATACTTGACTAAAGTCAAGTAAACAGTAAGCCATACTGGAATTTTTCTTCATCAAATTTAAGATGGAATTTTTTTGTTGTATTATAATAATTACAGTGTAGAAGCTTTATAATTGTGACAGGACTATGCTGACTGTTTTCTGCTGTGTTTGGGATTCATTTAAGGTCAAGTTGGAGCAATTCTCCTCTGTCTCAGGTGGCGATGAGCCGTGAAGAAAGATGAAGTAAAAGAATTATTTTCTTGATTTGATAAAAACAGCTAGGTTACATCATTCTAAGTATAGGAATATGAATCCTTTACCACAACACCTATAACAAGTCTAAGCATGTTGACAAGTGATATTTTAACAACTGAAACCCACAGCCAATGTCTCACATAGCCACAGCTCTATTGTTAGGCTAGTATGATTTTTATTCAGAATTTTTGTATTTATTGCATGCCTAAAAACATTGTGACACTGATTTAAGAATATACCACTTCACTCTTAATCCTCACCCACCATGTCTTCTCCTTATCATATGTGATACTTTCACCTTGGCATGTGGAAACTGCATCAAATATATTACCCGCACACATCTTTAAGGACCCCTGAGTTGTCCTGGGAGGTGCCTTTACTGAGGGATTTCTCTTCATTGACTTCCTGGGTAAATTGATTTTAATAGCCAACACTTGGGGCTTTTTCTCACGGCCTCCTCTTTCAGCAGCGGCAGGCTCCGTCACGCCCTGCCATATTTCTCCACTCAGGACGTCTGGGCTATTTTCCAAGGCTATTGGAATAAGAACTGACGAATCCCTTTCAAGGTCCCAAGGAGATAATCTCCTGTCATTTCTGATTTGCATAACATTATTTAAAATTTAATGTAATGGCATTAAGCTATTGAACACCCTCCCTTTTCTGTGAGCCCACATCTGTTTGCACTGTGTGCGTATGTGCACAAACTTGCGCATCTCTGTATGTGTATTTAGAGAGACACTGTGGGGACTCATCTCTGATGGGGGTGACAGGAAGACCCCTTCCTCCCACTGCTCCTCTCTCTCATTCCATCTCCATAGAGCAACCCCCACCTTCCAATCTGTCCCAGCTAACACAGAACACAACCACACTGCACTGATATAATCAACAGATAGCTCAAAGCAAATGAAAGAGGTATCAGATCTAGCTACACTCAACCTCTCTCACACACACGGAACAGCTAACAAAGCAGTGAGTTCCAAAGTACAGAGCCAAGGCATAGCCCAAAGGACAGAAGACCGGATACCATTCCATTTGTCGGATCTGTACGTGTCCTACTTAGAAAGCTGCAATGGGACTCAATTAGGCTGGAACCAAGACGAGCTGATAAATTAATTTATTAATGAACACAATGGAATGAAGGATGAAGGGATGAGCTTGCTCATTTGTTCAGGGCTGGCTAGGCCAAACAGCTCCACTACAATACCAGGCTTTGATTGGGAAGGAGATAGGTCAAACCGGGATTATGCAACGGAGCCTTTAATAGCTTTGTGATGGTTTTGTGAGAGGAACAACTCCATAAACAATGATCTTTAATTATATATATATATATATATATATATATATAAAATATAGTATATTAAGTGTTTTGTTTAGTCTACTATGTAGTCTTGCCTTCTTTTTGTCTTTGTAATCTCACAAATCATCTGCACATGTAACACAGACACATTACTGAAACCAACAGATATGTCGGTTTACAGCCAAACAGGCATATAAATACTCTATAACAGTGACGATAGATAAGAACACACACACAAACGCACACACACACGCCATCTCTATTCTCTGTGGTAGAGCATCTTCCACACATTAAAAATAAATTAATTCAGAGTCAATTTGGGGAATGTTTGGTGATGCAGGGCAGGAATATCATCTAAGCAGTGGGAATTGTAGATTGCTCCCTCTCTCCCCAAGGCATTCTCTTTGTCTATCTATTTGGTGTGATTAAAAATACAATGATGAATGCATATTTCTTCCAGATGAATAACTTGAAGGGCTTGGCAGCAGATGAATCAGGGAGCAGTGTGTTGGTAGACAGACTAGCCAGGTCAGATGGATTCACAGTCAGATCCTCTGTAGGCTGGACTTCCTCAGCAGGGAGCGAAAAAAAAAAATAAATGAGGAGGTCATCTGGACAACAGTCCATAGAACCACATAGGGCTGGATCTGGTTAAATTCACATCAAAGCTGCAGGAAAGATTTTTATGTGATAGTACGATCTAATCACCTGAAAAATTGAACTTCTATTCTCAACTGTTCTCTCATTCTCAGTCTTAAGTGAACTTTAAAGAAATTTAAGTTAAAAATATAAAACATGGAAACAACTGTCACAGGTGAAAACGTGGCACTACCACAGCTGTACTGTACAGCTGTACATCCAATGCAACAATTCGCTGAACACTTAAACGTATATAAGGACTTGTCCACATCCATACATTTAGATACCTCAGTACCAAACATATGAAACATAACTCTCCCCAATGACTGGGGAGCATCTGAACTTGAAGGGGAGTGTTTGAGGCTCATATCCCCAGTAGATGCTGCTCCTGGCAGGGCTACTGAGCACCCTCCACCCCCATCCCATTGCCCCTGCGAACCAGTGAGAGAGGAAGGCCCGCCTCTCCTTACATGTCAACTTCAGACAGCATGCCTCTTGCTGCCTCAAAGCTTTGATACCAAAATAGTCCAGGAAGCCTCTGTCTTAAAAATGCCCCAGCAGACCTTGATTCTGGGGATAGAGGGAGGGAAAAGAAAGAAAGAGGTTGGAAAGAGAGAAAACACAAGAGAACTAGAGTATTACCAGAAGAAAGAAATGAAAGAAAACAAAAAGAAAAAAATTATTTGATTGCTCAACATCGCAGTGCACTGCAAAACACAGAAGTAATACTATTCAGTCTGACCAGCGTTTGCATTGAAAGAATTCTGATAGATTTGTCACTGGGGGCCTGGATGAAGTAGAAAGGTGTGAAAGGCCCCTACAGGAGAGTAACACTGCTCTCCTCTGAGGCTCTTGGCTTCCAAAGATTTCAGAGCATCCACATTTATTAAATAATACATAAACAATGTTATTCATAACATCTGAATGAAAAGAATGCTTTAATAATAGAACTGGTGGTGATTTTATAGAGCCGAGGAAATGTTGAATATTGGAGAGGACAGGGTCTGTTTTTAATGATCTGCAGCTGAAGTCAGAGAGAGTGGGATGACGGAAAGAAATAATCAGACATTGGAGAGAGAGAGAGAGATGAAGGAACGGTCTGAGAGACAGAGTGAAAGCTTAAGGGCATGTAAAATCCAATTCTTGACCTGCAAAGAAACATTACACATTTACCTCTCTATACATTCACCAACTTTATTACAAACAGTGGGTATGAGGTTTAAACTAGCTTTTAAATGAGGCAATGCATATCACATGCACATTTAGAATTTAAAATAGCTCACTACCCAGTAGGGCTGCACGATTTTGCATAAAATGAGAATCACGATTTTTTGGCTTAGAATTGAGATCATGATTCTCTCACGATTTTCTTTTCCAATATAAATATTTATTGCACTTATTAACTGCACATCAACTTCGTAACAGTTGAGACTGAACATAAACAATAAATAAACATAAAAACAACAAATGTCTCACGTTTTGTTGTTGCCGCAAAATGTTGTACTGCTTGAAATTCCGTCTCCACCATTGCTCGACGCTGCGTGTATAGAGCAGGTAGTGCAACAATAGAAAAATAGTTGCGGGACGGCACTGTGTAGCGTTTGTCTAGGGTGTTGATCATTTTCCTAAATCTCTCGTTTTGCACAGTGTTGATGGGAGCCATATCTTTGGTCAGGTGATAAGTGATAGCCTCCGTAATTTCTTTGTGCCTGCGGGAGTTTGACGTGTATAGGGAAGCGCTGTATAAGGTTCCCGTTATTGATGTTTGGGTGGTTGACCGGGACGGATTTTCTCCTGTCACTTTCTCGTCATCCCTGACTAGGGTTGCCAACTCCCTGAAAAATAAATAAGGGACACCTCGTGGCCAGGGCCGGGCGACCCAGTTGTCTTCACCCTTCCCAGTGTGGTGAATTTTCTAGCTCTTTTTTTGTGTGTGAAATTATTTTTTTAACCATTTGACTTGAAGTTGATTTAAGTAGATGCATATTCTTTGTGATATGAACACATGTGAAACAAATGATCATTTAGCCATTTATTTTTAGCTCAAAATGACAACATTAACACAGTAAAACAGGTCTCTTTCTTAAACAGAAGCCTGTCATGCTTAACTTTTGAGAATATAAGTAAATCTTTCTTTAAAAGCACTCTGTCCTGCTTAACTTAAAATAATAGAAAACAATAGAAAGAAAAATATTCTTGTAACAGTGCACATTTAGTGCATTTAGTACAATTGGCTTCAGTTGAGGTATTATTTCAGCTTTTCTAATGCTAATCAGCTGCTCCTGTTTGTAAACCCGCTTGTTCCCATGATTACGCATCTTAACTCATCATCATTATTCATCTATGTATTACTTTTATGTATTAGTCATCTATTTGTTGTAATCATCTATCCTTGCAGTTGTTTATTACACAAAATAAATTATATTATCACACTTCTGGCCACATAGCGCTGATATTCACTGCACATGCCCATATTAACGTTTTCCAGCCAGGTGTTTTCCTTTTCCCATTCTTCCCTTTCTCTGAGGGGAACAAACATTGCTGCTCTAATGCTGGGCTCACACTGTGCGATTTTTGGCCCATTTTGAGCCGATTTTTGAGTGATCGGACCGATTTTGGCCTTCATCGTGCGTCGCTGCTCAATCACAGCTGCCTGATCAATGTTTTTCATTAGCAATTTAGCAAAGTTGATGGTACTGGTGTGTCTGTGTGAGTGAAAGACAGAGAGAGCGAGCGACAGATTTTCTGTTATAACCTTCATGTTATGGAGGCACAGTGTGAGCACTCAGGTCGCATCAGAGCATCGGGCGGTATAGTGTGAGAGTACATCGTGACATACGAACTTCTAACCCCTGCGAGTCAATCGTGCAGTTTGAGCAGGAGCTGAATAACGTGACTGAAAAAAAATCGCACAGTGTTTGCCCAGCTTTAGGTGTACTGTCGTCCGAGACTTGCACCGCAGAGTCGGCGTTTGTTTCCCTGTTGGCCATGCTTCTTGTTGTGGTCATCTGTTGTCTCCCGGTATTTTCTCCGCAAGCGACCTTTCCTCGACCAATGAGATGAGCGGTAATCTGAATTGTCATACTCGAATTGTCATAAGTGTGCTGTCAGCTCATTGGTCACAAAGCAGGAGAGGGGCTGGGAATTATGTTTTCAAACAAAGTGTTAATTCCATAAACATTTATAGACTACTTTTGATTCTCACTGTATTACGGGACAAAGTGCGTCCCTTATTAGCTCAATACGGGACGTGTACTTTTGTTTCGAAATACGGGACGATTCCGTATTTTAAGGGACGGTTGGCAACCCTATCCCTGACGTGCTCTCCGTTGTTTTTCCCCTGCTAATTTTAGCATCACACGGCACAGCTTCTGTATCACGTGGTATAAGGCTCCGCCCTTGTCATTTGTTGAGCAGGAAGAGTGAGCGCTTGTTTTCATGCAGATTACGTCCCGGATCAAAATGCGGTACAATCGTTGTCGTCTTTTTTTTTTTTTTTTTAAATCGTTGTCATTTGGAAATGAGATCGCACATAAGTATGAATCGAGATCGCGATTTTCTAACGATTAATCGTGCAGCCCTACTACCCAGCTGGTGAAATCTGCTCTTTAAGAAAAGTCACACATGAAAATGGGAGAGCAGAGAGAAGAAGAGTCCAACAACATAACCGGTAACCAACATCCAGAGAATATATTTAGTTGAACTGGAGTAGTAGTTGGAATAATCCAGGTAGTTTTTCTGAATACTTTTTCTACTTTGAATATGAACACCCCCCCAAATGGCACACTCCTCAGCTATACATTGTGCATGTTATGTAGATGTAAGGTTTTATCTTCTTCTCGTAAGCCTGCAGTATGCAACCATGTGCGCTTGCTAAAGTTTGTGATGAGGTGATGAGAATAAAAGGATAAATGACACGATTAAGGATAAAAGACTCTGAGTGGCCTCCTATTGGTTACTTGTTTTGCATTTTTTACCAGTCGTCAAGACGGCAGTATTTCAACTTTATTGTGAACTGCTCAGAGGGCAGATGCAAGAGCTAGCCAGTGGCCACCTTGTATGTTGCTCCATGATCATTCTGTGTGAACAGACCCATTGCCTTGTTCAAATCCAAGCTCACCTGTTCGCTCAACATATAAGTCTGGGTTAGCTTGTTAATTCAGCAATGCCTAGCGCTAGGCAGATGAAAGCCCTTGCACCTGTCAAACAAACTGCTGGAACTGTGATAAATTAATGATCAAATGACTCACTGAGAAGTGCAGTGACATTACCAAGTCCTGTATGCACCAAAGCTATAGAAATAAAGATGGAGTGAAAAGGAAAGGGTGTGAAAATGACAGAAAGAATGAGTAAGAGAAAGAAAAAGAGAAGACATAAAGAGAAAAAAGATAGAGAGACAAAAGAAAAAAAAGGAGGCGAGGAAGAATACCAAAGTAGGAAATATGAAAATTAGACTGTAAGAAAAAATAGGGGAGAAAAAAGAAAAAAGAAACTGACATCAAAACATCTTCAATGGAGAGTGTGGAGTGTATGTTTTCAAAGAAAGATGAATAGTAAGAAGTAGGGACAGCTATAGTGCCCTCTAGTTTGTAAATTATGCACAAAATAGAGGTACACTTACAATGCTACTTTATAATGGTTTAAAGCTTTTCTGGATTACAGCTCTGCTTTAACCAAATTTCTATAAACATACGGAGCAGACTGAAAAAACAATTCAGTCCAGAACTCTATCCCAGGCCTCCTTATTCACATTAATAATGTCTATGTGTATATAATGTTTACCGGATTAGTTATAAATTTGTTTATCTTGGAGTGAGATGGCAATGACATTTTTAAGAAGACAAGGAGGCACAGATGTTTGATAATTATTATTTTTCTATACAAGCATACAAAGCATACTAAAAGTAGCAAAAACAAATGTGCATGTCTGTTCTAGTGCTTTAGAAAGACCTTACAGCATTTAGGTGCTTCTTAAAAGACCTTTCACTTAAATTCACTCCTTTTCTATTATTTAAATGCTAACTGGACTACGCTCTTAAAAAATCTCACAGAGCTGTTTGCCTAGTATGTATCTAAAAGCGTCCAACCAAACTGAAACACTTGCCACAGAATTATCTGGTTTTTTGTTGTTTATTTTTTCTTTTTTACTGTGTTCCAACACCGTAGTCAACGCAATATTTTGATAGAAGTACATTTTTATTAGGGACGTAGACAAAAATATTATCAAATAAACTGTTGTCAAGAAGGGTTTGTGTAAACAATGCATGCTGGCGGCTTTTGCTTCTTTAAAGAGTTAGTCATACTGTGGATACTGTGCACATTTTTATCCCTATTGTCGTCCAGGTAGTGTAGCACAGTGCTTCAGCACATCCTTTATGCAGTTATCCAGCAAACTACCAGACTTCCCCCTGCTGTTCCACGGGCCTTTGATAAGAACAGAGGGAAATTAAAATCATGAACCTGAATTATGAATCCAATCACAAGATACCCTGCAAAGGCTCTTTCACTGCGTGGCTATTTCTCCTCTCTCTCTCTCTTTCTGTCTCTCACTTTTACTTTTGTTCTTTGTTTCTCTTTCAGCCATGGTGTTGTTCATTACATTTCTTTTTCTCGATCCCACATTCTCTCTCCTTTTTTGCTTGAGGAGGATTCAACTGCAAGCACATTCCATAAGAACTAGAGAAAAGCGAGGAAAAAAGTTTCAAACGATGATAACACACAGTTTGATAAAACTGACAAGGGACTCAATTAAGGCTTCCCTGTCAAAGCATGAGTGATATTTTATTAAGTGGCAGCGTGCCATTCGATGGGTACATCAAGCGACACATCTGTAGACGAGAAGGCTGCGCCAGCCGGGTAAGAGGGACACATGTTGCCACTTTCAGGAAACATCAGTCAAACCTCACTTCATCACGTCTACTGAAAAATTAAGAGGCCCCGTTATTAGGATGCTCATTTACTTTTTCATGCACCACCCCTAATATTTGAGGATAGACTCTTGGCACCCCCTCTTTTTTTTGCTTTTATTTCGAACACATCGCAGCACAAAGACTTCTGGTATGAGCTTTTGTTACACCAGCGTCAGAACACCAAGACCAAGATTCTGCCACAGCTAAAGTGAAAAGATCCAAAGGCTTGCATTGCTGCTTTTACACATTTTTAGGACGACAGGTGTCCTTGTTTTGCAACTGTGTCAAATATTTAAGATGCGATTCTGTTTCTACAATACAATGTTCAATGTATTAAAACAATAAATGGTAGAATTTTCTCCTGAGTAGATATTAAAGTAGTCATTTAAATATTTGTATATAGTAGGGCTGCCACAAACGATTATTTTGATAGTCGACTAGTCACCAATTATTTTTGCGATTAGTCGACTAATCAGATCATCATCCATTGGACATAAAACGTACAGCTTATTGCACCAGCAGCATCTGCTCTTATATAACTACCATTAGTGTTTAAGGTATGTGCTAACTAAAAGGTATGTGCTAACTAAAAATAAAGACAAGATGATAGTTTATTAAATTTTAATGAAATTTGCAGATTGTTTCGGTGAACTTTAATAAACTCCTTGCAATGTAAAATATAACAGGACACCGGAGTATATTCTCCAGCATCTCACACTTCTGATAATCAGTTGTCTGCTTGACGTTTATTCAGCTGTGTAAAAACTATAACTTTAATCTCAGCCAAACCGATTTACTCAGGAACAAATAAAATACAAAAAAAAAGCCAAACAATAACATTTTTAAGTTATCTAAGTGACTTATATATCATGTTTAACCTGAGTAGCGAAAGACGGCGGTGGGTTTGAAAACGATTTGCAGGGAGTCCGGTGTTCTCACGGGCTCTAGCGAGCCTTGCCCCCGGCTCGCTATCGAGCTAGTGGGTAACAGACGTCTCCGAAAACGTCGGAGCGCTTTTGAAAATATGTGGTGTCTTGATAAACTGAGCAGATATTTACACAGTTACATTCTCGCCTGAAAATATGTTAAACGTTTATTTTGTGACCCAGAAAGAATAATAAGAGTAACATTAAAACTAAGTAGCTGCCGCCATTGTTGGAAACTGAGCTGGCTGCGCTATGAATTCTGGGACAGAGCTACTTCTTCTTCTTCGGGGTTTAACGGCAGCTGGCATACTTGTACATGCAGTGCTGCCATCTTCTGTTTCAGTCCGTTATTACACTCTTAAATCCTACTACTTATTCCTGCGGCTTTTGTGATCTTACAAAGCTTCAAACAATGCGTCGACTATTAAATCAGTCGTCGTCGATTTTGATAGTCGACATAATCGTGACTAGTCAACTAATCGTGGCAGCCCTAGTATAAAGAATATATTTTAAACATAAGAGCTTGACCATATTTAAAACAGCACAGATTTATCCAGAAATACACACAACTGAAAATACTCTAGTGTTTGTGCCTTGGTGTTCCTATTTGAGATGAACATGCACTGGTACACCAGTTTCACAAAGCTGCAGAAAGCACAGGTGAAAAAAAGGTATTCTACTTTCTTAAAATAAAATGTATATTTTAACAGTCACTTTTATTTTAGTGTCCCACACATCTCATTGCTTTGTCTCTAACATATTTGTATTAAATATGAATTAAAACTCATTTGATTGAGACTCTTTGTAAAATGGACTGTATTACTATTTGTCCAGCAATGCGAACAGAGGATTTGACCGTAAATATTACATTTGAGTTCTGTTGTTTGTAGATATTCAGCAAGTTTCTCACTACTTTAGATTTCCGTTTTAAGAAAAGTAAACTTAATCTTTCGAGAGCACAAACATGTTGATGTTGTTAAAAAGAAATCAGCAGAGCTCTGATGTGCCTGGAAGAGGCCGTGGTGTTACAGTAAGAAGAAACTTTAATTCTAAAGTCTCTTTTGTAATTGTTGTTGTAGAAATCTTGTACTGCTGAGAAAAACTAGATACTCCCCTCCACACACACACACACACGCACACACTTTCTCACATACTACATACATGTGTGTGTACGTGGGTATACATGTTGCTGTACACAAGTATGGTTTTGCATTCAAACTTGCCTGGGATGTTTGTGTATGGTTGTTTGCATTCATCTCCACATATGCGAGTGCATGCAGGAGCTGACACTTGGTTGTACAGGAGCTCAGTGCTGACCATACATAGTCTGTTTCATCTAGAACAAAAGCTCTGTTGGAGAACACAAAAGGCCAGGTTCAAAAGCATTGCAGGCGTCAGGAGCCCAGGCCTAGATACATGAAACAATCAGTGTAAACTTGTCTAAAGCTAAGAGGGCTGTGATGCACCTACAACAATGCATCTCATGCTCAACTGCAGCCACAGCTCTGTCCACATAAGACAAGATTAAAGCTCTAGGTAGATCAAACAGTGCTGATGATTAGTGAAAAGATTTGTGTGCATGTGTGTGTGTTTTTTAATCATTGAATAATATGTTGCTCCCGAGACAATGCTTTATGTATGCTGCGCATGATCAAAATCACAGAACTCTGATCTGTGTTGCTGCCATGATTGTGTGCCAGAGTACCTATGTGCACTTGCATGTTTGAATGGAAGATTTCTTTACATGTAACAAATGATAAAATTAATGTTGCAATGGATGAGAGTGGGTATATGTGGAACTTACACTCAGTCATATCTCAGCAGCAGTCACTGGCAATACACTGATGGATTCAAGAACAAGTAATGTTGTTTTAATGAAGACAAAAGCACACACACACAGCGCTATAAATGTGTGAAGGTCTCAATCTTTCTCCTCTCCGTTATTCTTTCATTTTCTCTGCTCTCCTCCATCCTCCTCCACATATTTATGACTGATAGACGTGTGTGAGTCAATGCTTTCATCATGACTCGACTGGCTCAGTTTGAAGTGGCCTGCTGTGCTTACTGAAGTTGATGAGCTACTACTTGAGAATTTGACATTTTCATTTAGACGGTACTATTATGATTATTTTCCACCGTTGGAAAGTGGTTTTGCTATTCTAAGTTAGTTAAAAATTAAAACAGGCTTGTGTGTGACTGAACTGAATTTCAACACCTTTAAAAGAAATAAACAGAAGTTTCACAACAGTAACATCTGGCAACCATCACTTAATGACAGTAAAATAAAGTCTTACAAAACTAAGGATAGGTTTTACGTAAGCCGGTGAGGTGTAATGTGTTTTTTACCAGAGCATCGTAAATATAATCCAATCTGTATTGGCCAGGTCAGTCATTTTTATGGACTGAGTGCTGCTGTGCTAGTAAAGATTTCAGATTCGTTTAGCTTCTGTATAATGCCTACTAAAATCCGCCTTTGCCACAGTACTATGCAATCTTTTTGCAAATTTTAAAGCTAGACCAGTCTCTATACAAATTAAAAACAGGTTATTGGTACGCAAGTGAATGGAGGATTAAAAAAAAGATTGTATGATTGTGTCTCTAGGTTGGTAGCCTGGAAAACCGAGACACTGCCAGCAGCTCACTCAATAATCAATCTTTAAAGATAAAGATCAATAATAAAGATTGATATTTTTTTTATTTTCAATTTTAAATGCACAGTGTCAACAAGGGTGTGACTATGAAAACTTTGAAAGCTATGGTTTTCACCCTTTCAAGTTAATGATCTCTGAGGAACCGAGACATTTCTGACCTTTAGAAATATAAATTTTAACATCCTGAAAGATTAAACATTGATTCTAATCCATCCACCACATATCTTGTTAACCCTTTTTACCTTAACGTAGAACAAGTCTGCCAAAGTTTCTTTGTAAGCCTGTCAAGTTTGCATTTCTTACTTCCAAAGAAATTAATTTTACAATACAGAAACAACATCAAAGAAGAAAAAAAAACAATAAATAAATAAAACGATGTGAGTAAAGCCCTATGTTTGACCCTCGTTCTCTTCAAATTCCTTATGGTTTGGCAAATGAAGATATAAATACACATACACACAGAATGTTTAGTCTTCTCAAAATGTGTACAAATGTATCGAAAGTGAGGTAAACAATTTCAAACACCCTGCTCTGTGTCAGTCCCACTGACAGCTTATGCTAACAGACCAGGAAGGGGTGATAAGGGTGATGCATAATAGTACAATGATTTTACCCTATTTGAGGCATAGGTACAAAACGAATATGGAACAAAAAGAAAACAAACAAACAAAAGAAAAACAGTTAGTTGGTGATGTTGCGTAGCATAACAGTACTAATTGGATACAGATACATTTGTGGAGGAGAGCTTAACAGGCCTTTAAATTATGCATTAATCAAACAAAGCTTAATATGAACTGACAAGGAGCCTGGCAATCTGGCAACCATCTGGAAGACAGGCCTGTCAGTCAGGAAGAGGTGAAAAAGAGGAATGGCTGAACTCTGGGTTAACCTAGAGAGAGGAAAGAAGGCGGGAGGAGAAAGAGCAAGAAAGAGAAGGACACACAGCCAAGAAACATGAGGCAAACAATGAGAGGTGGAGGTTGAGAAAGACAGTGAGAGACGTTGGGTTTTAAGGTTACAGACAAATATGAACAATACAGAGGTTTATTTCAACACTAATAAAATGGGTGGGGGTCAAGTATCCCTGATGCAAATAAAAGTTCAGTTACAAAGGCCAATTTGACAGCTTTGCTGAGAAAGGCCTTGTGGGACATTCATTTATCCTCTGTACCAATAGCCACATAATCCGTTTTGTGCTGCACACCTATTCAGACAGTCACACACAAATAACCACAAACATTTGCAGAACTACTTCAAGAAATCAACCAAACACAGTGATGATGTAGTACTACACAAGAACCCCTTCTTTCTTTCTCACAATAGCACACAATCCACATTCCGATCCAAGTATCCAATACCTCACTTTAACCAGACAAATAAACTTGTGGCATGTCTGACTGCTGGTTGTACCTCATGAACCCAGCTGACAAGCAGTGTTGTTGTTGTTGATAATATAGTTGTTGGTTGCAGTCGCGTGCTGTTGTAATGCTGCGGGTGTAGACCAAAAGCCCACAATCAAACGGTTCTCCAAATGGCGGAGTTCTACCACCGAGCTGATAGGCTGCCATCTGCAGCTGCTTCCTGCTGCAGATGGGGACACAGTAACGAGGCGAACAAGAAGAAAACTGACAAGACTGTGATACAAGCAAGGAAAGATACTTCTACCGGCTTGTGCTGCACTTTGATTCGCTCCCTCCAGTGGTTAGTGATTTTGATTTCACCCGTCTGTATTGTACTTAGACTCCTTTTCTCCTTTAAAATCTTAGTCTGATTTCACATTGTTCTCCACCTAAGTTATGTATGACAAATGCCTGGGGCCAAATCACCATCAAAGGAACATATCGAAGGAACACAGCGCTTCCCAGCTTCTTAGAGATGACAGATGTCACTTTTGAAGTAAGCAAGGGGATGAAAGTGGTAGGGATGTGACGGGCAGCATGAGGACAGCTTCTCCGCCGCGACCTGCCATCATCAGTGCTGCTGAAGCTTAATGGGGAGAGACTGGAGGGGCCTGGAGGCTTCAATGGCCGTCTAGGGTGTCTGCCTTAGTGCCCAACAGGGGCCAAGCTTTAAATAAAAACCTATCCTACAAGTAGTGAGCACCCAACCTGGCAGCCAGTCAGCTAGCCAGCAACACTACTAGTCAGCCAGCCAGAAAGCCATCATCCCTCTGCCACCCATTGGGATGGAAGTGTCTCCCTCCGTTACACTGGCTGTTCTGCCAGTGGATTCGTCAGGGTATAGAGAGAATAGCTAATCTGAGGGAACCAGCAGCCCAGAATCAAAGGGCCACTGGCTTCTCTCTTCCTTGTATGTAGCAGCGCTCACCTGGGTACTATCCCCAGTGTGACAGAGCGAGCAGCAAGAGGACTTGGTAAACAAGGCAGAGCAATGCAACTTTCAAACAGAGAGGCAGCTAGTGCAGGGAAACCAAAACAAACTCTTAACTCAGGAAATTCACAGAACGTTTTCCCCCTGCCTTCCCCACTGTTCCCTGTGTCTTTATTGTGGCTTGATATGTCACCACTGTCTATATCTCCTACTTACTCAGGACTTCAAGTGGCTGTCTCTATTTTGCTGGGCCATAAATTATTCAGTGCCATGTGTCTTCTTAGTATCTGCGCTTTCCATTGGGTTGCTATCTTATCCCTTCTTCTGAAAGAAGGGCTGGTGCTTTGAGACAGAGTTTGCAAAAGGTAACACAGGAACTTCAGCACCGACAACCACTTTCTTAGTAGGAGCTCTTGTCAAGTACATATATTTGTTCCAGCACAAGGAAAATATGAAAAAGAAAAACAAGAAAAAAGTTGTATCTGAATACAACATGGAACCCAACAAGCTCCACTGCTGCTACTACAACAACTTGGACTTGTATCTGAGCTAAAAATAATGACAGTATTCCACATAGAGGAGTGTGTGTGTTGTTTCCCCCAGCACATGCGTGTGTGTGTTGGTGGGTGGGTGGGTGGGTGGGAGCCCAGAGAGCTGACTGTATGTAAATAGCCATATGAGACTGCATAGCATTACTGTCCAGACATTGAAGAGGTGACCTGATCCCAATTAATCACACAATCCCAGGGAGAACTGTCACATCTCATCTCCATCAGCAGTACCATCCTGTTCTATCTCCCTGTCTTGTCATCGTCTGTTCCTCCATCTCTTTTTGCCTTTCTTTCTCTCTCTCTCTCTCTTACACACACACACACACACACACAGAATCCATACACTACCAGGCCCCTCACCAAAATTCCCCCTCCCCATCACCTCCATGCTTTTATTCAAACTCACAGGGTCTAGAGTTGACAGGTCAGCTGGCACGGGCCATGCGGTCCCCACCTGTCCCCTAGCTTCTTCCCCCAGAAGGCAATGTGCCAGAAGAGCAAAGAAAGGGCTCTTTACAGATATCTTTACAGCTGCCAAAACAAGATGCAGCCTTAGGGTTTCCCATCCCCCAAAGAGATTCAATGTTTGCATTTTACCACTATAGGTGAAGGAGACCATCTATTCTACGGTTTATTAGTCTCTTCAATAAACCATAAAAAAGATTGCGACAAAAACATTAAACATCGGTGTGAAAGGCTGGTTGTTTTACTGAAATGTGACACGATGAAACTCGCAATGTAATGAACTCGAAACATCAACAGACTAAGTGACCGTTCTTGTAAATGTGGAATGTGAGTAAGTCTTTACAGGTCTATTGACTGACACGACTGCTGCTGTAAGTCATTTTGAAGCTTAGAGTGATGACTTTGTTGGTGTCTCACACAAATGCACATACACACAAGTCTGAGCTCTACCTTTGCAAAGAGCATCATTAAGAAAGTATAAAGGGAAATGTGACATCCCAGGTTAAGTATCACTTTATTTTTTGTCTTCTAATATTCTTTTTTGGGGGAAAGAAAAGTTTTTTTAGATGACCTGAAAGAGGACAAAGGATTTGCAAAAAAATTATGCAGTTTGACTCCTGTGTGACCTGAAACTGAAAAGACTGGTCTAATGAGGGTTGTCTGTCGAATCTATAAGCAACAGTGAAATAGAACACATTCCCATTTTTTCCAGACATTGATACAAGAGGAGATCAAAACACTAGGCATGTCTATGAACACTGCACAGTGGATACAGGAGTCATGTCGTAGCTTTGTCTTGATTCATCCTGATATAACCATTTTGAGTATTCCCTTTGAAAATGGGAAAAGTGGCATCTTGTGAAATCACAGAAGAAGTCAGGATACTCTGTATCACATGTCATTAAAGTTCTATTGTTTCACCCATCTGTTAGTAGACTTTTTCTTGTCAGCGTGTTCAAGCTGTTCCCTATTGTGCTGTTACAGTTACAGGACTGTCACATGAAATCTGAAGTCTAAAGAAATTCTGGGCAAAGTCATTCAAATCATTTATAACAGCAGTTACTTTTTAAAAAGTTGAGAAATTTTTTTTTTCCCTTACAGCTGTTGCTATGAAAAGTTTAATCAATGTAAAGTAGTATTTTTAAAACATGTAAACAAAATCCGTGGCAATTAAACTTCATAAATACTCCTAACTCTGTTTTTTTAATTACTTCATGGTCTTTACCCTTTTCTTTTTTCCACACGCTTTGAAGATTTTTTCTCCAAAATCTGCAGAACACTGGAAAAATCAGGATGTGCACAAAAATAAAAACAAGAGCCTAAAAAACATAGATGATCCCAAAAGATCCAAATAATATATATTAAAAAAACGTGACTGGAATAAAACTGGAGAACTGGTATATAAACATGTGGGGACGAGGTGAGAATCAAAGGGGACACAGGTCTATAAATACCCAAAGATTAAAAAAAGATACAGGTGTATCCAACAGATAAATACAGAAAGTATGTCATATATTAAATATATGAAAGAAACCTACAAAAATGAACAAAAGATCAAAATTTCTATGAAAAATTATTAACATTTCTTCACTAAGAAGCTCATTACTTTGTAGGTACAGAGTAGAACGAGAAATCTAAGCTAGTCCCACACTGACTAATCATAAAATGCAATTTAAGTCACATTTACAGACACACACAACCTGGCTAAATTAATAAGATGCCAAGGTTGTAGTTGTCATGTCTTTGGTTATCACTCACTGTGGATACTTGGAAAAAAAAGTTCATTCCTGACCTTAGTAACTTGCAGAACCTTCTTTAGTAGCATCAAACACTATCAAATCTTAATTTTAGATGCATGCATTTTAGATGAAAGACAATCTAAATTATGACTTTCCCTGATGAGCACTGCTATTTCTTGATTGCTCCCAACTGGAAAAAATAAAATAAAAGTTTATTTTCATAAATCGCGATAGAATGCTAGCCTTCGAAGGTGTAGCGGTTAGCACATTTTCTTGGCAAGCAAGAGGCTGTTTGTTTAACTCAAGCCAAAGAAATACATCCCTTTGGAGGTGCATCAGGAAAGGCATCTGGTGTAAAACTGTGCCAAAACAAACACGTGGAGCTATCCACTGTGGCAAGGGAGCAGCTAATATAACCCTTAAGAAGGACAGCTATACTTATTGACTTCACCTAACCTGAGTTGCCACTACTTCACTTGAAGTGGTTAGAGTTAACAATCTGAGGAACACAGAACGACCAAATCATCAGAAAAAAGCATATGTTACATATATTCATGTGGCCTTTGGCAAACTTGAGGTATGCTTTAGTATTTTTTTTTCCTTAATACCATTCGTATTTTGTGTTTTTATTGCAGTTTACATAGAAAGATAGCCATCCATTTTCTTAACTGCTTATCCCTTTTTAGGGTCAGGGGAGGCAAACCTGGATATCATGGGGGAAAGAAGCATAACCCACCCACCCTCTTGACAGACGTATTCACACCTGTGGTCAATTTAGAAGGGGGGCAGGAAGCTAAAGTACCTGTAGAAAACCCAAGACAGTGCAAGCAGAACACAGAAACTCTACACAGAAAGGCCACAGTCAGCAAGTGGATTCAAATCCAGGACCTCCTTGCTGTGAGGTTACAGTGTTTTAGCCTTTTTTAGCCATTTTTCAGCTGTGTACATATTGAAAACACTTCTTGTAAAATTATTTGAAAGGTGTTATGTTGCAGGTATGGTTCAAGGCATGGTTCATTGGTGTATGCATCTATTTACAGGGCGGGTCACTTCTGAAACTCTCTAAACTCTCCTCCTCTTACATTGTTTTGTGTGCTCCACCAATCCTCTTTCTACCATTTTCTCATGCTATAAAAAAAACTGATAACTGGATGAAAAAAAATGTAACAGTGGAATATGTATTTATCATGGCAATGAGAACCAATATAAATGACTCTATTTTAAATCATGTTAATCATCAATACAGTTCCAGAAATGTACAAAAGACAGGAGCCAGTAATGGTGTATGTCACAATCATAGACATATCTAATGACAGCAGGACTATAGAGGCATTGCCAAAGTAGGGAACACCGTGCTGATGTTTTTTAAGTATAAACCAATTAACTTGGGTATTGTTTTCATAGTGACAACAAAAGCCAACTTAACCCTAAACTATGTTCTTTCAACTCAAACAATACTGTTCCCCATAGTGTTGTTTCGGCCTAGATTTATCCAATAGATAATTATTTTTAAGTAATAGAAAATCCTTATAGATTATGTAGTCCTAATAGGAAAACATCCTAACACTGTGATGTCGGATGTCCATTTTGTTGAAAGTACAGTGCCGAAGACTACAAAATAAGCATCTTACTTCACCACATGTTCTAACCCAGTTGTTTTATTCAGATCATATAAACAAGAGCGACCTATGAAAAAATATCTGTTCAGGCTAATTTGATGTTTAATATTTCTTCTTCTTTAAAACTCTAACTTTGCACTTTGCATGGATGTCTCAAAGCTATGAGCGCACTGCCAAAACTTTGCCTTTGTCCTAAAACTCTTCACTCAGGTTGGGTGTTTAGAGGCAAGCTCCACTTACTGCTCTCCAATGTTGAGATTGTTATGACAAAGAGAGCATAAATTAATTGAACTTGTTTGTCTTTTTGTATTTTTCTCAGCAGTGCGCACACAGCGAGTAATTTCTCTCTTTTGAATCTGCAACAAAAAAACTGAAATGTCTGTAAAAATGCAGCTATTAATGAATCTGTGTTAGTGTTTTAGATTAATGCCTGAATGTTGCAATTTGGTATTAAAAATAAAAAGTGATGCATGAACTTATCAACGTTCCAAAGTAACAGAGTAACTGGGGATGCCATGTGGTCTGATGGTAAATATTTTGGTGTCCCTTTGCACAAGTCAGCTGTTCCAGACAGAATTCAGGTTTGTAGGGTGGAATAGTTTATAATAATACAGGTCTGGTCTGAATAATACTTGTGCTGCACCTGAGTGCTAATCCTCAGAACCCTTTTGCACAGTGCCCAGCGATTTCTAGCAGAAAGGTTTCCTATATCAAAAGCGTATTGATTTTCTTTCATCCTTATTTTATTGATCTAAATTTTTTTACTCTTTGGAGAGAAACAAATTTGTGACATGAGCTAAGTGAAGTAAGCTAGCACTGGATTATTTTGGGTAGTACCCAGCCATCCTCCATCCATCCATTCGCTTCCACTTATCCTTTTCAGGGTCGCGGGGGGCGCTGGAGCCTATCCCAGCTGTCATAGGGCGAGAGGCGGGGTACACCCTGGACAGGCCGCCAGTCTGTCGCAGGGCTAACACACAGAATTCATACCTATGGGCAATTTAGACTAATCAATTAACCTATCCCGACAAACTGCATGTCTTTGGACGGTGGAAAGAATACTGGAAAACCCCAGCTGGCATCATGTCTGTTTACTGGTATGGCGGTATTTGAAAAATCCATGTCATACATTAAATTATTACCAATATACTGCCCTAATATTAACAAAACCTAAAATTATTTTCCATTTTTATCCAATGTGTTTATTTCCTGGACTGAACCTTGCACAGTTGAGCTGCTCTGACATATCTACTGTAGACCCAGCCTGGGTAATTATGAGCTACAAAGCTCACTGCCCTTGTCAAGATCTCACTACCCTTTCCAAGCTAGCTCAGTGTATAAGGGGAGGGGGCACATTCTGCTGTCTGGTTACCCCTAACACACACACAAACACACCTGGACCATGGCTGTTTACCTGCCAGGTTAAAGGGCTGAAGTCAGTGACAGAAGGAGATTTAATAAGGAAGCAAGGAGTTAGAAGGGGGTGAATATGCAGCAAGAGTAGAATATGAGGTAGAGGGGCAAAGAGGAAGGAGGGTGGAAAGAGAATGACAGTACAAAACAGAGGGAGGGGGTGAATGGGGGTCACAGAGTGATGAGGGGGTTAAATGCCACAAATGCCATGTCTCAAGGCCTCATAAAGACAAGCTCTGCATTGCTCTCAAGGTCAGGGCATGCACACATGCACCTGTCCAATGTTAGTGGTGGTTTTGTGGGTGGGTGGCTGGGAGAGCATGTGTGAGTGCTTCAGTATAAAATACACACAGTCTTGCTTCTTAGAGCCTACTGTGGAGGACAAATGACCTTGCAAAAATAAATTCTGACCACATTTAAATGGGGGGTTCAAAGAATCTGATGTTTCTGAACTTGTGTGCAACAAATGACAAACAGAATATTTATTGATATGATCAGACAAAGAGATCTAAATGAACTATGCAAGAGAATAATCACTAAGAAGGATTTGATATACTGTAAGCTTTAAAAAAATGAATATTTTATAGTATAAAAAGCAATTAACTTTGGATCTTAGTTTGGCAGGGTAGCATTTGTGTGCTCAAGAAAACCTTGTGGCCATTTATTAACATGGTATGGGCAAAAAAATGCATACAATACCACGATTTCCTAAACATTCCATGGCATTATAAAGGAATGATAAAGGGACCACAAAAATCACCCAACACAAACTTTTTCAGCTTTTTTCCTCAGTGATACGACCTTTGCTGGTTTTCATGCTAAAGAAGAAACACTTTATTCCAAAAAATCCCATATTGTTTTGTTAAACATAAGTCACTTGTGTTAAAAACCAATAGTGTGTGACTAAGCTTTTTTTGATTATCTTGTAATGGGAAGTCTATTAGCAACTATTTTATTTTCCTGGCATATTTAGTCTTGTTAAGGCCCCATTCACACAGCCCTATCACTAGTCAATGACCAGATGGAAAATCTCCTTTTGAGTTCAACTGGTTGAGAAATACATCAAAAAACAAAATTTAAACAGGAGGTTGATGACAAATCTCTGTGTAGATGAAGCCTACTTGAGACTGATAGATGTATTTTTTAAATTTTAACTACTACTTACTAATCTTGTTATTCTTAACTACAAAATACCTCCCAGTGTGTGTGTGTGTGTGTGTGTGTGTGTGTGTGTGTGTGTTACACTAATTTATCTGCATAGATCTATGCCCAAAAACAGCAACCAAGCCAGACACTGAAAAATAACATGGATACCAGTCTGATCCTTTGATCGCTTCCAACATACAGTAACTTTGCCACCTAAAACATTATTGTCCAGTGAACTTAACAGGCAGAGGCAGCTTTTAACAAATTACAGGGTAGCATTAGCATTAGGCAGAAGTGCATGTTATATGAGACAACCAATTAAGATCACTTATGGCCAGGGTAATATCCACTGATTTAGGCCTGAAAAAACGGCTTTGGTAGGATTATCCCTAGTGTAACCCGATCTCATTCTCTTATATTTAAACTCACATACACATCCAGGAGTTGACACTACATGTGTTGCAAAACCTTATACTCACAAATGCACGTGTGCACACACACACACACACACACACACACATAACAGACACTACACAGATGACAAGGCAACTGGGTCTTAGGCTGCATACATGTGCATGCCGTTGTCATTCCCAGACAGACAACAATGAATTACATTCAAAACTGCAGACTACGGACATCGAATATTGTTTACTAGCACACGCATGTAAGCGTTAAACATTTTTATTTAAGTTATTATAATCAGGAGTAAGAACGTACAAACTACCAATCTTTTGTTTTCAGTCAGGGCAAAACATTACTCCATCGTGACGGCCAATAGTGGACAGTTAAGAGTACCGCAGGACAAAAATATTGCTTTTTTTAACCTGTCTCGAGCCAAGAGTACCTGGATCATCTATTGATGGAAAATGAAGATATGAAGAGAAACTATGAATTTTCTGCCCTGGCAGCTTTATTTAAATATCTGAAAGTAGCGATGTCACTCCCAGAGCTCCAGTTCAGGGACATCTATATCTATCTTGTAGAGAATCGCTCACCTTACACTGCTGACAGGACAAAAGCTTTCAAAATATGAATTGCTGCGGAGAAGCAGGGATTGGTGCAATTTGGCCTGTAAGGCAGGGTTAGAAGAAGTGCTCTCATACATTGGTGTCATACTCTACACTCTTCTGGGAGCTGTAAATAAACATTATTAATGCATCCAATAGTACGGCAACTATCTGGCACTTTGACCAAGTTAAACTTGTAGATGTTCAAAAGATGGCTGAAGGGCAAAGGACTGCAGGTACTGTTTTTATCCTCCAGGTGGGCATGTCACAGTAGCTCTGATATCACATGAAAACTGTGAATACAAAATGTAACTTCAGATAAAAACAAGTGCATATAGAAAAAACGTGCCTTTAATAATATATATTAAAAATGGAATAATCCTACAAAATACCAGATCAATCGAGTTATATTCCAAAGCTTCCCAATTTTCTTCAGAGCACAATTTCATATATGTGCACCACCCATGAAAGTGCACAGTGGTCAAACTGAACCATATCCATCAAGATGCATGAAGTCAGAAATACTGTCTCGCTCATGCCGATCAAACCCTGTGTACTGGCATCTTTTAAACAGGACAAATGCCAATTCTGAGCAAATGCAAGGTTAAGTATTGATAATACAGTTGAGATCACTGTACTCATATATGTAATTGAGGCAATAAAGCCATGAAATGACATCATTATGAACTGTACTATCCAGAAGAACTGAAACAGTCACTTTTTTTCACTGTTTTTTTCTCCCTCCTTTGTATGGTCTGTACAGCAACCACTGAACATCTCCTCACCACTTATGCACACTAGCCAAACCCAGCATGTAGCATGTTATGGATCCCAGAGTCTGGTAATGAACTAATGGCTAATGCTCTACAGCCATTTGACTGACATGACAAATCCACAAGCTCTGTTTGCCTTTCACCTACTTGTGGCTCCTCTGTACTGCCAAAAGCCCCATTAATTCTCCCCATGGGCAGTTTTTAAGGCATCCACAGAAAACCATTGAAACGCAACCTAAAACCACAAATGGGAGTGCCAGTGTAAGCTAAGTTTAAACTGGCACAGTGGAGTGTATTTTCCTTCACCTCGGAACCACTGAAGCTGACCTCGACATGCAGAGAGACAGTTTAAGGGATGTGTTCGCTGGTGTGTCTTGGCTAGATATGTCTACTAGATCACCAACTGTAACGAAATGTAGCATTGTCAGGTTGTTGTGGTGGGACTCTGTGGTGAGACTGACCCCCACTTTCCCTCCACTTCTAGCAACCACAAGTGCATCTTTCCAGGGGTCAAGACAGGAAAAGAAATCTGTTTAAGAGGAGAAAAAAAATCCATCCAAGACCCTGCACAATTCCCATGTCTGAGGACAACTTGTTTGCCTCAAATATGGCTTGGATGAATAATCTTCAGAAAGTAAGAAAAAACAGAATTAGTCAACAAAAGAGATCAGTAGTTGTACGTGGCAGAGATAACAATAAAAGCAGTTGAGTGGCACTAAGCCTTTAAATCTTTCTGGTTTTGAAATAGCATTTTTGGCAGTGGTTTGAATTCATCAGTCTAAAACAAAATCCTACAGCCTGCCAAAATGTATGACACAGTTGCTCTCTATGAGAACATTAGTCCAGCAATTTGAAACCTTGCACTCACAAATCACCGTACAAAGCACAAGAGGGAACAAAGCAAAACTGACCTTTCAAATGATTAAGCTGAAACATTATCATCATGTTCCTTTTTTTTCCCCCTTTCCCTAGATCAGAACAACTGGTTTACCAGTTGAGAGCTGGCAAGGGCAGAGCCCATCTATGATTTCAGTTCAGAGCTGCTGGATTGAGGGGCCAAGCTGGCCAGTGCCCATCTGGAGCAGGCCAAGTGTCTGATCCACTCAAGCTCAATGCACAGTGGTGATTACTGCGATGGTGCAGTGGTGGTCATGGTGGTGTGTTATAAATATAAGCCCAAGTCTGATCCTGCTTGTTCATAAACAGAGGTTTGGAGCTGCTGTGGGAACTAAGCACAAAGGCCTGTGGGCCTCTGAGGGCAACTGAGCTCCATAGCCACTATGCTACCTCAGGTTTGTCTAGCCAGCTGGTGTTGTCTCACCAGCTGAGGACAGCTGGGCAGCAAATGAGGGGACTTAACAGCAGAGAAAAAGAAAGGTTGGCACAGGAGTGATGGTAGCACAAATATGATGGTAGGAGTAAGGGAGCAAAGTGAGGCCAGAGGACACAGCTTTGAATTACCTGGGAGATCCCACTGCATTATGTAAACCTAAACACAGCTTCTCATAGGCTTACTTACTTGAGACTCAATAAGATTATTAAGAATCATTATAAGATAATTTAGATCAATTTTTTTTTAACCTAGCATGAAAACAGCAGTGACTAGCCAGTACAACTTTCTAATGAAGTATTTCTATCGTGCTGTCTACTAGTCAGAGCTTGGGCCAACTCACCACCAACTCCCTATCCTTTTCAACCCCTGCCTGCCAGGAGTCACATGGCTAAAAATGCCCAGTCCCTGCACAATCCTATATTAACATTAGCATCAAGGGTTAAGCCGCTAATGCTGCCAGCTGTGCATAGCTGCCCCCTGCACACCAATCCTCTTTGAACAATAAAACAGCATGGGGGCACTACAGTTGGAGTGGGGCAGTAGCCCCTAGGGGGTACGTTTGGTTGTAGTGCCATCTTGCGCCAATACCAAAGCCAACGTTAGAGTGGCCTTTTATATCATTTAAGCATAAGATAATCAATAAAAAAAAACCAAAAAAAAAAAAAAAGTTATAATTAAAAACTTCAAAGATTATCCACAATAAAAATCAACTAAATAGTACAAATGTCCAAATTCCATAAATGTTTAGATTGTCTGCTATTTGTTACACATTTTAACTGCTGGTATCAAACTGTACTATGATATTTATTCACATTTAATTCTTGCAGTGCCAGCGCATAGCTTTACTAAAGCGTGTCAAGACAGTAAATTGGTGTAGAGCACACGAGAGAAGGGCATGGCTGAGCCGGCGACACTCCTTTCTCAGTTAAGCTGATAATTGCCCTTATTGATGTATAAAAGATATCCCACAGAGCCTTGTGAAACACCATTAGCAGGCAGTGGCTGAATTGTTCATGAGCTGCCTCCAAATGAGGAAGAAGGGCAAAAAAAAAAAAAAAAAAAATCTGTGAAGATTAATAAGACTTCCCCTGAAGTGCAATAATAATATGATATATGTGTGTGTGTGGCCTTATGTGTGAATGTGTATTTTCAGCCCAGCCTCTGAAGAGTTTCCATTACTAAAGACATTACTTGGCGAAACTAATCTATTTTTAAATCTCAAACTGAGGGGAAAATATGTAATGTCGTTTAGCCTACAGGAAAAGTGATGGTCATTATCATAAGGGCCCTCCTCATTTCAAATGAAGTTTCTAAATTCTAAATGTTAACATGCAAAATGCCCCCAGAGCCCCGTAAAAAATTGTGCTAACAGAAATTGTATAGAACTTAGTTGCCGTGTGAAACCAAATTTGCTATGCCTACAAATATATGGCACAGAAGAAGCATTTAGAAAGCGCACAACTCAGCCAAGGCAGCTCACTCTGTGGACAGTACTTATTTTAAAGGGAATAGTACTGCAGGCCGATTTTGTACATATTGATCTTGTTTTCTTTGTTGCCTTTAAACATACTTTATGAAATTTGTCAAGCAGTAAAAATGGGATAAGGGTAGCATGTCAGGTGATTACTTTGATTACGCAAACATTATGTAGTGTATAATACGGAACTGATTTTTAAATATATGCAAATTAACGGCTTTTAGCTTGTTATGTAATATTATATAACAGGTCCAAAATAAAGTGGTATTTAGAATCCCAATACATCATTGCATATATGCCGTCAGGTTTTCAATACAAAACAAAAATGGCAACAAGAAACAGTTTTTAGAACAGGCAATACGAGATCTAAAGATATTTATATTCCATTATTATCACTTTTCCGTTCAGATCAATCTATTGACCTTGACAAAAAGGTCAGACATGATATTTAAATTCTTTATAAGGTACTTTCTATATGTTGACAATGCACACCACACTTGTAAGAAATCATAGCTTCTTAGCTGTAAGGTTTTTTGTCAATAAATCATCAAGTTAAACTTTAAGACCTTGGTGGATGTAAGCAATATTTTAATGGATTGTTAACGTGACCCCAGTCTACACCCCTACAAAGTTTTATTAAAATCAATTCAAAACTTTTCAAGGTATCATGCTTCCAGACAGAAAGAATAGGACACACACACACACTATGAAAAACATAACCTGGCGGATGTAATGCTATGAAAGTCACACCTAATAAGATGGATCGTTGCTTCTCCAGGCTTGTGATGCCCATTAATGGTCTAAACTCAGCTGACAAAACTAGCTGCCACTAAGGAAATAAGTGCTGTATAATGATTAACACAAAGGGGGCTATGAGAGGTAGTGCAGTGTGCAGAAACTTTGTGCAACTTTATGAACAAAATCAATAATATTAACAACAATATTTCAATGTATTATAAATAAGTGGACAGCAGAGATATTTGGAAAAAAGGCTTAATTATAAACTTGCATGTGATGAAGACTTCTGCCAGTTAAAACACCCTATATATTATATCAAAACTAGATAAACCTTCACTTCAGCTGCACATGTTTTTGAGCAAGAGCTCAAAAAAGAATGTTGAAGCAACCCATTACACATATTCATGGGCTTAAAAAAAGGACATTTGTGAAATATTAAACAGAGCATTGCACACTGTATCTAACAATTTCTGAAGTTTCTGTATATGTATTCAAATCCAAACCTCCTAATTATTCAGAAAGGGAAGCCACGGAAATTCTGACAGGGCTTATCAATGAGAAATGACATCTTGTTAAGTTAGGAATTCTCTTTGTGTTAGCAAGGCTTCTCTAGTTAATCTGGCACCTTTCTTGGTCTGCATCAAGGTAATTGGAATGCACAGTGAAAATGCCTGCAGTATTGAGCCAGCAAAGAACAATGAAAGAAATGGATATCACAACAGGCATGAGGCTTTCTAATCAATTCTTTAACTTACTGTTCAAAAGTAGGTTTGTACTTTTTTAACGAGGATATGGGGGCTGCATTTATCTGGCTCCACTAACACAGCAGATTACAGCACTAATTAAGTAAACTTTCACGTAGAGATCAAGTACAGTTATCTCTTTGTTGTGAAAACACTGTTTGTTGTTGGTTTTCCAGACAAAATTAAAAATAAAATAATATTAAAATAAAATAAAATAGAACACTAATTACCATTGCTGCATGTCATTCAATTTTCTTTTAAAAAAGTGGCTACTATGTACTATATTTATAAATAAGATGGAAATACGATAATGATGTTTCCTGTAATTTTAATTTTGTCATACAAAAAAATAAAATGACACAAATTTGACTATGATATTTAATTTGTTCAGTTTGCGTGACAAGGAAGCTATAGACCTTTTTTTGTATGTTCATGTATTTTGGTAAACATCAGTGTTGGATGCTGAAAGTCTCCATGGTGAGAATTTCATTGACACTTTAAGGCAAGTATTTCAATCTGTGCTCCATCAGTCTATTAAAGGTGATCTCCTAATTATGAGAAAACTATATCACTCTCAGGATGAGACACAGACGAGTCCATCTGGATCTTTTAATTCCAAATATTTTATTTCAATAAATACAGGAAATGTTAATATTTCAAGAATACAAAAAACTATTTTCCAAAATGTTACATGTTACTATGAGGCTCATGTTCTTGCGAACAGTCTAAACCATAAGCATGTGGACATTACCCCTCCCCAAAGACTTTTACTGTGACATTTTCAAATGCTTTTTCTTCACTGATTACAAATGTAAAAAAAATAATCAGTCATAACTATAACTTTTGAAATTATTTATGTCTAAGCTTGTATAAGTTTGTATTTGCTACAAGCCTCCAAAGCAAAAGCACACAAATATGTCACCTGGTTTTTGGTGTTACAACTCAAATAAAAATATAAAAATTAAATGTGGTCAGTGGCCCATTATCTTATTTTTTCATTTTTTTTTTTAAGTTTTACACTTTTGATTTTGGAATGAAAAACAAATCTTTATTTTCAATAAAGACTAAGAAAATACTTATTTTTTTCCTTTGCTTTTCTATAAATATCACTTTTTAAAAGAAGATGCAGTGACTAAAACAAAGGAGGACCCAAGTATATAAAATCAAAAACTGAAAAACTGTAGCAGACCACAGAAGTCAGACACTGAACTATAGCATCTTAAAGTTGGTTTGAGCATATGAGTTAAAGTGGTTTCTTTTCATTTGTGTGTGTGCTGAAATGCTGTGTACGTGTGCTCATTTAACCAACTGTGAGAAATGTGTGTTATCTAGTCATCAAAACCCTAGTGCCCTGGCACTAAGCAGAAGGAGGGGTGAAAGGTCAGGTCAGGGGCAGTCACGACCTTTCCTTCTCCCCGCCACAGTGTCATCCTTTGGGCAGGGCAAACAAACATGCCTGGCCCCTGGGCAACGTGGGCTCAGCGGGATGGCATTGCCAGGTCAGGGTAAAGCCTGGGACAGGACAGAATGGGATGGCAGGCCTCTGATAGATGTTGCTCATTATTTTCACCCCAGAAAACCGGGACAATTACAAACAGAGAGATGCCACCGCAACTAGGCTATGGGGTCAAAGGCAGAGGGTTTTCATCCCCACTAACCCAACCATATTTGTCATTTAGCCGCACAGGAGCACACATTCTAGTACACAGGTTTCTTGCACTTGATTGACTAACAAACTTTTATGTGCATCTTTGTTCCAACTCTTGTGTGATATGGTAACCTTTAACTAGTTAGACAATGATATATGAGACAGTGATACTGATACAAGACAGAATTACAGAAAATCAGAAAAATAACATCCCACCCATTAAAACCTAATGAGGAGACAGCCAGTCTACGTATAAATTACCTTGCAATAATACACTTCTTCTTTCTCTAACACTATATGCACTCTTGGTGAATCTGACCCATTATTCTTAACATGATGCATTAGCAAATAAAAACATTCTAAAGACTCAAGTGAACTTGTTCTGAACTTATCAGAAAGCTCAAGTACCCTTATAACCCCCAAACCTTTCCAAGTCCCCAATGTAACTATATCAAGGAATTAAATATGCCCACTTCTTAGCTGTGGTTTCTTTTTTTCCCTCCCTGACCTGCATATTTTCCCAGGTTGTTTTGTATAATTTAAAGAGACTGTAAGGGAATGAGGGGTGTGTGTCATGATGTCTCTCTGAACTACATATATTTACTACTGAAAGTGAATTCTTTATGAGAGTGCAGATATCAAAGACAGCAGGATCAAAGAGGATTTAATAAGCTACCTACTGTTCTACGAAACCCAAACTTTCATGTCATGCATTTTCCTTGGTTTCTTCATTTTGGGCTTTGGGCCAAGGAACTGACACTAAAGGCAAGCATATGTAGTCACATTGTCATTCTCTATTCCTTTAATTTGTTAGTCTGTAAACCTTGTAGCAGAGAATGTCCCAGCGGCTGGCAAGTGTCGATTTTTTAAACAGTGTCAGTTTTGTACACCACGTCAACTATCTGCTCCTCTTACAGCACTCTTTTGGTATGAGTATTTTCTTTCTTTTCTTTGTGTGTGTGTGTGTGTGTGTGTGTGTGTGTGTGTGTGTGTGTGTCCGTTTATAGATTGTATTGGGGAAGCATTAATCAGACCTTGCAGTTGGATACATGTCCATGTTAGGATTGTATGCCATTGTAGGACGGTATACATTAAATACATTTAAACTCAGAATTTTGGCAAAATAAGATCACAGACTGTAAAAATAGTGCCCTTCAAAACAAGTAGGGAGTGATTTGAGGTACCAAGGTCTATCCTTAAGGGATGGGCAGTAACTTCTAGTATTCATTTCTAAGATATTTAAGACTCAAGTAATTAATGGATTTAAGTAATGTACCAGGTCAAGACACAGTGTAACACACATCCTGTGTCAGCTTACTCCTTTAAGCTACTAAGTTCTGTAATTAAAAAAATGCCTAATTGTGCCGCAGTTATATCCAGACAAAAGTCCAGTGATACCCTATATATCCAGCTTTTGCAAAGCATATTTTAATGAGACATGAGCAAATACAAAACGTCAACTAATTGTTAAAAATAAGCAGAGAACAGATGCACGCCCATGTTCATTTTGGGTTTCAGAATGAAGGCTTAAAAACCATAAAAAGTGAATAACGGCTGTTTAACAGAGACATAAGGTCAAAAACTAAAGCAGCAATTGTGAACCATGTAAACGGTAAGAAGATGAATCACAAGTGTGGTTGTAATTCATTTAGCGGTTACTGAGAAAATACTTTAAAATGAGTGGAGAAAGGGTAAAAAGATGTAGAAAGGTCAGCTGTGGTTTTGGATATAGTTTTCTTCACAAATACGTCAGGAAAAGTGGAAACTGTATGTGTTATAGTACACAAAGTTTAGTCTGGGTGGAATTGTTATAAAATAAAGGGTTTGTAATTTAGCTGTGTAGTCATGGCTTGTGATTAGGATATCCATGACTAAGGACCACAGAACTTTACCGGCAAAAGCATCCAATTAACTTTTTCTACTATATAAGAACATTTATTTTTTCACTGTAATTTGCACTGGACCACATAGTTACAGCAATCTGAGAATTGTGGCTTTGCAAAACTGGTTTATCCATGGTTATTTTGTGTGTTTAAAAGCTGTCAACACCATACTAAACAGTTCCATTTAAACTATGCAGCAAATGACTGCTACATTCAACAATGAATTATGGCAATCTGTTTAAAAACACAGTTGCACTTCTTCGCCTCTATTCCTTTACCCTTGCAGGTATCTCAGGCTCCAGAGCTGCATTGTCACTGGCCACACCAGCATCAACAGCAGGTTGTTATTTTATGTATAAACGTAAGGTATATGTGTAATATGACATTGAACACAGCCTGCATGCTGGTATTGTTTTTTTCTAAACATCTGATGGCTAAAACTTTATTCCCTTCTTATACAGACTATAGTATATGTAGAAAATGCTGCTCTCCCCTGGATGTTACACATAATCTAAGGTCTCCCGAGGTGACAGTTCCTTCATGAAGAACCTCACAAGACACTCTGATGTCACTGGCTGCTAGGTCTGTGGTTCACTGTATTCAATGCCCTTCTCCCCAGAGGATTACAGCAGCTCAGTCTAGTCTGCTATGTATGTCAACTCATAACTCAGGGTACAGACATATAGCTACTGTACTGCAATGCATTTTGCCTCTGTATCCATCCATCCATTCATCCAGCTAAAGTTATGCTAAGAAGCATTCCTACTATGAATATTTTCAATTTAGACCCACATGAGGTACATTAGCTCCACGTAGTTTGGATGCTTTTTTTTTTTCTAATCATCATACCATCTACCTGATTTGAAATGCATTCATCAACGGCTTTGTAAATATTCCATATATGCAGAATATGTTGAAATTGCAAACTAAATTCAACCTAGACAAAAGGCTACCTGGCTGCGGGTGTGATTAACATTCAATGTTAATGGTTAGCTTACTTTCAAGGCAACTACACTGAGGTTAATAGTAGAGTTGACTGTGCCACATATGCAACTATGCTGTCTGCAAAACATAATGTGATAATGGTAAAATAGCTACTCTCTGCACAATTTACTGAACAGTCAAAGAAGTAGTTTTACTCCCAAGCTACACAGGCACAAAGCCATACATAATCACACAGCAGACACACTCTGACACTGCTCAGTCTTACAGGCACAGTCGCATGGAAATGGAATTCAATGTTCTCTGGTACCAGTGAATGAAAAATAAGTCAAACTGATGTTACCAAAATAAATAAATAAATAAAAAACACTGAAAATGGAGGGGATTCGGCATTACAAGAAAATGAAAAATGAGTGAAATTTGACATTATGCCATTATATTTTCAGAACAATGTTGAATTCAGTTTGAATCACTGAAGCTGCGGATGATCAGACATGGTCTTCACTTATTAAGCTGTGTTTACTGAGACGATGAAACAACATCATCAATCATCCTTAAAGACTAGTGCTCCGATGGGGAGAATTAGAATGCATTACAGATGTCACGCATCATCAAGCTAAACATCTCATTTCCACCTCGTTGTGCGCTGTGTCTGCTCTGTGTCTGGGACTTGGATCTCTCTCTGTATGTGGAGCATTTGTGTGTGCCTGTGTCTATGTGTGTTTACGGTTAACTGCTCTTGTGGACATTCTCCCTGGGGCAAGGTATCCATCACAGTCCAACCAGTTTTTTGACTGCGCAGAGCTTAGACCCTCAAGCCTATTTTTGGTCCCCTGAAAATATCCCTGGGGTCCATCTATGTCAGGGGATAACACCTGCACACACAGTAATGCAAATCACTATGACCCTAACACTCCTTTAATGCCCTCATTAGTGTGATTAGTCCCAGAGGCGGGACTAAACTAACACTGTCAACTTCCAAATACTCAGCTTTGCCCCTCAGGGTGACACTGGAGTCAGGAGGGCACCATACACACAAAATGACAATAGGCTGACATTTATATATTTTGTTTGCCCTCTATTTTGTTTGAATTTTCCTGTATTGTATACTGATACATGTATTAGAGAACAGTGTTCTGTTACTACTTTGCTTTCCCTTGAGTAAATCAGTTTAACAGGCAGTAACCATACACAGAATACTATATGGACAAAAATGTTAAAATATTCTGATATGTTTTGTTACAGAGAAGCTGTTGCAAATGTTTAAATGCCAGCACTAATGGATATTGCTGTCGTTTTTGTGTTTTATTAAGCTTTGTACTCGTCAGATGAATACTTCAATGTAAATCTCAAGCCAAAGATCCTAAAGCTAAACTAGTGCCTAGTGTGAGTGGATCCTAGCTAAACAAACTAACTAAAGTTTTAATGTGAGGGACAATATTATGGGAGTGTAAAAAGTAAATAATGAGCAAATTTCTAGATGCATGTATTCCTTTATGTCTGCACGCATGTTTGTATGCGCTTCATTCAACTGGAAAAGCAGGGTGACCCATATGTCTCCATATTTATTATTTCATGCAGCTTTCCTCCATCCTGAGGTGTCACAAACAACAATGGGCTGCAGAAACCCGCGACAAACGTGTCTCTAGGAATATTAAAGTCAGTGGCTCTGCTGTCATAATTAACTATTAAATATTGATGCCTATAACTTCTTCTGTGGTCTCTGTTAGCAGCCCTTTAAGACAAAAAGGAAACAAGAGGAAACTGTATGTGTCTGCAAGCATGCAAACCTGGCTCACCAATGAATTATTGACAGCAACATAATTAGTTTGGTGCTCTATTGTGTTAGCATGGTTTCTTCACATCCTACAAACATGTTCCGCTATAAGGAAAAATGTCAAACACAGGCATAGAGAGCTCTCTGAAGATGTATAATTGAAATGAATTCCCAAAAAACTTTTTTGACCCTATGTTATATGTTCAGTTAACAAATACTATGATAAAATAATGATGAAATGGAAGTTGTTTTTGTTATCTCAACCCTTAAGCACAGCACGGAGCCATCTGTAGAAGTGAGCGAACCTAATGTTTCAACTCTTTCATCTATGTTCACTTAAGAGACAATCTTTGACTCTCTGACACTTCTGTGACTCATTATATTCAACAGCAAATTTCACTCTACACTGCACTTGATACTAATATGAAAAACCCCATGGTTCTCACAATATAAATTTTACATTGATTCTCCCATACACATCTACTACTAATACTACTACTTCTAAAGGAATCAGCCTTACACCCAATCACGTTACCATGTGATTTTTTAAAATTTGTTTGGTTTTTAAAGCACTGCAAAGCATTTCTGAACATTTCTGAACTGTTTTTTTCCAAATGTTTTCATCCAGCAAAACTTTGTACCTAATGTAACAGGAAGTATATTTCGTGTCTTCAGGAGTGTTGTATCACCATGGCAATCAAGAAATCTGAGTTATGGGAAAAGGGGACACTATACCCCCTAAACCTAAAAACTAGACCTAACCAAGTTTCAGTTTTCATATTTGTTTTAAGTTATTATTCTTTTAAAAATTTTTGAGTGAGCAACAGATTCACTTCTGACCACCCCTTCTGACCATCGAAAGTGGACTTTTTTGCTGTATAAAGTAGAAACTTTAAAGTTATCTACATTGCCAATATTTGATATATATCAGGCCAAACAGATGGAAAGTTGGGCTCAGAGACACAGAAATAAAAGGTTGAGAAATTTGTGTCCAGGACCACAATAAGAAGAGATTTTGAGTCTAGGAATAGGAGACAATAGATTAGAAGTCTCATGCACTGGGTAAATGGAAATACTGACCAATACTTGTGCAATAGAGTTGCACAAGTACTCCTGTATTTGCTATTTTCAGACTTACCCTCCTTGTTTTTGTTTTCCATCCTTGTTGATTTCACCTATACTTCTTTCATAATCACTTCGAGATGTTTAATATTGTAAGGTAAAAACCCTACATTAATATAGAGAAACCCCCTATGAGCAAGCTGGCATCAGTGGGAAGGAAAAATTCCCTTTTAACAGGAAACGCCCAGCAGAACCAGGCTCAGGGAGGGGCAGCCATCTGCCATGACCGGTTGGGGTTGAGGGGAGGGATACAAGACAATAGCACTTTAGCCATTTATTGTTGTTGCACCTCAGTGTTTTGTAAATTCAAAAACAGGCATGAGCTACAACATACCTAATATATAAATACCACAGAGCCAAACTGTTCCTTCTACAGGGAGTGCAGAATTATTAGGCAAATGAGTATTTTGTCCACATCATCCTCTTCATGCATGTTGTCTTACTCCAAGCTGTATAGGCTCGAAAGCCTACTACCAATTAAGCATATTAGGTGATGTGCATCTCTGTAATGAGAAGGGGTGTGGTCTAATGATATCAACACCCTATATCAGGTGTGCATAATTATTAGGCAACGTTATGGGCTCAAAATGTGGTCATAAATATTTTGTACGTGTAAAAAAGATTTGTATGTGTAAAAAAGATTTGTGTGTGCGTAAAAAAGATTTGTATGTGTAAAATGTGAAAGGACTTTTATGCTGCGCACTGTGACTCACAGCAATGGTCCTGGGTCAGCCCTGACTTTGTGTTAAACTAATCCTAAAGTAATAATGGTATTTCTAACCACTGATATACCACAACTTTTTCCTTTCAACAGCTACTGAAAGTTAGGGGACCTAGCTGCTATCGGATATTTATATAGCGATCCTCCAGCTTCAAACTGTATCACCCTTCAAGGACCTGCAGTTCAAAAAAGCGCCCCTCCGACAGCCAATCCCATCTGTTCGCTGATTGGATTGTTACATTTGTGATTGACATGACATTGACCAATCAGATGAAAGGAAGAAAAATAGGGTCAAAATCCGTTCTTGTAACTTGCAGGGGTTTTTTTTTCTAAGTCCACACACAAATCTTTTTTACGCACACACAAATCTTTTTTACACATACAAATCTTTTTTACACATACAAATCTTTTTTACGCACACACAAATCTTTTTTACACATACAAATCTTTTTTACGCACACACAAATCTTTTTTACGCACACACAAATCTTTTTTACACAAACAAATCTTTTTTACACATACAAATCTTTTTTACAAGTACAAAATATTTATGACCACATTTTGAGCCCATACAACGTCCTTTCCTTGGGCAAAATGGGTCAAAAGAAGGACTTGACAGGCTCCGAAAAGTCAAAAATAGTGAGATATCTTGCAGAGGGATGCAGCAGTCTCAAAATTGCAAAGCTTCTGAAGCGTGATCATCGAACAATCAAGCGTTTCATTCAAAATAGTCAACAGGGTCACAAGAAGCGTGTGGAAAAACCAAGGCGCAAAATAACTGCCCATGAACTGAGAAAAGTCAAGCGTGCAGCTGCCAAGATGCCACTTGCCACCAGTTTGGCCATATTTCAGAGCTGCAACATCACTGGAGTGCCCAAAAGCACAAGGTGTGCAATACTCAGAGACATGGCCAAGGTAAGAAAGGCTGAAAGACGACCACCACTGAACAAGACACACAAGCTGAAACGTCAAGACTGGGCCAAGAAATATCTCAAGACTGATTTTTCTAAGGTTTTATGGACTGATGAAATGAGAGTGAGTCTTGATGGGCCAGATGGATGGGCCCGTGGCTGGATTGGTAAAGGGCAGAGAGCTCCAGTCCGACTCAGACGCCAGCAAGGTGGAGGTGGAGTACTGGTTTGGGCTGGTATCATCAAAGATGAGCTTGTGGGGCCTTTTCGGGTTGAGGATGGAGTCAAGCTCAACTCCCAGTTCTACTGCCAGTTTCTGGAAGACACCTTCTTCAAGCAGTGGTACAGGAAGAAGTCTGCATCCTTCAAGAAAAACATGATTTTCATGCAGGACAATGCTCCATCACACGCGTCCAAGTACTCCACAGCGTGGCTGGCAAGAAAGGGTATAAAAGAAGAAAAACTAATGACATGGCCTCCTTGTTCACCTGATCTGAACCCCATTGAGAACCTGTGGTCCATCATCAAATGTGAGATTTACAAGGAGGGAAAACAGTACACCTCTCTGAACAGTGTCTGGGAGGCTGTGGTTGCTGCTGCACGCAATGTTGATGGTGAACAGATCAAAACACTGACAGAATCCATGGATGGCAGGCTTTTGAGTGTCCTTGCAAAGAAAGGTGGCTATATTGGTCACTGATTTGTTTTTGTTTTGTTTTTGAATGTCAGAAACGTATATTTGTGAATGTGGAGATGTTATATTGGTTTCACTGGTAAAAATAAATAATTGAAATGGGTATATATTTGTTTTTTGTTAAGTTGCCTAATAATTATGCACAGTAATAGTCACCTGCACACACAGATATCCCCCTAAAATAGCTAAAACTAAAAACAAACTAAAAACTACTTCCAAAAACATTCAGCTTTGATATTAATGAGTTTTTTGGGTTCATTGAGAACATGGTTGTTGTTCAATAATAACATTATTCCTCAAAAATACAACTTGCCTAATAATTCTGCACTCCCTGTAGAAAGATACAATTTAGCCAGTATTTCATCATGACATTTAATTCATCTAATAAGAAAAGAAAAAAATCATTTTCCATTAAATACAATTTTGTTTCAAAATGCAGCTTTCCAAAGGATTATTGTGTTTCATGCCACAGCATTACCTGGAAGATAACTGCAACTAATGGTGACAGTTAGGACAGCCTAGTATTCTGTAACACACAAATTTATGAAAAATCACAAGTGAATCACTTGAAGCCGACAAATCCATAGCTAACTAAGGGCTGTCTGCTCAATACCATCCTCATGCCATGGAATAAAGTAATCCCTCTCATCTGCTCGGACTTGTTAACAAAGCTGTCAGCTTGCTTTTACAACCAAACAGGCCTCAAACAGACCTTCAAACAGCAGCAGCACTGCCCTCAATACAAACACATAGGCACGGGCACACACAACATCCTGCTTCCCTCTTTCTCTCTTGTGTCGACTAAATGTCAACTCTTCTGACATACAGCCTTGTTTACAGCCAGTGATTACCTCATAGCTAATTAATCCAGATTCAATCAATGTGAAATGTTCAGATATTGTACCTGTGTCTGTGTGCTACTTTTATATGTCTGCATGTAGGAGTGTGTGTGAGAGGGAGAGAGAGAGAGATGGAGTAATCAGAAGGGAGGATCAGTAGGTTAGATGATGATGGATGGCACTCAGTGAGAGCCCTGTTCTAATCAGCAGGACCTTTTCCCTGTGGTGGAGGAGGTGGCAGCAAAGAGGATGGCAAAGGCTGATTGACGGAGGGATATGTGTGTGTATGTGGGTCTGTGTCCGGGAGGTACCTTGTATTTCTAAGAATGTACACTGCATGGCTTTTAGTGAAAACCAAAAGCAGATAATGGACAACAAAAAAGCTGGGAATCATACTAAGCGAGATAATAGAAGAGCAAAAACTTTACTGACCTGCTAGAGACTAAATCTGGCAAGAGGAAGTAAAGACAACATTAAGTTATAATGGGATTAATCAATCTTAATGAACTCATTTACATAATCATGTATAAGAGGAAAAATAACTGCAATTTTCTGTAACAGTCATTCTTAAGCTGAGTGCTAGAGACTGTGAAAGAGAGAAGATCAATACAAAAAAGGCTTTTTTCCAGAAGAAAATGGAGATGAAGGGAACAAGTTGCACTGATTAGCGTGCAACACATGTTCTTTGCTTTCTGATGAAAGTGAAACACGCATATAAAGGTTTTGCTGCCTCTATTTATTCTCCCATTCTCCCTGAAAGACCGCATGTTACAGAGCTAGTGTTACTCTTACTTACATACTAAATATAAGCTCTTCCTAATAGCTGCTCTTTTTATAGTTTCCCCTCTCCACTGTATTAAACCACAAAGGGTCTTGGCATACATCATATATCAAACAGGCAAGGCCATGAGAATTAAAGAAGAAAACATTTGTTTGTTGTCTCACTTCCTCTGTTCATTAGCAGCTCTTCAGGAATTGTCCCCAGGTAGTCTCATTCTGGCTGTTTCTTGGAGTGACTTTAGAGAAGTTCAACCAATGGCATGTTTAAAAGATCATTTGTAGATGTTCAACACAAACAAACCAGCCTCATTTAAAATGTTAGGGCACAGTCTATTTATGGGTCTTGTTTGCATTTGAGGAAACATAGTGGCGTAAACATGTTACAAATATATGAGTATTCTTATTAATCTGGGATTTTCTAGTAATTAGTTAACAAGCATTAATAAGTGAGTAAAAATCTGTCACACTGCTTCTTCCAGATGACACTGATGGGAGATAAAAGCCTGACCCAGATATGGGTACATGTACAAAAAAAAGGTATGTATATTATGATTACATGGAAAACATTGTTGCAGTAAGTCTAGGTAACTTTGTACAATAGTTAACTGAGTATTTTAATATGTTTATCTAGTCAGACATAATAACTGACTTGACTTTAACTGTATAAGCAAATCAATGGACCAGAGGAATGCCTAACAAATTTTCTTTCATCAGTGGTGACTTTCATATTTTATATACAAAACATATTCGATATGATATCACGTTTAAACAGAAAGTGACAGTGAATATGCAAATTTGCAGTTTTAATACCATTCATTAGCATATACATATATATTATAGGAAACTAAATCTGACTGAGACTTTGGATACCTGGGTTACAAAAAATCCATACATACGTTTTCTTTTCTCTTATCATACATAACATGCAAATCAAAATATTAGTTTTTGTGTGACTGTCCACACTTTTTTGTTTTTGTTGCGCTGCCAGTTTTTAGATGCAAAAACATTCAGCAGCCAAATAACAAATTTTAAAAACTGAATCAGTTTCATTTTGAGAAATAACTCCTACGGTCTCTCTAGGATGGGAATTCACTAAAATATATGACCTAACATGGAAGATAGCACTTCGACTTTGTTAAGTGACTACTAAGCTCTGCTGGCATGATCACTATAATCTTTATGCACACTGACTTAATTCTCTGTCTCACTGACTACAACTGAGGTCATCTGCTTGATGTATGATGACATACAAGGCAACAACACAGAGATTCAGGGACTTTAAAGGAACCTTTTTGAAAGTGTGTGCATCTGAATTAATGTGTCGCAAACTGTGTGCTGGCAAACTTGTGTGTGGTATCACAAGGATCAAAGGCAGTGACACACACTGCCAATGAGGATCAGACTGTCGCAATTACCAGAGTCATAAGAACGGCTGATGTTTCAACGCCCATTCCGATCCCTCTGGAACAGGTTCTGGAGGTGGCTGATTACATACACACATAGTACTAATTACGCACACAGGCATTTTCCCATACTAACACAGACTAAGATCTACACCCACACGCAGTTATTCACACATATGCAAGCACACTAAAAGATCCACAGGCGCACTATGAGAGCTGCACAGGTGGTGCCTCGTATGAGGTCTGCACTCCACATCAAAAGGACACCTCTGACATCTCAGATCGCTCACAAATGATGATGCACAGAGATCTTTTGCCACTACAAAGACAGAACAAAAGAACTGACATGAAAGAGAAGTCAATAAACATAAGGCGTTTAATAAAACATTTTTTCTGCTGAATTCACTACAAAGGTTTTCACAATTTTTTTTCCCTCACACGACAAAACAAAAAGAAATAGAACTGTTGAATCACATGACTGACTGAGAAGAGCAGCAGCAGTTCAGTCATGATTGACCTACCCTGGTTCTATCGCAGAAATATGAGGGCAACTGAAGGCAACATCATCAGTAAAAAAGGCGTGCGCTTTGCAGAGACTGGTGTGTAGCATATAAACATTAATCATGCATGTTAAAATCATATCTCTCTCTCTCTCTCTCTCTGAATAAAGCTGGCACACTATTTTACATATTTGCATCTGCTGCAATGTCATGCTCCACATATGCACGCTGTGGATTACACTAAATAAATATGTACTAAGATTGACCAAAGTATTTTCAACACAATCTTACAGTCTCAACAGAAAACACAGACAGCATGTGTTTCATGCAGAGGTGGCTGAGTGAGTTAGAGATGTGGCTTACAGATGTTCAAAGTCCCACAGCAGTTGTTGGAGCTACAGTGAAGTGTCAGCCCAGGAGGATGGAGAGCCGAGGCACAACAGCATAGAAACAGAATGGAACATGAGGTCACACTCAAAGCCTCACAGCCCAAAGCACCTCAAACTTCTGGCACTGGCAACAGCCTGTGAGCAAACATCACTCAACATGCCACATGGCAGGGAATAGCTTTGCTATGAAGGGGTGTATGTGGACTGCACTGGGACATGTTTAGGTAGGTATAGGTCCAAGTAACAGGGACAAAAATCACATTCCTGTGTTTTTAGGTCAAAATGACACTGCTATGCTACTTTATTAAGTAAACCTATTCAACTTCTTGTTAATCAAAATATTTAATCAGCCAGTCACATAGTAGGAACACAGTGCATTTAGGTGTGCTGACATGGTCAAGATGACCTGCTGAATCTCTATCTGAGCATCATCAATGGGGAAAAAAGATGATCTATATAACTTTAGAGGTGACATGGCTGTTGGTGACAGGTTATACAATGTTTCAGGTCCTGATCTACTAAGATTTTTTTTCCCCCTCAAACCATCTCCAGGTTTTACAGAAAATGGTCCAGAAAGTAGGGAATATTCAGCGACTAGCAATTCTCTGGGCAAAAATACCTTGTTGATGCCAGAGGACAGAGGTGAATGGCCAGACTGCTCTGAGCTGATAGTAAGTAACCACTTGTAACAACTAAGATGTGAAGAACACACAAACAGATGAACACACAAAACATCAAATCTTAAAGCAGTAAGGCTACAATATCCACAGCATTGCTAAAATCGAACACTGGAAAAATGTTGCCTGCTCTGAAGAGTCAGAGGTTTTATTTTAAAGTTGAAAACATGGATCCATCCATCCTTATATAACCAGGTCAGGCTAGTGGTGATGTATCAGGGTGGGGGTATTTGGTACCAGCTGGACATAGTTTAAATACCTGGTCAGCAAAATATCCTATTTTTGCAGACCATGCCATTCCCTTATGACCACATTGTACTCATCTTTTGATGGTCGCTTCGAGCAGCATAACATGCCATGATACAAAACTCAAGCAACCTCAAACTAGTTTTGTGGACAAGACAATGAGTTGACTGTACTTAAGTGGCCTCCACAGTCACCAGATCGCAATCCAGTCCAATCTCAATTCATCTTTGTGGCAGAAAAGAATATTTGCAATGGAAGCAATGAAGGAAAAAAATCTGAGGAAGCGAAGCCTGGTTCGACCACAAACAAAGTGTTGGGACACCTACATGAATGTGCCCATTCACAGATTGTCTTTTCTTGGATTGCTTTAGAGGATACTAATCACTACCAGGAACACCCTCCCATTTTTGAAGTCACTCTGTGTGTTCCTGTTACTGTTTCTACCATATCAGCTCCAGTAAGTGATTACTCACTTGACCCTTGACTGGACCCATTGTGCTGAGTGAGTACTTAGTGTTTAGTTCACAGATGATCTCTTCTTTCTGTGATTTTTATAAGCTAGCACATATACTACACTGGCAGCAGTTTTTACTTAACTAAACAATACACAACAATGAAGAGCTACTTTTTAAAAATGTCCCTATTGAATAAAATGAATTAATTTAACACATTTCTAAAACTCTAAAAAACATTGAGGTCTGTGAGTGGCAGCAGAATTGCTCCTAACCTAATGTGTGTGGGGGAAGCTGCATAAATGTGGTTAACTCATTGCTTTTCCAGGTGGTCTGTGCCAAGGTGAAAATGGCTAACATCATAGGTCAACCTAGACTTTTTTTTTCTTCCCTCTGATGTGGGACTGTAAAGTGCCTGTTACCGCTTAGACACCTCTCAAAGCTTTTCCTGTTGGAAAGACCCTTTACATTGTGTTCAAGTCTTCCCATGCTGGTTTGGCGCTCATATGCCCAACCCTGACTGCATGATGTATCCTGAGGAAAAATCCAGATAAAACCAATAGGTTATTTCCTCTACGTTTCAACAGCCAATGTACTATTTCAAATAGATGATGCAATTCAATTCAGAAGTTTACTTAAATTAGTCATTTTTAATGCTTAAATAATTATGCTTTTTTCCCTCATTCCAAACATTTCTCATAGTTTTGAGTGACTGATGCGTTTGTCTGTGTGTACAAGCCCGTGTGCTTAAATTAACTGAAGGATGACACACGCACTGTAGTATAACATGAATATTCTGCTAAGGTCTGTCCGCCTGGGTCTCCTGTCTGTATGGGGAACCATGTAGATGGAGGTGGGGTGAGGGCTGGGAAGGCATGCACTCTCTAATGGTCCTCCCAGGGACCTGACGCCACTCTCTAGAGACACACAGGCTCTATACATCCCAAGCCTGCTGTCTTTGTCATAATACACACTTCCTCAGATATTCCCTTTCAAATCCATTAAATCCAAAGTCAAATCACACCTAATTAGGATAAGCAGTCCAAGTTCAGAGGAACTGTATCAAGTACATGACACGCGAAAATTCTGATACGGCGCATGAATGCGTCACTGTGTTTTTTTCTTATGGGTATGTGGTGTTAGCGTGTGTGGAAATGTAATTTCAATTAGAATTAATACCCCAGACAATCTGTGCCTACTTCTGGTAAGACATGGTTGATAAAACTGCTCAGCAGGATTATATCACCTCTTTACTGAAAGACATAATTATCATACAAAAAGACATACAAAGCAATAACAAAAAGAGGGTGAAAGAGTTATAATTTACATATCCACTACAAAAGGGATACATGTGCATACTTGTCAGATCGTTCTCTCCCATACACATGTATACGGAAGAAAATACACTCATACTGCAAGCACCATAATTATAAGAGTCAGTCTATGTTTTTTCTTTGAAGTATTTTTGTTACAAATACGAGTCAATATTCCAGGTTGTATTTGAGAGTCTGGGTGTGTGCTTCACCTTTCTTCATGACCATCATGGAAAGCAGTGTGTCTCCTGCCCCTTTTAATCAGAGTAGCACAACGGCGAGGATAAAGCCGCATTATCTCAGCACAATCAGATTAGAGAGGATTGCTGTTCTGCGAAGCAACACAAAGTAAAGCACCAAACCTCTCGGATCAAGATGATTTGATTATTAATTCGCGATCATATTATCCTTTAAGAAGTATAAATTGTTTTATTTTTATTTATTTAATTTCCATTTGTTTCTACAATTTTCCCACAGTTCCTAAGGCTAAAAGAAGATGGGAAGATTATCTTACCCACCTGAGCAAGTGTTCTTTACTCCTCCCTCGCACTGTTTCTCCTTTAATTCATTTCTCCCCTTCGCTTACTGGTGGTGGTTGTTGTTACTTCTGCCAGTGGCCAGATGGGGGTGCCATGCCTGCTGCACACAGTCAGGGCCTCCTCCACACCTAATCTCATCAAAATAAACATGCCAGCTTATGTCAGCTTCTCCAGCAGCGAGAGACCGGGAAGGAGGGTGCTATAGAAACAGGTCAGGCTAATCATGCATATAATTGCATTATGACATTTTGGGCTACTGGGACAAGACCTTTGGATATCAGGTTATCCTCGAAGCACTTAAGTGATTAACAAATGAAAATGCAGCTCTGAAACTTAATTAGATATTATGTCTCAGCCATGCCTACAGGGTGGGGTTTCAAGGTAGTAGTTGTCAGTGGGTTACACAGAGGGCACACAATGTACTATGTAAGTCTGTAAGTTAAATCAGAGAAATGCAAAATTTACCTGAATTTATCATTTCTGCCTTGGCAATATTAGTTCTTAAGTAAATTATTTGATGATCATTGCAGTTGCTAATTAAAGCTTTCCAACTGCATACATGAGTCAGATTGCAATTATTACAAAATGGAAAGATGTGGGAATGCTTTTACATTAACTTGCAGTTAATTTAGGATTATTTACAATAACCACTTCCTTGGATTACAGTTAAGATAAAGAGAGATATTCCACTTTTATTTAAAAAAAATCATTAAGCATTGAGAAGCCTGCTGCTCTCTGTAATTCTTTCACTTATACAAAAGTAAATTGTTCACATTAGAATATGTAGTTTATCATCAGATCACTCCATAACATCAGAGTTACAAAGACAAAGTGAAAATTAAATTGGTCAGCTGGTCTCCAGGGATTTGTTTTTCAGTACCTGACATTTACCATAGCACAGACAAAGCACAGCATTACATATATTACTTGACTATTTTACAACAGGCACAATTGTCAAAAACAAAGACATTACTGCTAAGATATAGCAGTATATATACACACACACACTCTCACTGGCCACTCTATAACCTTTCATCACATCCCCCCTGTTGGAAACTCTTGAACATGATTAGCTACTTTTCCACTTTACTAATTCATAGGCAACTTAAGCCCCTGAACACAAAGGGCAAAATCATTCTGTAGTCTCCAATGCTTTTGTCCCTGTCAAATGCACATACACTCAGTTTGATTGAATGATTCCTTGTTCTGCATCATACTTGGTCATCCATTAACATGAAGTTCCTTCTTCCTTCTCTAGCTGAAACCAACTGAAATGTTAAAAATCCAAGCAATGAGCAAATACTGCTTTCTTGACACTGGCTAAATACAGACAGGGCATTAACATTTTAAAACAAGGTGACACATTTGTCACGGATTGATTTGGGAGCGGCATAACATGTTGTCTGTATCTCTAGACTCTGATGGGAGATTAACTAACGTATTACATTTCCGACACAGTGAGAACAAGACATGGATCTTGAACCTTAATCAATCTGTCTTGCAATATGGTATATACTGGAGTGAGTGATTGGCAGTAGTTAATGAGGATTTTTTTTTTTTCCAGTCAGGGTCATTCAAGGACAAATACTCAAAGAATATCAACATGGAAGCATCAGTGCTAGTGCTTCCAGACTGTCCCAATCACAACTTATCATCAGCAGAAAGACTGTGATGAAGACATGGCTGCCGACAGATGTCCTGGACCATATCCGTGTTTGTGCCTCTGTTTCATGGGACAAGAGCCATCAGTCAGCAAGGCTAGGCGGGGAGAAGGAGGGATGCTAGGGGGGTTGGGGATGAGGATGTGGGAGGGTGGACAAGGGAAGACTGGGCCTCAGCTGTCAGCTCTGTGTACTCACATATGGCTCAGTGTCCTAGTAGCACTATGTGAAAAGACAAAGGGCCCTCCCTCTCCATCATCACAGAGAGACACACCTTTTGAGAAATCTCTGACAGTTTGCAGGTCTGCACACATGTACATGTGTGCACACACACACACACATATACACACACACGCAAATGTGCACATTTTTAGATATGCATGATACAACCACGGAGCTATATACAAGTATGCAGACAAAAACACACACAAAGCACATTCACAAGCAGGCATACTCATCTCCTGCATTTTGCATAGGTGACACTTTTCATTATTCAAAGCATCTTTCTGGGGATGTGGTGTGCACATCGAGAGGCGACATGCACTTTCTCCAAACAAGGTACACCTTAATTATGCATGCTCTGACTACAGACTTTGCATTTTAGTGTGTGTGTGTGTGTGTGTGTGTGTGTGTGTGTGTGTGTGTGTGTGTGTGTGTGTGTGTGTGTGTGCACGTGGACATGTGCTTCTGTATGCGTGTTTTTGGTTTATTTGCCTAATTGTAAGTGTTTATATGTTGGACATAGCATATGTGTTTGATTTTTAAGCATATTGAGTATACCTATGTCTCTGTATAAATGCCTTGGTAGACTGTCAGCAGTACTCTCTATACATCTGAAAACACTGAATTCAATATATTCATGTATGTAATCACAGGGTCACAACCACAAATGTTCATCAGTGACAGAACCTTGGTTAAAATTCCATTTTATCCTTAAACAAGCCACAATAAATTCCAAACAGTCACTTCATTATAATAGTATGCTGCGTTTGCAAAAAGCTTGGGAAAGTCTACATGAGCTAAGCCAGTTCCTGGTGAACAGATGAGATGCGGTGTGTCATAAAGGGTCCCCACCTGACCCACCCCTGATCAGAGCCAACTTCTGCTACAAGCCCTCAACAGAACATATTTGTATTGTTGTTGTTTGCTTAGTCTCTTTATCCGCCTGACAGGGTTTCAAACTTGCATGCCTCTCCCTGAAGAGACAGCAGTGATGAAACAATTCGAAAGATGGCGGCTCCTGTCATTCACTCAATTTTTCAGCTTGTGTAAAATACACAAGAAGGCTTTCATTTAGGTGATTACACCAGATTAGAATTCCCATTAACATTGGGAAGTGCACGTTGCTTTGGAAGAGGCCTTTACTTTGAGTACCGACACAACGGCACATTAGGACAGTGAGCATCACATTAACCGGCAGCACTGGCAGCTCAGAGGTGCCGCAAGACAGGGATTTTCAGCTTGATTGGGTTTTCATCTTGGAGTAAAGGGATGAATTATTTATTCTCCAACTTGAATGTGTGCATGAGATAGTACATGAGACACACACACACACACTAACTTGCTCTTTCACTATCTGTGTGTGTGTGTGTATTGGTGGTGGTGGGGGGGGGGGGGGGGGGGGGGTGGATGAAAAAAGCCAAGCCAAGGTAAATACTTTAAAACATTCTACCTTTCTCTTGATGCAGAAAAAGAACAAGCTTTAGGGTCAGGGTGCAACATTCCCAAAAGTGAAATTCCACCAATTATTCACAGGAGATCCACAGCGAGTGCTCAGGGCAACATGTCCGCACCCTTGAGTGGGCAGAGGAGACTGACAGGCCCATTATAAAAGGGCCCACGTGACAGATAAATATTTCAGACACAAATAAATAAAGGATGCCCGGTGTTTTCTCTCTGAATGACTTTTCACAGCCGAATGCCCACGGCCGCTTGCCCCGGGATCTCCTGACGGCACCCTTCAACCCCTCCCTTGCTACCACCCCTCTACCTATTCTACCTCAGGCTCTATGCGACACCCCAAAACAGGCCACCACCCTCTCTTGATGTTGCCCCCCACACAAACAACTACGGTGCTCCTCCTCCCATGCGCATATCCCCTGGGCCAACTGCTCCTGGAAGCAGCAGCAGGTGAAAGTACTGCTCCTCCATTTCTGGGTACAAAGAAGTAATTAATCTATGTGTCTAAGACAGGCTGTCTAGGAAGGCCTTCCTTTTGTGTTTGTGGATCTCGCTCAGTCAAGCTAACTCTGTCAAGAGCTCAAGCCTATTGTTGCCAGTAATTACTATAATGCGTAGAATACATGTTGAACTGTAATGACTTTTTTGTTACCTATAAGATGGTCACAAAAGGTGTCTATATAAAGTTATCACGTGCTAGGAAAAAAAAGTTTCAATTAACACTAGAATAAGTGTGTTAAATGTCTATGGCTATAATAAGAATGGTTAAGTGTCTCCCCTGCCTTACCAATAGCTTTATGGATTACCTTGCTCCACTTCATTAGGGCAATGTGACATCCCAAAGGAGGGAAGAGTGACAATTTAATTAGGGGGAAATTATGAGACGTTTCTGTGCTTACAATCTTAGTGATGTCAGGTGGGAATCTGAAAGATACCCTTTCCCCAATCTCAAAGCAAAAACATGCAAAGAGAGTGTCAAAATGTAAGCTAAATCAAGAAAGATGTAGCGTCCCAATCGTCTCAGCTCCCATCTCTAAGGTATATACTGGGTAAAGATAGGAGACAATGATAAGAGATCACAGTAGAAAACTGGGAACCCCAAACCAGCTTCATCAATCTGCAGAACAGTATACTTTTATACCAAAGTTTCATACAAATCCCAGTTATGTGTACTGCTTAGAATAACTGCTGCATTACTACTGAATGAAAACCATGTAAATATCAGCACTGACAAGAACTGTAGTTTAGATATCAGACAAGCATTGTATCGGCTTGAATACAATCATACTGACAGGTTTGCCTGTATAGGACTCATTCAAATGTTTCTACTGTGTGTTCAGTAGTTTGGATATCAGGTTTTTTCTTTGATGTCCTGCTGGGCAGCACAGAGAAAGCAACTCCACTACCAGTGGGACTATTACACAAGACAAGCTGAAATCCTGAGAACACAAAGTCTTTCTCGCTATCTTTTTGTCTGTCTCTCTTACTTTCACTCTTGCCTTCTCCATCTTTCCCAATATTTTTTCTTTCACAGCCTCCCTAACAAAAGTTGTGTTGAGCGGTGTTAGCATTGAGATAAAAAGAACACTAAAATATTAATGTAGCTGTGCTTTGTTCTGGCAAGCACAGAGACATTGAGATGGAGTTCTCCTGACTGATAGAAACCAGGTCTGATTCATTAGCTAGGGTGTCTGTGTAAGGAGGTCCACAGAGGCCTGCCGCATCCACTGAGAATGCTGGGCAGGCCACCCCCCAACCAACGAACCCCTTCCAATCAAGCCCTCCCATACACTCTCTCTAGCGATCTCCTCCTTCCACTTCATTCTCTCCATCATTATCCCCCACCTCTTTATTTTATCCGTAATTCGTTAACCCAAAATTTCCTCAAAACCTCACTTTACTGTCTGAATTCTTCATGTACGCACCTTGCATCCTCCACCTCCTCTACAGTAAGATTCCTTTTACCTTCCCCCAACCCAGCCCCCTAGTATGCAAGTTGTTTGTTCTTTCTAATGCATCTCCAGATGTGGAAAAGAAACGGGTGAGAGAGAAAGTGAGAGAGAGGGGAGGGGTGTGCTTTTGGTGTAAGCAACTAAAAAAACAAACAAACAAACAAACAAACAAACAAACAAACAAAAAGCTATGATCTGGTGCTACACTGCCCTTGGTGACTGCTTTTGAGAGGTAAAATGATATGTATTTAAACATATTCGAATTAAACTGCGCAGCAAAGTTGAAGACTTTACCACAGGGAGAGTCCATCTTTTTTTGTTTTAATAATACAATAATTTCTCTTTTCTCTCATCTTGTACTATAACCCACATTTCCTTTTCCTTGTGAGACAACGATGATCAAACCATCCTGAGTGGACACAATCACTGTAAACTGGAATAGAAAAACCTAGAGAGAGTAAAAGAGAAAGAGATGGAAATTACAAGTGCCTCCAAACTCCTTTCTTCTACAATCCCTTAAAACAATGAGCTACTTCCCCAATGAATAAGGAACAGCTCACTGGGATAGTCTACGAACAAGACTAAGGATTTCTGGGATATGTTTTATCTTTGTTATGCTCTCATTGAAAAAAAATCAATAGAGCAACATGAGAATAAAAAGACAAAGATAACAATGAGGCTAGATAAAGTAAAGTTTTCACAGATGTCTAGATACTTGTTAAGAAAAGTACTACACTTGTGACTTTGTTTCAGGATTAAAACTTACTAACTTGTGTTTCTGTGTATGAAAATTCTTCAACAACTGCGACTTGCCAAAAAATTGCACTGAAATCAGTGCATGACAACTTCTCTATTAATAGGTCGGAATTCATAACAGATGTACACAAGCTGTGATGTCTGTTGTGGTTTACACACATTGTGGTTTGCTGTTTTTGCTTTTCTTGTTTAAATAGTGTGTTGCAGTCCAGTGGGAAGTTTGAGAAATATGAGGACACTTGTTCTACTTGTTTGTTTGTTTTCTGTGTAAACAGGACTTGACAACCTTACCTGACATAAAACAAAAATAATGCACATGCAGTCATCACAAGAGAGACTTCATCAACTGAAATAGCTGAGAATAAGTGTAAAATATTTCATATCCATCAGCCAACAGCTTAGCTTTAAATTGCCCTAAACAGGCAAATGTGATCTTTTGTTTGTTTATCTTTTTCCAATGTTTCTAAATAATATATTATCCTATATATGCATATAATATATCATTAGTCATATTATATATTATGTGTACATGCACAATGATGACAATTATGCAATGTACAAGCGTACTCAAACATGCAAAACACACAAGGAAAGACTACAAACATGGACACACTACACGTTTACCGTCTCACACATGCAAAGCGCTCTCTCTCTTTCACACAGAAGCACCCACCAAGCAAACAAGCACACAGATGAGGCACTACAAGCTCAAAATCCCTTTATTACCTCTCGTTGTGGAGAGGATGCAGAAGTGGCCCACCAAGTGGTCCCTTCTCTGTATATAAACCCTTAAAGCCTTGTCCCACACCAAATGAAAGGCCATTGCAATCTGTAAGCAACCCTGTTCCCATATGGGCCAGCCTGCCATGGGCCTCGTTTGCCTTTGTCCTGTGGATCTCTAAGGGCCAAGCCCTGCATGCCCCAGCCTAGCTCCAGGCATTTATTAAATATGCACCTTCCAGTCGCTGTGAAGAAAGATCCCAACCAGCTAATCTCATCACAGGCTGGGGACCCTCCACATATGTAAATCTACATCTGTTCCCCTTCAAAGAAAGAGATTCTCCCGGATTATCCCGCATACAGACCCAGACGCATATACATACACACATGGAAAAGCACTCACACACAAACATGCATAAGTATTCTTTCTCCCATATGGCCACTGCCAATCAAGAACTGCACCCTCTGCCACAGATTCCAAACACACTCTCCTTTCTCAATTAACCTGATGACAAGCAATGGTCAAGAAATTGCTCTTTGTGTCACAGCTTTGTATTTTCCTCAGTGGACGGTGGTAAGGAAAGCCTTACAAACCTTCTCCTTGCCTAAAGGCTACAGCTGGCAACTTTGTGATGGTGCTGAGCCAGAGCTCATAAAGAATAGCACCAGTGGTCCAGGAAGCTGGCACCATACTGAGAACGACAACCTATAGTGCCCTGGGATATCATTATACATCCCTGCAACACAGGATTAGCTTGCTCCCTGACTGGGAGCCATTTGACAGTCTATGGAAAAGATAGCTTTATCAAACGTAACTGACTGACAGACGACAGCAGAAACATATACGGATTAACTATGAACTTGTGTCCACACTGAAACTACTACCATGGTTCTGCTACTGCAATGCAACAATAAATAAATAAATAAAAATAACCGAAATATTTAGGAATCATATATGGTTGTTCTGAACCATGTGTAGTTTTACATAATTAACTTCTTAACTTCTGAACTATAGAGAAAAAAATTATTAGGCTTTATCATAGGGGTGGGCGGTATAAATGGTATACGGTAGAAACGATCAACATGCGATAGCGTATGTTGATAGTCTCATCAAGCTGTGCCTGTTTTGATCAAAAGCATCGCAGCGACTGCAAGCAATATCTGCAAATTATGCCGGGCAACAGTAATAGCAAAGAAACTAAGCACGTTTCGGAATAAGGGGAAAGCCAAAAACTGCACTTCCTCCACTTCCGTACCATTGATTCATTAAGGTTGAATTCTCTTGTAGCTGCTCTATTCCCTTGTTTTTGCAGTATATTAATGACTAGCCTCATATTGTGGATGGATTATCTCAGTTGTTCTCCTGACTGAAGTTTGGTCCGTTTACAGCATCATGTCATGCGATTGCATTTGTCCCTAACCATCAGGAACCCTCACGTTAACTTTTATTGAGTGGAAAAAAGTTCGCGTTCATCCTCCAGCTTCACTGTTTATGTTATGCTAACATAGCTGTGTTGCTAGCGATCACATAGCACATCATTATATACCAGCTAGTCCAACTTCAGTAACCGTAAAAAAAGTCACTACTGTTTAGTTTTCTGTCTTCCTTTATGTTGGAAGTGAAAGCAGAGCTGTACGTTTTCATTTTTTCAGAAATCTCTCAGTCAGAACATGCTATATCATGTTTAGGTGGAAACTAGTGACCTAACTTCCTGCTAACTTCTAACTCTGCTAATGTAATTAATTCTGTTTTCATGAATGCCTGGATGTTAAACTTAATAGTTAACACCTGGTAAAGCAGCAACGCTGATCATTTTATTAAAAATTAAAGAATTTTAAAAGTTTTTAACTCTCAGTGATGCTGCAGTGATGCTTTGGGACCTGAAGCGGACAGAGTTTTGGACCCAGATTACTCCAAAAGGCTCCTGACTACGGTAGCTGTAATGCTCCGACAATCCATCAAGCAGCGCAGCTTCGTAGCTTACCAAAGTCATACTAAAACATTTTTTGACAGATTTTTAAGCCCCGTGTACCACATAAAATCAGTTTGAGGTCAGAAAGCGCAACCAGAATTCATACATAAGGCGCACCAGATTATAAGACGCACTGTCAATTTTTGAGAAAATTAAAGGATTTTAAGTGCGCCTTATAGTGCGGAAAATACAGTATACAGAAGAAAATAATATATCGCAATATATATCATTACCGCACATGCTTCAAATTATACCGCGATATGGATTTTAGGCCATATTGCCCAGCCCTACTTTATCACTAGTCTACAAACTTTACTTTGAATTCACTGTATCATTGTTTACAGCATTTGCCTATTGCATGTCCAATTACCTAAAAATACAGACAACAAATATAAAAACATAGCAATTATTTCCAAAACAATAAAGTAAAATTAGTAAGCTTACCTGACTTAATTCGATCATATCACGCTAACAATAATTACTTATTACAGTATTAATGATGTCTTAAACAACGAAACATGGTTTCATGTCTTAGTCACGGTATAAAAAAAGTTGCAAAACATTGTTTTTAAACAGTACATTTTATTAATGACTTACTTTTGTCTGACTGTTGCTGAAATTAAAAATTCACTCCTTTGGGTCTGATGCAGCTAGATCTGCTAGATCTCTACGCAAGGGATAATCTTCTATTACCCAATCATGTTTAAACATGCTTTGGTTATAGACAGGTAAACAGTGCATTTGAAGAATAAAAAGGGGAATGCAGCATTAACTATTGTGCGCTGATGATTTAGCTTTGCCTTACCTGCATTCATAAAGACTGGCCAGCACAGAGAGCACAGGACCAGATATCCATTAACCATGCTAAAAACCACAATTTGGTTATGGCTAAGTCATACAGTAAAAACCAACCTGGAATAATTTCCAGCTAGCTGACTAGTCTAAATTTAAACTACTTTAAACTACTGCCCTCTATCCTAACTACATATTTGTGTAAGACTTAAGGATACTTCTGTAGTTTCTTGCTTAAGTCCCATCAGATATCAACACATCAGTAGTCTGAACAGAGAAGATGTGTGGATCTCGTTGGCAGTTTGACATGTTATGCTCGTTTGCTCTAGCTATGATAAATGCTGAACACAACTTTTTCTGTGTTGGCTAGCTCTACTCTAAATACTTAGATCTAAAATGTCTTATCTGCCATTCCTGTAACATTGTTCCTACAGCTCAAATTCATCCTCTCTCTCTCAGTTCACTGTTGCACCAGCGGAGGCCAACCTATTTTTTTTATCCAATCACCCCCGTGTCAATTATAGAAGACAGAACAGCACTGGCAATTTAAAAAAAGAAACACTAAGATAAAATGATTAATAATTGATTTTCATTTGTGCCCATTTGCGAAGGAATAGCACTGCTGTGTATATACTGATTCACCAAAATCAATCAGGTATATGTTTAACTTAATTCACCTTGAGCTGGAACAGCATGTTCACATGAGTTGGTATTGTATAATTAGACTTTAAAAAAAGGGCTCAAACACAAAGAAAGACCATCTGACACGACATAACAGCTACACAGTGGATGGTTGTTAAGACGTGTTCGATAGATCCGATTTGCATGTTTAATTAAGCTATCAGCTCAGTACAACAGAGACCCAAAACCTAAAGCCGCAGAGTCAACAGTCCCTGTAATAACACCTCCCTCTGGTCAGAAAGGGCTGACGGGAAGCGCAGGGAGGCAAAGGAGGTGCAAGAGAGGAGGCAGGCAAAAAAAGGCTGGAGGAGAGTGGAGGGGAGGGTGTGCAGTCAGTCACTAATACAGTGAAAGGGAAAGCGCAAAGCTTTTCATTAACACCCTGTGAAAGGCACATTCACACTCCAGCCCACTAATTAAGTCAGAGCTCACTCACTAGGGAATGAGAAAGAGGGGAGAGAAAGATGAGTAGAGCTGGGAAAAAATGAGCTAAAAATGAGAATACTTGAAAAAATTAAAGAGGGGAACGTGCCAAAAAAGCAAGGTGGAAATATGGAATGAAGAGACAGCCACAGAGAGTGAAGGCGCAAAAGGAGACGGGGGGTATAGAGATAATATCACTGCTTCTAATCAGGCTGATTTTAAAGTCACTCATTGCCAGTCCACTGCAAGCCTCATTAACTCACCCCTGGCTGGCATCATTGTTCAGGCAGTGTTTGAAATCCACCAAAGGAATGGAGATTTGCTTTAATCCGGGCCCATCAAAGGTAACACTGATGGTGCAGTGACGCTGTGCCACTGGATTAGGCCAAGCTCGAGGGGAGACCGGGAAGAGAGCTGGTGGAACAAGAGAGAGAAAGACCCATCCTCAAAATGTAACCATTTTGAATTCAGTAGGTGACAGGTCTCAAGAGCCTCACCGGTACTCAAGATGACACTTTCAGACTGCATTTGAATAATCTGGATGGTCTAGGTTACATAATTATGCCATGACAATTTGTGCACATATGTCACAGTACATCCTAGCAGCCAGCATGTCAATGCGGGAAAGCTTACGGGGGTAGGGATAAGCACCATACTGTCCCCGCATTTACTCTCCACCACTGTGTTCTGATAGGTGCTGATTCTGGGAAAATTTGCAATTCAAAACAACTTTTTGAAAAGATTTTTTTCCCCCTCTCATGAATACAGAATTTGAGTAGGTTTAAATTGCACAGAGCAACAACGGGAGACCATTTGGTGTTTAGCTTACCCCTGACTGTGGCAAAGTAAGAGGAGTAAAGACTGGCTACATATTTGGGCAATGATTATAATCACAGTGTCATACATTTTGTCATGTTCACCATTTGATTTGTCAGCCAGGAATCTCGGTTCAAGCCAACAAGAAGTCCTACATGTTCCAAACGGACAGTCCATTTGGATTACTACAAACTGAGATAATACGGTTGTGGGATAAAATACCAGTGCTAGAGGGGAAAACACAGATGAGCTTTAGCCTCATGCAGAGAGAATGATGATGCCTGACAGATGTGATAAAAGGTATGCTGAAATACATACTTTTTATCATTTTTTTAAATGCATCTTCAAAACATATTTTCTAAAAGAGTTGCCTTCACTTACAGGGAGAGCTATCTCCTGTCTAGGAGACCTCGGAGTCCTGGATTTAAAACAACTCATCTTTATTCATGAGAAAAGACACTACAGTGGATATTAAACTTCAGTTTTAGGAATATCAAAGAAAAAGTGTCTGTCCTGCGAGGCTGCATTCCTGCATTTTTTACATTTGAAACATGTTAAAAGTCTACCTGTTCATTCTCAGAATGGCGGTGCTTCAAACAATGTTTAGACACTGGATGTGTTTCATGCTGATATTTTATGCTGACTCCTAGTCTGCTTATGATATGTTAAACCAGAGTTCCAGGTGTCATCAACTATGCCCCAGCATACTTTGACACGGTCAAACTTCAGTGACAGAAAGGATTCTTAAAGGGGTTGATAGTGAACCGCGTGGTAGGGTGTTGGGCGGGGGAATGGGGTAAAAAGGAATGGCAAAGAGGTGAGAGATTGTGGGCATGAGGGCTCTAGGATCATGAGGGAGCCAGGTTAAGCCAGTTAAGGGCATTAGACCTCCAAGCTGATGAAAAGGGGTCCTCGTAGATCAAATTGAAGTAAATCTAGCCTAAATCCACCTTACAAAAGGAGTTTAGACTTTGCCATTGTGTAGGCCAGAGTAAACAGGGGGTGCTTGGGTAAGCCTCCCTTCACAGGGGACAAAGGCAGAGAGCTGAGGAACTGATCTTACCCCAGTAGGCCAATGTTAGCACACAGATCACAGGGTTAGACACACTCAACCCTATCAGCTGCTACAGGCCTCTACGGTCACAACACTCCTCTAAGCCTTAAACAAGCTATAAGTTCTCCACTGGCTCTGACACTCTTGCATGTCTGCCGTGAATGCTCACATTTTGCCCTAAAGACAAGAGAGATGATAACTTTGTGTCCAGTCACTGGCTCTTGAACAGACATCTCAGAGGGCATCTTCCCTGTCATCCTGGCTGTTTCACACATTCTTTTAATGGTTAAAAGGATTGTTTTTGCATTTTGTCTCCATGACAATGGCTGAATCAAACCTCCATCATCGTTTTCGTCAAAGTATGAGGCAAATTTCCCAGGTGGCTGCAGGGCACTTGTGCTTTCAAAAGAGGATCACAGTGGCAGAAAGAAAAAAAAAGCTCCTCATTCACTAAAAAACTTTCCAGAAAAGCAAGCACAATCATCCTGTTAATGGTTCTAATTGTGGCATCATCATACCCGTCACACTCCAGCTGAACCTAGAACAATAAATATGTGTTCAATTAAGATCCATCAAATGCTCCTAGCCACTCCTGCTGGAAAAACAAAGCGGGCCTCTGGCCCATGGGCCTCGTTCAATTCACCTGGAAATTATATTATGATGCTCTCATTTTTGACCTGCTTTAAATTATCTCCAGGAAAACAAAACCCTTCTCCATTTCTGCCAAGGCAATTGTTCTTCTTCTCACAAGTCGAAAACTTTGGCATATTTTAGCAGCTTTGGGTTTGAAAGGTACTAAAGTAGGTGTCAGCTACTATTACAGTCAAGATCTGCACAAACATGCATTCATACACATATGCTCTCTCTCTCTCTCACACACACACACACTGCAGGCCTAGGAGGCATTTATATGAGCCTCCAAAAAGATTACACATTGCTTCACTAATTATCAGCCAAGGAAACCATAACAGTGTTCCAACAACAGAAGAATGCAAAAACAAAGGAGCTATTCAGCAGCAGTAACACCCAAGGTGTTTTCATAGTGACGGCCATCTTGTCAACTGACAGAAGCTGCTGAATGAAATGAAAGAGAACTACCACAGGCAACCAGGTGCTTCTTCCATTTCACTGAAGTCATTCATGTTGTGAATAGCTATGGGCGGCTTTTAGAATGCGTGCACTTAGTTTAAAACATCTCCAACTGTTAAACTGTCTGTAAACACATATTGCAAACCTATAAATAGATGTCATGTCCAAGCCCATTACTAAGCACATGTGTGCAGTATTAGAGGAAGCAAAATTCCAGTTGCTGGTGTAAATCTGCAGTGACCGGTTTGATTTTTACTGAAGCAAGGCAGTGGATTAATAACACCTGGGTTGCTTTGAGTTGAATAAAATACACCTATCACACTTTACTACACTATTTACACATACAGTATTTGGTTTAGTGTTAAACTGCCCTGTGAATGGAGGAAACATCAATTTCTACCATTTCCTCACTAGACATATGGTACAAAGACTAATTCCTTCTAGCTGTCTATTATTATAAAGACAACTACTATTAGATGTCAAAAACGATATATTTTCATATAAAGCATAGAGCCAAAGTTTGGTCAAACAACCATGCTGTAAAAAGCTGCATGTTTTCACTGGTTACAAGTGAGAGTTGAACCACATGGCTGTAAGTCAGCATAAAGGCTTGTGCAAGTGTGCAGGTTCCAAATGAGCAGGAGGAGGGTAGAAGGCCAGTCACAAGCCAGGCTATAGGAGATGATAAATAATCTAGCTGAAGCCAGCCATAAGCAGAGTCTGCCTGTCAGTCCCCTCACCCTAGAACAGCCCGGGGTTATCATGACGTGCCAGCACATTTGGTGTGAGCGTTTGACTGCTTCACCTCCTAATCGTGCCTCCTCCGGGCAGCACTCTCCTGGGAGGCCTCCCAACCTCTTCTCCTCCTCCTACTCTACCTTTTTTAGCAGACTCTGCTGTTACACTGAATAGTCACATCACTGTTGATGGAGGAAGCTTGCAAAGTGTGAGGCTTGTTTCCAACCGTAGGTCCACTTATACTTTTCTACAGACAACTGTCTTGCATGTTTACACACATTCTATGACTGTTCTTGCATATATTTTAAATCCTTCACTTTCATTTCATTTTGTGTTTGTCACATATTTTCATAATTTCAGTTACAACATAAAGGAACCATTACAAAAATCTAAGCACACAGTAAAAGACATACAGTTAAGTGTCCTACAAATGTGCGATATTTCAACAATCCCACAGGGTTTATTGATACATTTTGAGAAAACATGAGATTTTTCACTATAATACAATACCTAATAAACAGACTAATCAAATTTCTTATCCATTTTAGGACTGCTGAGGAGCTTAAGCCTGTCTTAGTTGTCAAGCCAAGAAGTGAGGTACACTTTTGAACCTGAGCTGTAAATTGCAAATTTGTTGTAAATCATTAAAGATGATAAGTTAGGAAAGTCAGTGGTATGGATAGTTCTGTGAGTATTGTGAGTTGAGTTTCCACAAATAACAGATATGGCTGCACACATTTAAGCTGTGGGGCGAGAGTGACCGATAAAAATTCCAATGTGACCGAATGGAACACATGTATTTGTACTGCACGCTCCATTGTTGCGTTCCATTTAGCATGTTTTTGGATTTAAACTTGTTCTCCCAAAAGAGAGCACCATCCAACTGTTTAAAAGTATTCGTTGCAATATAAATAAATCCTGTAACTATAATATAAGACGTTATGTATAACATAGGGGCATAACCCTCATGACATCACCTATTGGTTTAGGACTTTTGAGGCTTCAACATTAGCATTGTCCACCACCATATTGTTTTCTGTTAACCAGCAGTGACCATATTTGGTGAAAAAGTGAAACAACTTCTCATCTATCACTAGAAACAAGATCCTTAGAGCTGGTAATTTGCTCCGAAAAATAAAACACTGAAAAACATTTTTCTAACACTCTAGCAAACGCTTTAGATTAACTGTACCAAATAGCGAGGCATAATATTAAAACAGATGATTTCACTAAAAAGCTCCAAAAGACACGCAGGGGCATAAATGTGGTGGAGCCTAAATAACATGTACAGAAGAAGTAAATAGCAGAGATTAGATCTAGTAGATACCTGTCAAACATTGCAACCTCACCCCTAATGTTAGTATCAAATTAGATGATTCAGAAAAAAACCCACAAAAAAATATAACCTGTACTAAAGTTATAATGATGGGAAATCTATAGAGAATACCAGGCTGTAAATGTGATGTATAATGCTCTAAAGCTTTTAAATATGGGAGGCTAAAGGACTGTCTTGCTTTTGGAGCCAGTCTGAAGTGGCACCTAGAGGAACTGTATGTTTTGGCATTTCTGAATTTGCTCGTCCTCTCACCTTGACTTTTCCCCTTAATTGGAAGACAGCACCAGTTAAGACTACAAACAATAGTTTTGTCTTGAACCCTGCTGTGTTGTTGTGGCAATATCATTACCATTTTTCTTTCCAGGTGAGGCATCTATTTCCAAGGCAAATGTAGCCCACTTGTATGTGGCCTGTGCAGGCTGTGGTTTGTTGTTCTGGAACCCATCCATTTATGGTGGTTCATCTTGAACTATATTTATCTCTTCTCTTTTTCTCTCTCAGGCATGCAGGACTATATGAAGAAGAGTGTAAAGAGAAAAGTGTGAACAGCGCACAACTTTTTTGTAAAGGTTGAAAAATATTAATCAACAGTAGGGCTGCACGATTTTGCATAAAATGAGAATCACGATTTTTTTGGCTTAGAATTGAGATCACGATTCTCTTTTCTTTTCCAGTATAAATATTTATTGCACTTATTAACTGCACATCAACTTCGTAACAGTTGAAATTGAACATTAAAACAATAAATAAACATTAAAAACAACAAATGTCTCACATTTTGTCATTGCTGCAAAATGTTGTACTGCTTGAAATTCTGTCTCCACCATTGCTCGACGCTGCGTGTATAGAGCAGATAGTGCAACAATAGAAAAATAGTTGCGGGACGGCACTGTGTAGCGTTTGTCTAGGGTGTTGATCATTTTCCTAAATCCCTCGTTTTGCACAGTGTTGATGGGAGCCATATCTTTGGTCAGGTGATAAGTGATAGCCTCCGTAATTTCTTTGTGCCTGCGGGAGTTCGCCGTGTATAGGGAAGCGCTGTATAAGGTTCCCGTTATTGAGGTTTGGGTGGTTGACCGGAACGGATTTTCTCCTGTCACTTTCTCGTCATCCCTGATGTGCTCTCCGTTGTTTTTTCCCTGCTAATTTTAGCATCACACGGCACCGCTACTGTATCACGGGGTATAAGGCTCCGCCCTTGTCATTTGTTCAGCAGGAAGAGTGAGCGCTTGTTTTCATGCAAAGTACGTCCCGGATCAAAATGCGGTACAATCGTCGTCGTCTTTTTTGTTTGTTTGTTGTTGTTTTTTTTAAATCGTTGTCATTTGGAAATGAGATCGTACATAAGTATGAATCGAGATCGCGATTTTCTAACGATTAATCGTGCAGCCCTAATCAACAGTGTACTTATGCCATTCTGGAAGCAATCATTTTGATTAGGTTGGGGTTATGTTAACTGGAGAGTCTAAATTGCCCATAGGTTTAAATGTGAGTGTGAATGATCGTCTGTCTCTATGTGTTGCCCCTGTGACAGACTGGTGACCTGTCCCTTGTGTAACTTGCCTCTCGCCCTATGGTAGCGGGCATAGGCCCCAGCCCCCTGACTTTGAATTGGATAAGCGAAAGACAATGGATGGATGTATTTTTGCAAAAAATATAAAAAATATTATGAAGACAAGATCATATAAAGAACATAAACAAATACATGGATGACATGAGTCTTCTATGCTCACATGTAACCAAAATTTATCAATGCTTGGATCAGGACATAGCACATAACAAAGAAGCAGCCAGGTGACACATGCCTTCTTTACATCACTCCAAATGTACCTTTTTTGTTCTACTCAATTTTATAATAGTTCCAGTCATTCCTAAGCTTGCCGTCTGTGCCTCAACATTAGTGCTGCAATGGGACTGCAGACTATTTATGCTATTTATTCAATCAGATTTGAAATGGCACGTTATTCTGCTGGTCTAGAGCCAGAGTCTTCAAACAGAAGGTGATCTCAGACTGGGTTTTCTTGGACCTTTGTTGCTCTTTAAAGAAGCATGCTGACTAAAAGAAAACAGACACCCGTGTCCACCCACACAAACTTCTCTCTTACGCTAAAAATTTTGACAGCTCTACTCCAAAGAGCATTGCACCGACTGAGCGAATAAGCCATAGCTAGAACTTGAAGGCTTAAATGATGCAAGAGGGTGGGCAGCTACTCAAGAGGATGAATCAGAATTTCTCAGTGCATGGGTATACACTCTAAATATGAATTATTAAGTGGCTATCATACCCCCATAGTATAAAAATAAATCCAGGGGTGGTTGGAATGAGAACAATCTGAGGTAGTGGACCTGAATACTGATGTGGAAAGATATCCCAAAGGAGGTACAGGTACTAAAAAGGCTGCAAGGAAGTTTCCTTGGATCTCTTGCTGTAAGTGCCTGATCTTGCTGTTTAACCTCTGACATCACGAACTGCAACACACACTGTGGCATTCAGTGCTCTAACATCTCACTGGACACTTTACACTGTCCTATAAGCAAGTTACTAATCGGAATTCAAATCACAGTGGAACAACCAGAAAGAACAGTATGACGCACTGCTTCAACTAACTAAAACAGAACTAACTAGATGAAAAGGATTGCAAATCTACAAATCCGGATGGTAAAGTAAAAAAGAAAAGTCATGAAAATAAATAGTAAATACATAATAAATAATAGAAGTACTAAAATAATTTTTTGGTACAGCAGGCCTTAAGAAAAAACATTCTCTGGGGAGCCTAAAAATTTGGAAACAAATTTTTAACATCTATCTGTGGTATATGTGTGAACAGTTTGACTGAGCCACTGAATAACATCACCTTTCTCCTGTCACCAACAGCAGCAAAAAAACTACCTGTTATTACAACCACAAATTACCACCAAGTACGAGCATCCGTGTGTCATAAGTAACAGCAGGTATGTTTCTTGCACTGCAGGGCTTAACCTTGAATCCAAACAGGGAGACCATTTATTTACTTCAGACTTTTAGAGTACAATGTGATTATACATCATCCATCCATCGATCCATTCGCTTCCGCTTATCCGCTTATACATCATTATTACTGTATTACTGTATTAAAAGTCAGGCAATTCTTGAAGTAAAAATCTGGCAATAATGGGGATTTAAATATTATGGATTAAATTATTTTTTAAATAAAAAGATTGTCTATATGGTGAATAATCAGATGTGCAAATATATGTCTCAGAAAGGAGAACCAAAGCAAGCAGGGCTATTGTTTATTAGTGAGTACTATTCTTTTTTACTGAGTACTATTTATAACTACTTAGACCATGTATTGCAAAAAGTCAGCAAGTAGATCCTGGTTTGTGGTAAGTCTGCTTCATTATGGCAAAAATCATAGTCATTATCAATACTGAGATCTATGTTATTTAATCAGATCACTCAATGACCCTGCAAGCATAATCCATAATCCATAGATTACTTTTAAAGAAATGTTTTTAAACTGTTTAATTCCATGAAATTACTGTTTAACTTTAAAAAAAAAGAATAATAAATGGGAATAAATGGAAATTGAGTAAATGAGCAAGGCAAAGGCCAGCTAAAATGAGAATAAAATGAGCACATAAACCAGAATGTGGCACACTACTCAGTTTTCCTGTTTTCATGATTATCTATGGCAAAGTAACAGAAAGAAAAATTAGACTTACACCAACAGGCTGCAGCTGCAGTTTGTGAGAAATTGAAGATTTGAGAATATCAAGGTAAATGTAATTGAGTCTTTCACCACAAGATGGGGTCTGTCTAAGAGGTCTTATCTCTATATGCTCTTGTGGCTCCATAACACCCTTGCTTGGGACCGTCACAAATTAGAATTACACATCACAACAATTTATACCTATGATGTTCTCATCACCTTCCTGAAGTACAATAAACCTGCCTCGACACAGAACTGTTACAGATCCACCACATTTTGGGAGAATAGTTTCAACTACACAAGTTAAAAGCCAGTCTTGTATGTAGATCTGTATTATAGATATACAATTTATTTGACTCAAAAGTACTGTATTCTGACTTTTGTCAGAAAGATAGTATAATCTCATTTTTCAGTAGTACACAAAGACCAAGTGTAATTGAAAAACATCTGGAAAGGTTGCCCAAGAAATGAATGAAATGATTAAAAAATGACACAACTGAGATTTAGGAGGGTGGTATGTTTCAGTTACAGCAAGCTGTGAGAATATCAGGTATGAAAACATAAAGCTTAAAAGTCATTTTTTGGCCATGTTTATTCTTTAACACAACCTGAGTTCTTTAATATTGGATTTATTATAATTTCTTTAAGAATGTTCCATTCTTTGTCAAAATGATCCCTTGCTTAGATAATGTTGAGGTCGAGGCTATGGGGAGGCCAGTCTATAACTGATAGTGTTCCATTGTGCATTTTCCTATGCTTTTACTTCACTGGCAGTGTATTTGGGATTATTATCCTGTTGAAAACTTAAGCTGTTGCCAATCAGATGCTTTCCAGACGGTACTGGATTTTGGATCAAAATCTGACTGTACTACTGACTGATCCCGACACCAGTCACTAAAATATGGACCCACACTATGACTGAACCTAAATTATCTTTTACAGATGGCTGCAGACACTAATTGTTGTATCTTTCTCCTGACGTCCTCTATACACATTGAACCAAATATTTCAAATTTGGATTTATCACTGCATAAGACCTTTTGCTGTTGATTTTCAGTTCAGTTCTTATGTAATTTATCATAACTCAGTCCCTTCTCCCTTCCAGGAGAATGGCTTCTTAACAGACACTCTTTAGCTGATATCAGTTATGATGAGACTTCAGAGAGCAGCAGATAGATCAACTAAAGGGCCAGATGACTCTCTCAGGTCCTGCGTCAGTTCTTTGCTGGATTGTTCCCCCATTTCTTAGGGACATTACTGTCAGCACTATTTCAGTACTGTTCATCTGCAGTAAATAAATTTTTGGGGCTTCCTCTTCTCTTCTTCTTACAATTCATCTTAACTTTTGTTTGTTCGTTTTACTACTGTAATATATTGTTGAAAAAAAAAGTGTCACCACTGACAGCGAGACCATAAACAGAGGGTGTACCCGCTTTAAGCGATCAATAACGTGCCCTAGCATCCTTGATCCCCAAAGTGCAGTATGTTTGAAGAGTGACGATCATTGTGTGTTGCACACGAGTGCAGTAAAGTGAATTACGCCTTGCCCCGCTTAAAGTAAATCAGGGCATGGTTCAGACTGATCGCTGATTGTGCCTAAGCACATAACTGAAACATATCTTTAAAAACTGTTGTGTTAGGAAAATAAAATAATCAATAAAGCATGTAAGAAGTCAACGTGCCATGCTTCCAAGAGCTCTGTCCATGTGAAAAAGGGGGAGCACAAACACAAGATAGTTTCTGAGACAAACAGATGTCCAACTTGTTCTTGGGCCCAGATTTATTCGGTTATATTACACACACAATAAGCTAACAATATATGTAATAATTCAACTGCAGAAAACAGTGAGAATAACAAAGAACAATTGTTGCTTGCCTGACCGTTCATTCGCCCTATAATTCACTCTTTATGTCATGATGCCTTAAAATGGGATTTTACAGTTACTCCTTTTATTTCCACATAAAACACACTCTTAAATAAGCCTGTTAAGAAAGTATCCATCAGTATCTTCCATGCTTGGTCCCAAAAAACCTAAAGTACACCACAAAGTAGAAAGCCTGTACTAGTGCCAGAGCCTGACCGTCTGCTTTCACTATCACAGCCAGCTGTTTGTTCTTAGCTGTTGCTCTTCTCTCTTTCTCTCTACTTCCCTATTTTTTCTGTACTCTAAGACACCAAGAAGAGAATAAAGAAAGGAATAGTGGAAGTTGGTGGGGAAAGAGTGTTTTCTACAATTCACCTTTTATCTCACATACAGTATGTGGCAAGCAGAGTGTACAAGGGGAAAGAAGAAATAAAGTGGAAGGCAAAATCAGAGATGAGAGCTAAGGGAGAGGTGCAGAGAAAAAAGGGAGCAGCTTGAGGAGAAGAAAAAGAACAGAGCCATATTTCTTTTCTGCGGCATATATTTCATGTTCTCTGATCTAAGGAGGAAATGTTGTAAAAGGCATCCCACAGAGACACAGTGAGCATGGATATAGTTTTTAATTTACACTTTTTTAGCTTTAGAAGTATTGGAATATTATTTCACTAAAAAGCAATCAGCTATAACATGGTCAACTGCCCAATACTGTTGCAGTTATGCCACTACAACAGCTGTGACCTATGAAATCATGAACTCCACAACACATCTGAAGGTGTTCTGTTGTACCTGTCATCAAGATGCTTTCCACTCAACTTATAGGTCCTTTAAGGAAATGCATAGTGTTGTACCACTGTTTCCATTCTATGTTTATCACATCAGCTTCAAGAACATAACGATTAACTTGCTGCTTAATAAAGTAAACCCTTTAGCATGTGCAACTGTAATGACATACATAATTTCTGGTGGCTTTAACATTGTAGCTTATCAGTATATAACCTATATTTTTAATCTATTTGTGCATAAGAAGATAATAAAGCTGTTTGAGACAAAACAGTTCATTTCTCCTTGCCCATGTACTACAGCAGCCCTCGTGGTAATTCCCAAGACTAACTTAAGCAAGCGGTGTTTGGTGTGGAATATGTTTAGCTGTTGCGAGCTACCTTCATTCTCCTGACAAACCATAGCTGTGTAACTATAGCAGAACCCGATGTAGCAACAGAAAGACCATCATAAACTGTTCAGAAGTGTCCCACAATCGCATCGAAGTGACTGATAAAGCACTTTTAAGTATAAAGCTTTTGAAGCCTGTCAATGTGAATGCTGATGGCTGGACTGTTGAGTGCTATGAGGAAAATCTGATTCCCTGCTGTCTCTGTATCACTTGACAGGTGAAGACATGGGAGAAGAAGAACGTGGTCCAAGTCTCTCCAATGGCATATCACTCTGGCAACCAATGAGAGTGACTGATGTGGGACTTATTGACTTGCCTGGTTTGATGGGCACTTAGTGGCTGACACTGTTACATGCAGCATCCTTCACTGCTAAACTAAACCGCCCGGCATGATCAAATCAGTTGCCAGCTAACCTCTTTACACCAAAACACTCCTGAGATTACCCTTCAACCCACCATGTATATAGATAAGTATAGAGAGTACAGAGATCAATGCTATTAAGACCATTTAAGTCTGTTTATTTAGTGTGTGACGGGGGGATTAGAAAACTAGTAATTCAGAGTTAAAACAAACAATGACTGATTAAGAGTCATTGTTAATCACAACACATTGGTTAATTCAAATCCATATTGCTGAGTGAAATCAGAGCATTTGAATTTTGCACAAACCCTACAGTTTGGCTTCTGTCTTTTCTGTAGCAACCCTGTCTTCTGTATTTTTGATATTTGTGTGAAAGAATACTGATACTATAGACTAAATTAATGCAGTGAATGTACCTAACTTTAACAATGAACTCACATTGTCTCCAAGCAAATATTTAACGTTCAATGCTGTTATAAAAAGCTTAAATCAAGTTTTTAAAAAATATATTAAAAAAGAACTTTTGGATAATAGTGTTTTCTAAAAGTCTTTTAGAAAGTCTTTTCTAATCTAAAAACTACCCTTTAAGCTTGGTAGCATAAAGTGTTGCACATTCAGGTCAAAAAATTATGCATTCTCAGAGTGAAAAAATAATGTTAATACAGTTTTAAATTAAAACAGGAAACTCAGAGTTTTATTTTTCACAGAAAATGTTAATGGAACAGTATATAATGAAGCGGATTTAGAACCATCTTAATCAAATATATTTCAGGAAGTATTTTCCAGGGCAACTGTGTGATTTCATTTTGATACTCTTTGTGATTCTTTGTGAAAAGATTTTAAGAAATCCATGCTGTTATCTTATTATTGGTGTCTCTGTTTTAACGTAAAGTAATCAAGTTAAAGAGCAAGCTATCAAATAGTTACTCTCTTTAGAGAAACTGTAAGTTCAATGAACTTGTTTGAGATGAACTTCTAATCAGCTGCCAGAAACAGACAATCTCACTGAAGACTGGTGAATGGTATTCATTGGAGAGGAGTTTAACATCATTGCGTCTGATTGACTCAGCTCTCAACCACCATGGGTTAAGGGGGCTCCTGGGGTTAGCCTGACCAGACAGAACAAGAGGGGGCAAGAGAAAGAAAGAGACAGAAAGGCAGAAAAAAGAGAGAGGGCACTTCAGTAAATAGGCAGTCCACAGAGAGCTGTGCAGCAGCCTAATAGAGCCTCTCACGAACAGTCTGTCAGTCAGTCAGGTGAAGCAAGGTCTAACAGGGTCCTAATGAAGACAGCTTCACACCAAGTTGTCTTGAAACTCACAAGCTAAAGAGCAGACACACCTATTATCCATCTTCCATTGTGGGGAATATTGCCCACTCAAAGTCACTAACAAGAACAAAGTTGCACCGTACCACTGATGTCTGCCAGACAGATACTGAAGATAATTACAGGTGTTGCTGAGTAATAAGCATACAGTGCCTATTAAGCATTGTCCCAGTCTCGTGCTATTCATTAGAACTCACAGAAAGTCTCTACACCAAATCAAAACTATATAAACTTACCAGTCACACAGACGCCTACCCCTAAACTAAGTGCAGAAATTGTTTTACTTCTTTGGATTCTTCGTAGGTTGGGTTTGTACTATATGTTTGGCTCCATCATGTTGTAAGAAGGGATTGAAGAGACTTTTTTGCATTATGCACATTTTACCCTAGTATTATTAGCAACAGCTGCTGTGGCATTGTGTAACTGAGTCCTTCAATATGCATATATGGGTTGGGATACAAAGTTTCCACAAATTTATAAAATGTTTCCCAGTATTGTTTTTCTAGAAAACTTTAAAAGACCAAGAGGGAATTTGAAGGATAATGACAATAAAACAATGAGGAAGATAATACACACTTATGTTTGTTTTGTATTTAAAGACAATCAAATACTTTGTCCAACTACAATAAAATCTGTTTTTACCATAGTTTACCTGGAAAAAATTAGAAGCACTTAGAGACAATTACAGTATTTGTCTCATCTAACGTGTAACACTGTCAAGAGCTCCTAAAGACAACACAAAAACCACCAACACTCTGTTTATACTGTGAAGATAGAAAAATACAGGTCCTGCATTGGGTTCCCTTGATGCTCTCTGAGGCCATGCACACAGTAAAATTTGAAATGCTTTTTAGGTTGGTATAGGAACAGTAGATAAGCTGGACAGCCAATCATCACCCTACTATCCATCCCAGCCCAGTAGCATTGCCTCAGGACACAGCCTCTGGGTGGCCTCTAACCAGGCCTCGGCCTGCTGTCTCTATGGTAAGTGCTCCGTCACGAGGCTGCCAGGGGCTACAGCATATGCCATCAAACCCCTGGTGTATCCCCCATGGTAAACAGAGGCACTGCTAATGGAAGCATGATTCTCCTTATGTACTGCGCGCATATCTGTCTGTCTGTGCCTCAGACTGACCTTCAGCTGGCCCACTCCTACACTTCACCGGCAAATGGCTTTACGGCTCGATGACCCTGCACTGCCTGACTTGCCACAAGTGGGAAATGAAAAAAACGAAATTTAAAAAAAAAAACAGAAAAAGAAAGTAAATGGGTAAGAGTGAGAAAGTGAGAGAAAGAGCTCATCTCTCCTTGACCTCGGGGTTCAAAGATAGGCAACATCTGCCCTGCAACAATATAAGTTTGAACTGTTTACAGATATGCAATTAGTACATACATTTACATATAGAAGCACAAACAATGTCCAGTATCTGGTACTTTCTTAGCAGGCTAAAGATATCTTTTACAGTCAAGTCATGATAAAACACGATATTATGACCATGGTATAACTTAAACTGGTAATACAGGGGCTGGAAAACTGCAGAAGATGCAGTTAAAAAAAAATGCTATATTCACTGTTGTTTCAGTGTTGAACATATAAATGCAGTTCTTTACACATAATGATAGGTTTCTTAGCAATCCACCTATGTGTGAACAGTCTGGAAGGACTGTCAACTGGAAAGTGCTGCACTGAGGATGAGCCTTGGCAAACAAACCTTTATATCTATTTATGTGTGTTGATTGTGTTACGACTGCATGCCTACTGCCAGTCAAGCATGTCATTGCCCAAGCAGTAACTATGTAACCACCACAATCACAGAGTAAAATTGTTTTAATAGACACTCTATATTTCATTCCCTTACAATGGCTTGTGCCCAAGTGTGCGCCAGCCATTCTGTGGGTATTTAACATAATTATAGGGCTTTGTAGGTTTGTAGAGGGGTATTTGGGGGTAGATAAAGCCATCATTACTGTACACATACACTGTCGACACACAATCCCAGCTCTGGGTACAAAGCAATCGCTACAAGTGTATTATCTTTCCTGTACAAGTCTATAATTAGTTTTTCCCTCGTTACAAAGTGGGCATATGTTTCATGGAAGAATGAAAAGAAACAGATTACTTCAAACCTTAACCCTGTCCTATTTCTCTAAGATAGTTTTATAGCAGGCAAAGATAAGAGAAGAGCTACAGGGAGGAACTTTGTAATGTGTCTCAGTATCAGGGAGTATGTGGGGAGTTCAGAGGCAGAGTGGAATGAGGAGCCTGGGGCTTATGTCTTCAAATCACAGCTTTCCCAAGCACTGTCTCTGCTTTATAACTATGACGATGCCAGAAGGATGGGAATTAGTTTTGACAATGTACCGTTACAGATGCTCTTCCAATAAGTGTGTATGTGTGCTCTTTATACACATCCAATAATAATATCAATACAAATCTACAGTGTCTCTAGTGGCTTCTGTCCAATATGAAGCAATTAGTTTATAATACACTTCCTTCCTCCATATCTGTGTCGTATTTTAGAAGTGATGGGGTTTATGCTGGCATCCATAAAACATAAAGGGTCACATTAAACTGCAAGGGAGAGAGTAGATGAGACAGGACTAATTATCTTTATAGCCTGACAGCAATATTTTATTTAACTTCAGCTCTGGGACTTGTGGATGTGTTGGTCAGTGGACAGCAAGCATTAGGAGATTTCATTTTTGTGGTGCAACTAGGCAAGGTATTTGTGACAAAAGGTATTTCCCATCAACTGCTAAAATAACAACAATATAAAAATTTATTTTTTAATTTATTCATTCTATTATCATGGATGAAGCAGGAGCATACTACAAATTTAAGAAACAAATATTTTTATTTGTCCTATTTGCTCTTCTTTGTCGGCTCTATGTCTACTTCAGTTATATTAAGAAGAAATGGCAAAAGCCTGTGAGAAGAAGTCAGTTGAGAGAAGATGAGGCCATAAGAGAAAGAAGATTGAAGCAGAAAAAAAACCCTAAAAGATAAATTGAGTGAAAAAGCCAAGAACAGAGAAGAGGCCAAGAGAGTGGTGTCATGGGAGCTAAGAGAGGCTAGTGCCATGCTATTGAGCGCCTGAAAGAACACAGTCTCTGATTTTTTCCTTTTCTGCTTTTTTCCCTTTCAAAGAGCACTTGAAAGCTCTTCTGTGGTATCGAGCAGGTGGGAGTCTATGCTGAGGTGGACTGGGGCAGAGAATGGGCTGGGCTGTGTAAAGCAGCTCCCTCTTACTCTAGCCAATGCACCGAAGTGAAGGACTCGGAGGTCCAAAGGCCCAGTGGCCCAGAGCTCCAGCCAAGCTGGGGTTTTTTTTATAAAACCCCCAAAAAAACAAAAACCAGCAACTGCAGGAGGACATACAAAGAACCTGTTTCCGATTGCTATATTTGAATGGACTCTAATAATGTAATAACTAAACCTTTAAATAATGTCAAGCATCATTTAACTTTCACTAAAGACAAGAATGTATCTTATTTAATAAATATCAATATCAGTGTGTTTATCAGTGCCGGTGTGTTTATAATGTAATACTAATCAACACAATCTGTTGTGCTATGGCTGGAAAACTGACTGAAATATCAAATTGCGCTGCAGACATTTCAATGGGAAAAAAATGGTATTCACTTGTCATTTGACTGACAATAGCCAGATAGTATTTTACAAAAATAAAATAAATAAATAAATAAAAATTCAGTGGGCAAATGAAAACCTGTGCACCCAAACTTTAGTATGCTCATGACATGAATATGGACATCTCTTTTATCCTTTAAAAAAATAGTGATACATATATAGTCGTAGCCTCAGTCCAAATCTTAATCCATGCTCCGTTAATCATTTCCTTAATCACAGTCATTATTACACTTAGGTTCTCCTGTAGACATGCATAACACAGCTTTTTTTCCAAGCAGGTTACAGATGAACGCAGTATTGATGCAATCCAGTTTTGTTTTGTTTTTTTCTTTTTTCACTTTAATATAATTGATCAAAACAGCAACCAGCCTTTGAACGCTTGGTCCACCGGGAGTAACTTCAAACAGTATCAATTATAAAAAAATCGGCTTGGAGGAGTGGAGTCAATTCCCTATCAATAAAGTATTCAACGGCAATCGCCAGGAGATTAGGGGAGAGATGAGCCAAGTGCAAACCCACAGGGCTGCCTAAATCTACTGCATAGTGAATGCTCCAGTAAACTAAGTAGCTTCAGATGATCAAACAGGCAGTATTCCAATCAAACACTGCATAGAGTTACAGTAACAGATGCTGCTAATACAGTGTTAACCTTTGAAGAACTGCATTCAACTCGTGGCTGAAACATGTGAACTGACATCTGAGGTCTGGAACTATACAGTTACTGTACAAGTAGTTTTTAACGGTCTGCAAGCTGTCTAAATAACATGAGAAATTAGCAAATTTAAATTTGATAAAACCATACATTAAAATATTTAAACTATTCCGGCAAAGTTAATGATTCCTAATAAAGGAGAGACAGTGTCACCTGCTGCCATTCTGTCAATTACAAAAATATATATATCAGTAGAGCAGGGCGATATGGCCAAAAATATTTATCACGGTATATATTTGAAAATTTGCGATAACGATATAACCGACGATATAATTGATGCGAGACAAAATACAACTCCACAACATTACTAGCGCAAAAAGACAACCTTCCATTTATTTTCACTTAAACAAGAAGCTGGTTTTTATGTACATTAAAGCTTTATAAAAATGTAACAGTGCAAATGCAAATTCCTTGCTGAAAGTTTAACCAAAAGGCATTTCCAGTAGAAATGGGCTGACATATCCTGAGCATAACCATGTATAATATCCACTGAAGTTAAAAAGAGGTGCTTTGCAACATTAAACTGCAGTGTGCAGTATGTATTTTTCGGACCATAAGGTGCACGGGATTATAAGGCACATTAAGCGAAACAAAGCAGTCAGATAAATCAAACTTTATTAAACTCATTCTTCTTGCTTCCTCCACTTCTGTACCATTGATTCATTAATGTTGAATTCTCTGGCAGCTGCTCTATTCCCATGTTGTTGCAGTCTATTAATGACTAACCTCATATTGTGGATGGATTATCTCAGTTCTCCTGACTGAAGTTTGGTCCGTTTACAACATCCTGCCATGCGATTGCATTTGTCTCTAACCATGAAGAACCTTCACATTAACTTTTATAAGTGGAAAAGTGTTAGTGTTCGTCCTCCAGCTTCACTGTTCATGGTATGCTAACATAGCTGTGTCGCTAGCGATCACGTAGCACATCATTATATACCAGCTAGCCCAACTTCAGTAACCCTACAAACGTCACTGCTGTTTAGTTTCCTGTCTTCATTTATGTTGGAAGTGATAGCAGAACTGTACGTTTGATTTTTTTCAGAAATCTCTCAGTCAGAACATGCTATATCATGCTTAGGTAACTAGCGAAACTAGCGAGCTAACTTCCGCTAGCTTCCTGCTAACGTCTAACTCCGTTAAATGTAATAACTTTAGTTTTCATGGATGCCTGGAAGTTAAACTTCATAGTTACACCTGGTAAAGCAGCAATGCTGATCGTTTTATTAAAGATGAAAGAATTTAGACAGTTTTTAACTCTAAGTGATGCTGCAGTGTTGTTTGACCTGAAGCATACGGAGTTTCGGACCCAGATTACTCCCAGATTTAAGAGCATCTTAGTCCGACAAATATGACAATAACAACGGCCGCTTGCATGTTCTGCAAAAAAAATGTGCTTTGTCGTGTATCTGACGGACAAACACCAAACCAGTTCCACATCACGGAAGTTGCACCATTTTTACAAACCAATTCTGGTTCATCTGTTTCACTCAACAATCGGCCATGTGCGTATGAAAACAAAGGCACTGCGCATGCGCGTTTTACTCCCATTCTATCGCGATATTTCATTTTCCTATCGTTGCCTAACATTATACCGGTATTACCGTGAACGGTATAATATGGCCCAGCCCTATATATCAGGGTATTATTTTGTGCAGTTTTTAAAATGTCAGGGCCCTCTATCATATCGAATGTTGTTGAGACATGTACAGACAAAGCAAACACAAAAAATAAACAACCAGCTACAATTTTTATTCAGTGCGTCAGTCCTATTTTCAGCATTTATATGTTGCAATCTTTTCTAGATCCAGAAATACAAGTTTATCTCAATATGTTCATTCTCAACACTGATAACTTTTCTCTTCACAAACATCGTTTTCATTCAGAGAAAATATGAAAAAGGGACATAATCCTTTGGTATAGCTATTTATAAAAAAAAAAATGTTTGTGTCACTAACTGAGCTCAAATCGACTTTCTGATCCCTCATCTATTCACAATGGCCTTCTGTTTATTCAAAAAGTTTAATCTGCTAAACCAAAAACTATGTTAAGTAAATAAAAACTTATTTTTGTGGCCAAATCTACAGGTTACTTTAAAACAAAAGGATAATGATCTTTAGCACAGGCTTATCAAACACTTTTGGCTAGCTGTTACTGGATCTATAAGGTTGGCCTTGACATACATACAAATGTGCAAACAACGTAAAAAACTAAAATACAAGCATGCAGACATCCATTTACATGCACACGTATAATTATGCATTCATTCCTCCACGGTATCAGCGCTACAGTGTATAGATCTATTGACAGAGGCATGCCATATCAATGACACCTTCAATCTTTTCAGGCCCCTCTCCCTGAAAGCCTCTGTTGCGACACAATCATTACAAATTGATTGCAAAATAGCTAACAATCATGATTAAATCATTAAATTCTTGTCTACGCTTCAGAGAATGGGAAGAAAATTAACTTCCCACCAACCTCATTTTTTTTCTGAACACGAAATAATGATTTTCTGCCAGTCTAATTACAAAGCCAACATCTGATCAAGCCCGCATCCAGAGGGGATTATCACATGCACTAGTATTAGACCTCATTACCAGCCTGAGTGCAGAATTATTACATCTTGTAATTGGATGGTGAGATTTATATACAGATCAGGCCGGTTTCTGTAAGATTGTAATTACAGGCTTCGTTGGTTAGCTACTTATCACTCAGCAGTGGAGTGCAGGAAATCAGCACGTGGAAGAGCATTTCATTAACCCTTCACCCTGTTGGGGGGGGGGGGGGGACCCTGTACCTTCCACGCCTGTTTTAGGAACAACAGCATCATTCACACACAAAATAATTTATCACCTCCTCTTTTGGGCCATACCTTAGTTTCATTAGACAATTAGAATAAACTATCCATTTTTATTGTTGACTGGGTCCTATTTTCTAATTACCCAAGATAAGCATGTAGACTATGCCCTAAACAGAGGCTTCATAAAAAACCTTGCTGGCTGGGTAGGTGGCTAGGGTTAACAGGCTAAAGGCTCATTACACTGCAGTTATGGAGTAGTGTGTGTGTGCATAGAAGATTTGATGTATCCATCCGGTTGGGCTCCCCCATGTATACTGCTAAGAGAAGCACACTATCTTCCCTTCTCTATGCTGACTTTAAATCATGTAAATTATTAAACACACTTTCTCCCAGTTTTTCTCAAGAAGGGCCTTAATTAATGGACGAGGATGCTTGTTAAACACCTTACTTTCCATGGCACAATTCTGCCAAGTGTGATTAGACAGGGCTAGCATGCTCCACTTCATCAGCAGACCAAAAAAGAAAAGAAAAGAAAGATTAAAAAAAAAAAAAGATAGAGGCCACCATCATCATTCCTCATCACAACTCAAGCATTGGCTGCTCTACATACGAAGAGGTCACTCACGAAAACGCAATGTAAATTTGCTCTGACAATGTCAAGCTCTAGCACCTTTTACACATTTTAATAAATTGAAAAACAGACTCAGGCAAATCTTGGGGTAAATGAAATGAAAAATGACAGAGGGAGGAAAAGAGAAATGTGTGTTGTAATGTGAAGCCGATGAAACACAACTCATTTGCTGTTTGCCATCTTGCAACTCAGCAAGAAATCCCTTGATCCACGTGTCATGGTGACACTGGTGGAAAGAAAAGAAAAGAAAGCATCAGCACCTCATCACAGTTAACACCCATACAACTTACTTTCTCTCTACATATCACAGAGCCCCCCCCTGTAACAATCAATACAGGCCTATATTTTATGAGACAAGGAGTTAACTTGTTCAATTATGCCACAGACAGCTCTATTCTTTTGTAACAAGTAATCTGGGTAGTGAAATCAATACTGACAGGCTCACGGCACGCTAGCTAATTTCATATTACCTCCAGCCAATGGCAGAGCAGCTCATAATGGAGCTGTAGTTCCACTTCATTATAAGAAAGGAGGGGGATCAATACTAGCACAGACACACACATGCCTACGTTAACACGCACATACACACACACACACACACAAGCAAAAGGTCTGATTTTCCACACAAAGACTAACACATATGGGTAATAGAAGGCAACTCTGCTACATCGAAGCCCCCAAGAGACTACACAAAGCTGTCTCATGCAGGACAGATGAAGCAGGTGTAGGATAGAGGTCCAGGGTTGTAACCCTCAAAAATAAATTACAGTTCCAATCCTAAACAAACATGAGCACACAATCTCAAGTACTCACAAACACAAATCTGGGTTTTGTTTTGTTTTTTTAAGACAGACAATCAAAAGGAATCATCCTAGCTTTGAATCACTGATCTTCTACAAGGCACACATGCACAGCTTCTTGGCACCAAAGTCAAAATCTGATTAAAAGGTTGTCTACCCAAAGAGAAAAGGTAAAAGAAAAGAGAAATAAAGCAAAAAAGTAAATGGAGAATAACCTTCAGATGCCTACTGAAGTCTTTGACCTTTTCAGCTAATTAAAAATTAAAGCCAATATTCATTTACTACATATATATACAGATATACACACACACAGAAGATGGTGTCAACTGTACAATCACTTGACTCATCCATCTCTTTCCAAGAAAAATAAGACAGTGTAGATTAAGATAGGCTTTTCGGAGAAAGAAGGGAGATGTAAAGCCTTTGACAATTACTAAGCACACATGGCACAGGGTGACAATTCTTCCTGGTAAACAAACTAAATACTCATTAGACTTAAGTCTGACATTTCCTTTTTCATAACTTCCTATTATACTATTTGGATTTATTGCACTCATTAATAATCTTTAACAGGTTATGCTACAAACACCATGACAGCAATATCGTTTAGCTTTAGTACAGGGCACATGCAGAAAGAACAGCTCTAGGAGTATGCATCTCAACTGTGTTATGCGAGAATCCAATTAAATGCATTTTAATCTAAATATCCCTGAATGTGCTTTATTGTTCTCTTTGCCACTATTCCATATGGAGCACCGGTTATCAAATAGACAGGGTTTATGAGACGAGCAGAGTTGTGCAACACTGGGGCTCATCAGTCCTCACCCATTAACAGACTGGCAATGTCTCAGCAATAGGGGGCACAGGCCTGTCTTTTGGTGAGAATGCATTAAAGGCTGAGCTACTCACTGGAGATATGCAACATTTATTAACAATTAGGTGTACACAGCATTCATCACATGCTACAATGAGAGTGTGGTTATATAAAGTTTTAATATATGCCTCATTTTTAAGCTTCCATTATTAGGACAAGAGTAAATCTTCCAGTTGTTGTCATTTACTTTATCAGTAACTTGCACTGCTGCATAGCCGCCTCCTTCACAGAACTGCAATCATCTCCCACATATTCTTATCAGGGCCGCAAGGGGGGCTATCCCAACTACCTTAGGTTTACAGGTAGGGTAGACCCTGGACAGGCTGATCTGCCACAGGGCTATCAGGGTCGTCAGAGAGACAGACAACCATCTGCTCTCACAGTCACACCTATGGGCAATTAAGAATCACCAATTAACCTAACCTTACTAACTGCATGTCTTTGGACTGTGGGAGGAAGCCAGAGTACCGAGAGAGAACCTACGCAAACACGGGGAGAACATGCAAACTCCAATTTAAATCTGAATTTCATTCCTTTTGTGTTGATTTTGTGCAAATTAAAACATGAACATAAACTGTATTACATTCATCTACAAGAAACATATACAAAAGAAAATAGGAACATTGGCTCCTGCAGGTGAGTTGGAGAATAAAATTTGTTAATTTATCACTTAATGGAAGTGAAGGAAAACAAGGTCTCTGACTTTACGGCTCTTAGCCTTGGTCTACATAGAAGTTGCCTTTCTGAATGGTGCAGGTGAA